>NW_027273872.1:26430000-27030000 GCF_046630095.1 Trachinotus anak
GAAGGATCAGCTTTGCTTTGCCGTCAGCCTATCTCATGTTATCCATCCGGATTTCAGATAGCCAGTGTGATAGTCTGGGTAGGGAGTTGCAACGTCAGGCTGGTTTAAATGATCGGACACCTGTCACTTTCAATGACATAGCCAAATTTGAGGAGATCTTGAAGCACAAAATTATGTTTTACAGAACATCTCATAACGAACCCCTCTTACATTTTGCAACAGACTTTCCCGATCGTTCCAAACCTCTGTTTTTATTCCTATTGCAAAATCATTACTACGGGATTTAAAAACCTCAAAGCTTTTATGGGCGCAAAGTTTGTTTGTAATTATTGTTACAAGGGTTTAAGTAACCCCTCTGTGCACAGCTGTAAGGGTTACTGTCAAGTCTGCATCGACCCCATCTGCTCTACACAAGAGCTCAAACCCATAAAATGCTCAGATTGTCACAGGACGTGTCGTTCACTCTCCTGTTTTGCTCGACACAAAGAGGCTAAGCCATGTGTCCTATGAACAAACAGGCTTTTAGTTTCTGATCAAGTTAAAAAATGCGATCTATGCTACTACGTTAATATGACCACAGGCAAGGCCAAGCATCGTTGTAGCACATCTAGATGTAGAATCTGCGGTGAAACATTACCATCTGGTTCTGAAACAGACGATCACCTGTGTTACATTCAACCCGTTGCCAGTGAGACCAAACACCTCGGTTTGGTTTTTTATGACTTTTGTCAACGAGAACGAACACATCCCCTTTCTAGTGTGTGCAAAAACATTGAAAGGTGAAGAGAAGGTGTTTTACGGTCTGGACTTTGTTAAACGCTTTCTCTTGTATTTCAGGAGGAATCAGTACCGGGGAAATGTTTTTATTGCGCATAACACTCGTGGATTTGACAGCTACCTAGTTTTAAAAGGTATATTATAAGAGAAAGCATAGCCACAAAACATTCTCATGACAGGTTGTAAAATCCTCAGTTTTGAGGAACCCGATTATCAACTCAAGTTCATAGATTCCTTTTCTTTCCTACCCATGCGTCTTAACGCCATGCCCAAGGCTTTGGGTTTCAGCGATCAGACCAAGGGGTATTTTCCGCACAGATTCAGCTCAGAAAAGCACCTCATGAATGTAGGACCCTACCCTCCGCTGACTGATTACGGTGTAGACCGCATTACGACGCGCGAGCAGGAGGAGTTTTACAGCTGGTACAGTAAAGCCAGTCAGGATGTCTTTGACTTTAGCAAGGAAGCTTTACATTAAGAATGACGTTGATGTTCTCAACACAGGGTGTGTTAAATTCAGCGAGCAGTATCTCAGTGAGACAGGTAGTGAGACCATAGCCTCAGCCTGCATGAAGGTGTTTCTCACCAATTACTTGCAACCTAAAACCCTCGCCATACCATGCCCTGACAACTACACCCAGTGGTGTAAAAGATTCTCAAACGAATCCATCAGATGGTTAGAGTGGGTTATGCACAAGGAAAAAGTCTTTATCCAGCATGCTCTCAACATGGGTGAAAAACAGATTGGTCGCTATTTTGTAGACTGTTACGCAGAGATTGATCGTGTAAAATATGCGTGGGAGTTTCACGGTTGTTTTAATCCTACAAAGATTTGTCCAATAAGGGGTTTGACCTTTGGGGAACTGCATACAAAAAGTGAGGAGAGAGTGCAGATGTTACAGTCTGAACACAACCTCTGCGTCATTGTGGTGAGAGAACACATGTGGAATGAAATGAAAAAATCGAGCGATGTAGTAAACTTTCTCCAGAATTTCAACTTCCCAGAACCTCATACCACGACAAGCGCTGTATGGAGGCAGAACGAGCGCTTTAAAGCTGAGGCATACGGCGGGGTCTGATGAAACTGTGCATTATGTTGACGTCTGCTCATTGTACCCATATGTCATGAGTACGCAAAAGTTTCCCCAAGGGCATCCTACCATCATTCACAAAGATTTTGGGGATCCTTGTAACTACTTTGGGTTAATCAGAGCCACCGTATACCCACCATGCGGTCTCATTTTCCCTGTTTTACCGTACAAATGCTCATCCGGTAAATTAATCTTCCCGCTGTGTCGTACCTGTGCTGAAACCAACAACCAAGAGGGTCTCTGCAGACACGACGATGAAGCCAGAGCGTTGACAGGGGTGTGGGTCACGCTCGAGTTTAACAAGGCCCTCGAGCTAGGGTACAGAGTGGCAAAAATCACAGAAGTGTGGCACTTTGACAAAAGTAGCGACTCAGTGTTTGTCGACTACATCCACAGTTTTCTCAAAGGTAAACAGGAAGCATCGGGGTACCTGATACGACGCATCAGGAAACCCGAGAAAAATACATCAGGGACTATCATACAAATCAGGGCATTCGGTTAGACGTGGACAAAATTGAAGCGAATCCTGTCAAGAGACAAGTGGCTAAATTGTGTCTCAACAGTCTTTGGGGGAAGTTTGCGCAGAGAGACAACCTACTCCATACCAAAGAGTTGTTGTTTTGTTTCATACAACTTTGTTGTTGTTTTGTTTCATACAACTTTGCCTTTTGGATAGGCCTACCGAGTTTGATTTTGTGTTGTTTTTGTTTCATTTTGTTTTAAAAATGTCACACCAGAATGTAATGGAGGAAGTTGATTTTGAACCTAGGTTTATATTTCCTTTCTCATGTTTGATTGTAGGACCTTGTGGGTGCGGGAAAACCTATTTTGTAAAAAATGTACTTGAAAGCTGTGAACATGCCATGAATATTGTACCTGAAAATATTGTGTGGATTTATACTTCCTTTCAACCTATGTACAGCGAGTTGCAAAGGTTGAATTAAAAAGATTAAATTTGTTGAAGGATTGCCAGATTCTTTTGGCGATGAAAATCTGTTTCCTCCTGATCAAAAACATTTGATCATTTTGGACAATGTTATTTTCCAAGCCTCTGACCATCCTGATGTACTTAAAATTTTTACTCAGTATCGGCATCACAAAAACATCAGCGTCATGATGTTGACTCAAAATGTGTTGCATCAGGGTAAACACAGTCGCACCATTAGTTTGAACAGCAATTATTTCGTGCTGTTTAAAAATCCTCGAGACAAACTACAAATAAATATATTAGCCCGTCAAATCTTTCCGTCTGAAAAGGCTTTTTTTTTTTTTTTAATAAAAAAGAGAGCTTTGAAGATGCCACCAGAGACCCTCACGGGTATTTAATAGTAGACCTTACACCCGTCTGTCCAGAACGATACAGACTGAGGAGCGGTGTACTTCCTCACCAGCGGCCGACCGTCTATGTACCAAAATAAATGACCTAGTACATGGTCATCATGTCGGTGCGTTTAAAAAGAAACGCTTCTTTACTTTCGGCTTTATACCACGCTACACCCAAGAAACGTAAAGATATTCTTATTCACAGCTCTCCAGACTTTATCCAAGCATTGTGTGAGATTGCTTTAAACCTTTTGAAGGGAAACATCCCTTTATCACCTTCTCAATTCAAAAAACTGAAGAGACAGAAATTATCAGACTGTTGGCGGACAAGAAAACAACTTTAAAACATAAACATCAGGTTTTAAAGAATTAGAATTTTTTTTACCCCTGCTAGCCGCCGTCATACCTATGATCGGAGATCTTATTGGGGGACTCGTTAGAAGATAATATGTGAGAAGATGTCTTTGAGGAAGGTGCAGAAAATGTTTCTCGTCTCACTCCATCAGCTAAACCGTATGACCAGCCACCATCAGAGAAACTGCCGAGGATGATTTGGATGTCAAAATTAGAGCCGTATTAAATGAGCCGGGGTTGACTCCCAATGAAAAAATTAAAAAGTACGCTTTACCGCAAAGATATTTAACTTTGATGAAGCAGGGTCAGAGAGACCAGCGGCGTGTAACCCTAACTCTTCAGAGGGAACACCCAGACAAGCAGGGTGATGAGACCAAATTCTCAAATCAACAAAGCGCTCGGGTATCATCTAAGACATCGGCTGATGCTGACCGTGTGATCACTGAAGTTTTGAAAAGCTTCCCTCCACGAGATCACAACAACACCGAATACATCTTTAAAAAGATATCCGAGAGTGATAAAGGTTGGAATGCAAAGGGGGAATTTGTTTATAAGGGTCAAGTTGTGAGGGGGTCTCATATGACTGATTTATTGAAACACATATCACACTCTTATAAATCATCCCGAATTGCGCCACCGAAGGGTTGGTCAAAATTTTTGAATACCCTGGCTGATTTGAACATCCCTTCTTCCGCTGTGAAAAACCCACAAGCTCGTGACCAGTACCGCTCCCTCAAGACGGGTACGGTCCATGACCAAAATGTCATGTTTGGAAAAGAAGCACCTCGCACAAGACGTGGAAAGATGAAGGAACAAATTACTCTGTCACCGACTTGGATCGGTATTTCACCATAAATAAATAAATGTAACACACAACTTTGTCATTCATTAATAAAGTGTTTTATTGAGCATATATTTTGCGTACAGTCTTTTTTTTCAATCACCAATGAATTACAATTAAGTATCGGTTCAAACTATAAAAGTTTCATATAAGATAACATTTATCCGCAACAGTCTTTAAACCTCTGTAGAGAGCAGTTCCTCTGTTTCGGGACAACGTTGATTTTATTTTTGAGACAGTGTTTTCTCACAAAGTCGTACACCATACGATCATTTTTTATCACATTGTCGCTGTACAAAGACAGTACTTGGTGGTAAGATAATCCGCAGGCCCAATGACAGAGATAATAGATGCAGTGTTGCCCGCAGATGGTTGACAGGGGGTGTTGCAGTTGACGGTTGTGGTACTTGATGTTTTGAGAACGGTTTTCCAAAAACTGTAAGATGCTTGAGGGTTAGTGATCAAAGTCTGGCGGAAATCCATAAGAGTCAAAAAAGGTGGCTTCGCCTCCCTTTTCTACGGTTAAAGCTAACCAGTGTTCCCCAGGCATGTGAGCAGGGTGTGTGTTGACTATGAAGCAGGTCGGTGCCCTAAAGGATGGATTCAGCGAGGGTAATAGGTCACAGGCCCACACACCACAAAATACATCTCCCAGCAAACGATTCAAAATACTCTCTATCTGAAGATTATCCATTTTTTTTTTAATTATTTTTTATTTATTTATTTTTTTTCTTCAAACTAGTAATAATCCACAAGCACCTGTCTTTTTGAGTCGATCTCCAGAATTGAATCAAAACAGGCATAGACGATAAAGGTAGTGGTTTGTGGTAAGGGTGCTCTGAATCTCATCTCTAGTCTTAAATTACCGCTGGTGACGGGAGATAAGGCATCGTTGTCGTCAGCTGGGTTGAGATTAAACACAAACAGAGAGTATCTGTTGTTAAATTCCTCTCGGTTGATACTCAGGGGTAAATCCTTAAGATGTCTCCCCGTAGCCAGGAACATGTTGTAAAACTCTCTAATGAACTGTCCGTTGTTAAACTGAGGTTGAAAAGCCTTAGCGGGAATCTGTTTACCATCCTGACAGAGAGCTAAATATTCTACATTGTTGTGAATAAAATTGAAGGGTGATAGGTCTCTTCTCCCGGTGAAAGCTTCGTGGTGCACCATACCCAGAACTATATATTTAGGCATAGCCCCCAGAAAAAGATTCTCCTGGCTGCATTTTCTAGAGTTTTCAGGGATAGAGTATGTCTTCACATTGACGCGTGAGCGTTACCTTTTATTAAGGCTGCTGCATGACCCAATCGCACGACTGGGGACACAGACACTTTTTTGGCAAATAGAGATGCCCCCAGTATTTTCAGACGAAACATGGAGTCACGGGCTCCCATTAGACAGAAAGCGTCGCTGGCACGGGTTAGTTTAATTCTCAGGTCAACAGAGTTCAGCAAAAGTCTCTTGCAAAAAAATACATCCCCGTGGAGCGGACCAAACAGGTGTAGTTCTCGTGAATTAGTTGTGAAAGCGGCTCTTGTGTTTAACCCTCTATTGGGGCCGTTGACGGTCACTCTAGAGTCCATGGCCCCGGGGGTATCTTTGTAGAAAAGACTGGCTGAGAACTGACTGGCGAGCGCATCTCCTGAAAAGTTGAGTAGGGTCTCAGTCATGACACGGTAGGTAAAATAACGTTGCATTGATCGAAGATTGTATTCAGAGGGTAATTGATAAGGCCCACCGCTGCATCATTGGCCAAGTCTGTATCGTCCGCGTCGGTGATTTTCTCACAGAGATGCAGCAAAATATCGTTCAGATCCAGATACTTTTCACCGTCTCCGGGGATAAAAAATTCTATAGGACCGCCATCTGTGATAGCCGACATGGGGGAAATTTCGGTGTATGTTTTATCTTCGATGGAAAGCTATGTCATAGGTGCTGTAAATAAATCCAACTCAGCGAGGGCGCACTCTTGGGATTTCTGGTGTAACAGCGCCATGATTTTTTAATTCTCTTAAAAAAATCAGAATTGAAATATGTCAGAGCTCTGGGGAGACTTCCTCTTTGCCTGCCTGCTTCTCGCGACTGATTGCCTCTTTTTACTAGCAGAGCGTTTTTTAGAGCTTGTTGAGAAGCGTTCTCCCAGAGGTCGTCTCCTCTGTCTATGCGCTAAGACCATAATTCCCCCCGACCCCTCTTGTTTCTGGTCGCCGCTGACAAATTTTCCCACATGGCTGAACACGTCCGAACGTCACGTGTGGATTTCCACCAGTTTGCTGTGAGCTGCTGTGCTGAACTAGAGGTGAGTATTGGTGGCACCCCTGGGCACTCCTCGTAGTAGACTGCCTTCCTCAGTTGACCTCAGCTTAGCTCTTATTTTCATTTGTCATAATTTACTACTGGCAGTTTGCATATTTTAAGCACTGTTTTAGAGAATATATTAAAGAATAGTTTCAAAGAAAAATAATTTAATGAACATACTTGCTTAACTGTCATTCTGGATTCTGGTTTTAATATTGTGTGCATTAATTTCTTTTCCTTCTCTAGCCTGCCATTTTAAATAAAAACTCCTTATCATTTTGAAACACGTCTCTGTCCTATTTGTAGCAGCCAACAAACCTGTGAGTCCTTGTAATTTGAATCTTGGGCTTTCCATTGTGTTTCTTGGGGTGCAATTCCCCAGGTGGTGTTGTCGCAACTATTTACCACTAATCAAAATAACCCCGCTCCGCTACACAAAAATCACACAGCACTCCCTTTATAATCAATGAGGTTGTTGAGACAGATTTTAAATGTTGCAAACTTTCAGTGCACTAATTTACCAGATCTCCTCACACTTCATCTTACTGAACAGATTTATTACTGCTTCAAGGTCTCCTACTGTACTGAAACTTGAGTGTTGTCCCTCACTCGTAAGTTGCCTCGGATAAAAGCATCTGCCAAATGAGAAAATATAAATGCAAATGTAAATTCCTCTTGGACAAATAGGTAGTGAACATTTTTACTGCAGTACCCAATATTCCAGCTCACTGCTCCAATCTGTTTACAAGATCATAGTCAATGGACTCGATTCCTGCACTTTAGTCGAGCAACAGTGGTTGAGTTGTCAGCATCTACATTCATTAAAAGACCATTTGTATCTCTGATAAGAGTCTCAGCACTGTGATGATGCAGGAAACCAGAAGGAAATTCCTCACAAATGTGATCATTAGATACAGCTGCCAGAAGTTGGACGGAAACTAACTACTTTTTTAAAATCTTTGCAATCTTTGGATAGTGGTCTGCAATTATTGCAATCAGATTAATCACAGCCAGATTTTTTGAAGAGGGGCTGAACAGCAGTTTTAAGTAGTCTGGGACATGGCCAGAGAATAGGGAGTTACTGGCAGTGTTAAGTGGGGGTCAGCTACTCCAATTACTTAAGAAATTTAGGAGGCAAAATATCGACAGGACTGGATGATGGTTTTACATGGAACATAATGTCTATCAATTTGTTAAGAGAGACTGGGATCAAATTGCTCATAGTGATGAGCAGCTGGTATATATCAGTGAATGAGCTAAAACCCAATATAGAACAATCTAAAAAAATGGCTCTCCTAAACTGAAGAGTCCCTGGCAGTAAAGGAAACAGGGTTTAAGAAGCAATCAGCAGTATTAAGAAGAATCCTAGGGTTGTTTGCTAATGAGAAATAATTAGCTCTTGCATCCTTAATCAGTTTATTGTAGGAGGTCATCTTAAAGGTGGTGAACCTTCTCATTGGTCATCCTCCTCTGAGGCTCCATTCTCCTGCATACTTGTTTAAATTCACATATATTTTCATTTATCAGTACAGCCAGATCATTAAATCTATCAACCAAGTTGTCTACATTAGACAGATTTATTAAATTGGCATTATATGTGAATAAGGAGGAGGATTTGGGGGTGTAGTTTCATTAACATCACACAAATGCACAGCCCATGTTTGGCTCAAGGTGGCAAAGTTCCCGAAACCTAATTTCAATGCGATGTGCTGTCATAACAGGGCTACAATACAGCGCTGCCACTAAACACTGCCAGGGCCAAACAACAAACTGTGAGAACAAATGGGAACTGAAAGTTGAACCAAACAAAGAGGTGCAGGTACTAACTGGCTGAATGTTGTAACTCTTTTAATGGGTGCTGAGGAAGGATGTCAGGCTGTTGGGTTTCAGGCTGCTGCAGCAGGAAAGAGCCTGAAATCCAATCCCCACACAAGCCAAGTGGTTACCTTCACTACAATAGTGAAATGTAATTAAACAAAATTATTATAAAAAAAAAAAACTTACTGCATTTTCACATACACAACATCCAATGAAAACATTGTTTAGCAGTTTTTAGTATTTACATGTTGGTTCCTCATACAGTGGTGATGGAAACTAAAGAGAATCCCAAATAGATTAGTAGACCCAGCTTCTATGGTAGCACTGGTAATTGAGAAGGATAACCAGTAGATGCAGGACTTTGAAACTACTTTGACACTGGCATGGCAATGATCAAGAATCCAACTTTGAGCACTTTGAGTTGTCTTTAGATTGCTGGTGATGAGGGGACCTACATTTGTGGAAAATAAACAAGTTAAAATTGTGCAGAATTACATCATGGCACCATATACAAGTTGCTTAGTGACTACAGGCCACTGCTCTGTAGCACCGTGGTTGAGGTTACGTCCAAGCTTGAGGTTCTTGTGGGGAAAACTAATGTTTCAGGTGTAGTGGGTGTTATGAGGATTTTGAAATACAAGAATATCATATCAGATCATCTAGAACCTTTTTTTGAGCTGTGACCCCCAGGATGGTCAGGTTAGTGTTCACGTGCCTCACTGGCCTCACTCAGCAGACCGGTTAGTAACACCCAGTTCTCCAAATTGCCAATGTGACCCATCAGGGACTGCTGGGACATTTCACTCTCAGTACCCTGATGGAAACATACTGAACTCTCATTATCTGTATAAAAACAGTGGGTGTGTGAAAAGAGAGGACAGACAGGTCAGGACGAAGACACTTGTTTTAAAGCTGCTGTTTCTGCATGTGCGTGACTCTGTCGTCTATAGTTCACAATGTCAAAAACTGCTTTGTCAAGAGGGCTGTTTTTCTCTTACATCACGGTAATCATGCTAATTAATAATAATCAGGTCTCAACTGAAAATTCCTTAGTAAAATCTTCTGTGGCAATGATAAAATGAAGGTGTTTTTCATACAAGCCCACATGTGCTTCTCCTACTGTGACAAGTCAAAATGTCACCTGTTACATCATTAATATTACTGTGAAAGCTCAGTGTTAATTAACAGTGATTACTGCAGCGGAAATCATGAATTTCTCCTCGAGGACCAATAAAATCTTACGTTATATAACTTATGTATGTATGTGTGTACAGTAAAAGTAAAAGAATAAATAAATAGATACAGGGGTGGAGGAGGAGGAAATATTCCCAGACAAACTTTTTTTATTTAAATTGATAGATTAATGAGAAAAAAAACTTTGTGAGGACAAGAACTTTTTTGTAAAAGAACCACTGTCAGGGTTTTGCCCGATGGACATTTTATGTTCGGACTTTGGACTTTAGTTTTGATTCATTTCCTGCTTTATTTTGAAATTGCTTCCTTGTGTCTCATGTCAGGTTAGTTCCCGTCTTTGTCCTGTTTTCCCTCCGGTCTGACTCTCTGCCCCGCCCTAATGTGTTACACCTGTGTTCAGTTGCCCTTGCCTTCCTTGTGTGTTTAAGTCTGTGTCTCCCCCGTTGTCTTGGTCAGTTCATCTGTTTGTTCTGCTCTGTTTCCCACATGTCATCCTCCAGTGACTCTTGTGCTCTGGTTTTGCTCCAATGATCCCCAGTTGTTTTCCTGCTCTCCAGTTTTTTTTTTTCCTGTTAGGATTTTGAGTTCTGTGTGTTTTTTTTCTAGTTTTTGTAAGTTTACTTGTCATTAATTTACCTTTCATACCTTTTTTTTCACCTTCCTTGTGTTTTGATTACATTTGGGTCTTCAATTTAACAATACATGACAACCACATCACACAAAACGTCGCCACTTGTTGTTTGTCATGCTTGCAGTTGATTCTCATGAATATGTGACTTTTATCTCAAGAAAAACACAGAGGAGACCATCATTACTTAAGTAGAGATGTTTGAGTCATCACTGAAAGAAGCTTTGATTTGCCAATAATCAATTATTCAATCGTCCAATGAGAGTGAAGAAACCAGAGACTTCCCAATATGATTTGAGTGATCTCTTCACTTCTTTATCTTTGCTTTTTGTTTATTGGCCAAAAATAGTTTAAAAGTTTAAAAGTCTGCTCATATCAGACAACGTCTGCTGGACAAGGGGAGCTTGTAAGTGATGTAACTGGCAAGCTAACTGCTAACACACCTGCTAGCCCAGAAAATACTGTAATCTGTAAATCTGTAAATCTGCTCAATATGATCCCATTGAGCTTAATTGAATTTTCTTCTAAATTCTGCAGTTGTTAGTTGTCTTGGTGACTTTATCACCAGCTCCTAGAAATGTCATCGACCTCCATACACTTTCTTCTTCAGTTTTCAAATATGGGTTGCTGTTCTGTCATTAGCCCCACCTTAGATGTGTGATTGAAAGTTTCATTTATAACCTTACATTAACTCCTGATGATCATCATGCCTACTTATGAACTTATAATATCAGCAAAACCTTTTAACTTGATGAGGCTCTGGAGGATAAAGCAAAATGCAAAATTAAAACAGCAGCTGAAGTGATGCTTCATAATCACCGCACATATCCAGTAGAACGGTGTCACCAGTGATTGTAAATCCACTGCTGTTCGTTTCAGTGTTTTTCATTTACAGATGCTGTTTAACTTTAACTCTGTCCTGACTCTAAAGCTTCTGATTTTCTATTAACAGCCTACTTGTGTGACACCTCTTGCCCTTTCCTGCCAACCTGTCCTTGTCTGCCTGTGTTTCATAATGGTGGGTGGGGCAGGGATCGTAAGTGCCAATTGGCAACACACTCTTCTTCTCTGCAGGCAGCTGCTTGATCATGTTATTTTAGTCCCTCAGTTATTTTTCCTTCAACTTGTTTTAATGCACGCACAACACACACACGTTCCACTCTCCTGTGAATCCCCAGCCACCTGATGTGGTGGACCCCATCACCCTGGACCGCCCAACTGGCAGGGCTGTGAGAGGCTGTGACACAACTTTTTTTTTTTTTTTTTTTCCTAAGAGCAGCAGCATTTTCTTGAGTTTTATTTGAGAAACAGAGGCATGTCCTTTCCTTTACATGTCTTATTTGCAAATAAGACATGTAAGTGGTTTATTTATTCCATGATCAGCCACCACAGGTGACATGCCAGTGTAGAGAACAATTAGCTTTCAGTGTTACCTGTGTATGGGACAGTGTGTGTGTAGGTGGTGACAACAACAGCAGTGTTTCCTCATCTACTGTAGAGAAGGTAAATACATATTATTCCCACACTGATTAGTATCATATAGTTGTATTTTATTAGCAGCATTGCCTCACTGACACATACCCTGAACAGATGTGGCCTGTTGGAAGCTGCCACTTCCACCAGGGTCTAATGAGACACCCCCTTCCACCCCTTCCTTTAAGGGACAACCTTCATTATTGTTTTTTTCTGATGGCTGCAACAGTGTCAAAGTCATCTCACTGTTCTTTTGTACATGTACATTACTGATTTTATCCTTTAGTGCGTCAGTCAGTCCTGGTTGGACTGACTGACGCACTAAGCCTTGTACTTGTTGTGCTTAAAAGATATAAAAGCAAGTGCAATTACCACTACCAATTATGTTTATTTTTTGACCCCACTGGGGTTGCAGCTGGAAAAGTAACTGCCATACACACCATATGAATATATCTATGCAACACATTAATTTATAGGAATACACAAATGTAATTATAGTTAGATCCATTAGCTACGCCTGATTGTGATTGTTTAGGTTTAGTCCAGCTAGATAACGAAAAATTATGTTGAACTTGCTTTGTAGCACAGACCTCTGATCAAGGCTCCAGGTGTTTTCCCCCTCTCTTGTGTTAATAATATACATTTAATGTGTCCTTAACACAGAATATAATACATAAAGCACAACAGCACGGTCACACTCTCACACATGCACAGACATAAGCTCTCCTAGGCCTAACCTCCCCCACACCTGTTGATAGTACATACATACACACGTACATAGATAAATATACTTACATATACACATGTAAATCTATGCATATGCACTTATAGATGCATTAGACATATGTTAGAAGCAGGAGCAGGTTGTTTGAAGATGAGCAAAAAGAAATGTGATGGATCTAAGTGTGTTTCCTGTGTTGTCCCATCCATTGTTGTCTGGTGGGCTCCATAGTGTGCATATTCTCCTGTCTCTCAGATGGATCGCAGTAACAATGTTGAAGCTGTGGATCGTGGCCTTTTGTTAGTGCTATTTTTTTCAGGCGGGTCCAGATCAATATGGTCAGTGAAAACTGCGCTTTGTGTGCAGATGAAGGCTGTTCCCATAACATTAAGATTAGATGTGTGGTGTAGCACCCTGCATTCTTGCATCTCAGTTTCTGTTCCCCGGATGTTGCGCGTGGTGATCGCAGAAGCATTTCGAAGAACTTTGACACATGATTTGATTTTTGAAATTAAAGCCTGTGTTGTTTTGGACTGCGCTGTCTATTGACAGGAATGTCAGTAATAACAGCTGGAGACTTCTGTCATTTACCACCAGTGCAACAGGCTAAACCTCTCTGTATGTGACCCATCAGAGATTGACCTGTGGCAGGAAGAGAATCAGAGGATCATGTTGTCTAAAGCAGAACTTTGCTGTGACTGGACCAGCCTTTTGTCTGACTGATGATGTCAAACGCAATTCAGCATGTGGTGTTTTGCAATTGCTGATTTAGAAAAAAAAATACAATTTGAATTGTGTTGAAAGGTTAAGCCAGTCAGGCAGGAAGGAGGGCATTCATTGAATGACAATACGGTCTGCAAACCAACAGGAAGATATCTGATCAGATAAAGAGAGGCTGTTTGTGTGGAATAAGTCTTAACCCACGATGTAAACTAAGGGCCTTTTCACCCACCACAAAGCTGCTGATGCAGTGAAATGGCCAGTCAGCCTAGTGCGCTTTCATCATAAAAATGTCAAACCACTAACCAACACCATCATCATCCATCATCATCATCTCCATCTTCTCCACACAGGCTGCTGGATCTGCAGCCTCCCCATGCAATCTTTAAGGGTTTTTGTGCTGTAATTACTTGCAACTTAAGAGGAAATGTACACATTATCCTTAACCAGTCTACATGTGTTCTGGTGGACTTGTGGAAAGTCAAATATCAGAGGTCAAGTACTGTCCCAATTCAAAGTCTAGACCAGACCAAAGACCATGTATTTTTTTTAATAAACGATGACCTGTATGAACACTGGGTAGATGATAATCCCAGCATGCATTTCACATCAACTAACGCTGATGATGGAGACTATGAACCAGACAACTAGTTTTTATTCTACTTATGTCACCAAATTTAAGTTTTTGAGATATTTAGACAAGAAATTAGGTGCTCAGAAAAAAGTGGGCAGACTTCATCTGCTGATTCTGATCAAAAGCTCCACTTTTACTAAATGGACCTTGAGTTAAGATTGTTTTGAGAGCTGCAGGACCCGAATGAACTTTGTAACTGAGCTAACATGGACAAGAAGTCCTTAAATTGATAAAAAAAAGGGGCATTTGGGCACATCACAACTGGGTAAAATACATTTGCTAATGAAGATCATGTGATATAACCGACAGCTCCAGAACAGCTGATAAATGGACCCTGAGGAGAAGCATGCATCGGAAAATAGGCAAAGAAAAATATGCAGTCAAACTTAAAACATAGCACCAATTATGGTAAAATGGTAAATTATAGTAAATTCACACTGATATGTAATTATACCTGTATAAATCACATATTACTATAGTGTGCCATGAGATGCAGCTCTGATGCCACTGAGTTTTAACTGAGCCTGTTCGGAGACCTTGTGATTACATCTGTTTTACTAACCACCACAGTGTGTGACTGGCCTGGAAACACCGATGCAGTGCATCTGTCTGTAACTCTAACTGACGAACATACAGTTTTTATGAGTGGTCAGATGAGAAATGCATCAACACAATGACAAAGCAATTAAGAAAAACAGCACCCCACTGTTTCTCGTTTCTTTAATCATACGCAAACACAAAAAAAACAACAACAACAAAAAAACATTTTAAAGATGAAAAAGAAAAGGTTATTGTAGCTTTATAGGTGATGTCTTGCTGTAATTATTTCTTGGCAAGGCTTTATGCTACAGTACACTTATTGCCTCCTTCATCTAACAATGGGTGTTTTTGATCTCTCAGTAAAAGAGTAAAACCAAATATTTCCCAAAATGTTGAATCATTCCGTTTATCCTTTAGCAGGGCATTGCCTACCTGTCAGTGATTTACCTGTGTGGAGTCCGGGATTTCTTTGGCTCTGAATCTGTTGCTCCTTGTCCTTGCAGACTTTACTTTAAGCCTGAATTCCCTCCCCATTCACTGGGTCCACTCCACAACAATAAATGTGCTGCCACCTGTGCCAATAACACATTTAGTTACTTTTGACTTGCTGTTTTTTTTTTTTTTTTTTTTTTTTCACTGCTCCATTCACATGAAACTGTTGAAAGTCATTTTGTCTTGCAGATGAACCTTGAAGTCAAAGCAGTGATATCTTTATCACTGCACTGACATTATTTAACTAAGATTAATACTGTTGCTTGAGAAAGAACTCCCAAACCTAAGTCAATTAAAATGCTGAAAATGAAGCTACTGAGTTCTTTCATTTGAATAAATGTATCATAACACTGGCAAAATCGGCCATATTGGCTAAATCATTGGTACCATTTTAAAGCAGCTGTAGCCGTATGAGTGGTCTCGTCTGACATCTGACATCACTGTGATAAATTCTGTCTCAATTATTGCAGATGAAGAGACTGTTGCATTTGAAATTATGAGCACCTGCTTTGCTCTCTTCCCACAACTGCTCAATTTAATTTACATCCAATGTCACCAGCATCTGCCTGCCGCCATCATCATTATCACATTTAAAACATTGTCTGGCACAGTGAAAAGGTTGTACTAGAGAAAGATGAGCCTGGGCAACATATGACATCCACTATCTGTGTGGCCCCGTGCCAGTTATTAGATTTTATCTTTGGACAACTTGCAAAGTTGGCAAAGACAATGCAATAACTTTTCCATTTAGCATGGTTTAGCATTCTCTTTTTGTTGCATCACTTTGATAGTTTTCTTGCGGTGTCAGCCTTGGAGGGAGGAAACACTGGTATTATGCAAATTCACATGTGAAATTTCAGTGGTGTGGAAACCATCTGGTACAAATGAGCTCTGTGCTGGTTGTGTTTTGGGACAGCCTTGCTTGTGCACTGGCTGCTGTTGCTCTTTTGTCTACAGAACTGATGGTGACATCTGTTTGGATTTTTGTTTTTGTTTTTTGTTTTTTAATTCATTGTATGATTTCCAAATAGTTTAAAGGGATTATGTCCCCCACTATCCTTCATGTAAGGCTTACCATGTTCACCATCAAACCTTAGTGTAGCACACTAAAATTAGCTAATAAACACAAAGTACAGCTGTGGCTGATGGGTGTGTTGTTAGTTTTTAAAGTATCATAAAGCAAAGTATTGGTCAAATTAAAATGTTGACCTGATGATGGTGTGATCACTAATGTGATTTGTGACAATTTATCCAAAGGGGACCTGAGTATGTGTGCACCAAATATCATGGCAATTTATCAACTCAAGATCATCATCATGATATAAATTCCATGGCAGTCAATGGATGGCACACCATCCACGGAGCCACGCTGCGTGTGCAGCTAATGACAGCATTGAACTAAAGGGAAAGTTAGTTACCTGCACAGTCACACTCACCAGCTGTCACACTAATACCACCCTGACTCCAGCATACTACAGACACATCATATAATGGGCCAACAAGACCTTTCTGAGGGTCCAAATACAGCCTTTCCCTGAATTTGGCTTACATCTAGTGTATCCTTTGCAGTCCCTGTTGCCAGTTGTCTATCATGCGCGGAAAGTAAACAAATACAGTCTGCTCAGGTATCATGACATCTGTCTCTGCTAACTGGTACAACTTAAATATAATAACTATTTGAGGACAACTGCCTGATGTTGGCAAGTAGCACCCAAACACACCAGCAGTTTGGGTCTCTGAGGTTATTAGACCTTCTCATTTGGGGACTTGAAAATTATGAGATTGTTCCTTTTTGCTTGTGTATTGCTCAGCAATAATCCTTAGTTGAGGAACACAAAACACACTGGCACAGGGACAGAAAAGTGGCTCACATTCTGCAGCTCACCATAGGCAATCTTCTGACAGAGTCACAGAGGAATTGTCTTTGACCTTACCTGTCTTTGTTCAGACACAGCGTTGCTTTCCTGTGTTTGTATGTTTGTGTCCTCACTAGCTTTGTCCAAGAGAGAATCAACTGTCTGTTGACATAAATGACAACATCCCTACATGCTGTTCCTATGGCTTTGGATATTTTTATCCATGTTTGTGAAGAACAACTCTCTTCTAAAGCGAGTGTACAGAATGAAGATGTTGTTTTAGACTCAAGACTGACTTTGTTGACTAGACTTTAGGAGATTATAGGACTTGCCTTACCCAAACAAGCACAGAGTTGTGTATATCTGATACTGTCAGCTTGGTTTCAATGTATCTGAGGTTAAAACACAGCTGGACTTCACCTTTAGAGTTGTGGTCCCACTTTTTCCTTCAGTTTTTAGCAACTTTTTAATAAAAGCAGATCAGCTTCCTGTTCTTCCTCTCTTGAGGAAGCTGCTTATGTGCTGGTGCATATGGATTTTGCCAACACAACATATGCTGTGAAAGTAATTAACAGGCAGATTAGTGAGGTATTGGAGGCCTGAAACTGCTGCTGTCACAGGAAAGTGTGTGTGTGAGAGAGAGAGCGAGCGAGCGACTGTTGTGGTTTCTAAAGGTAATATTATGGAGGTTTTTGAAGAACAATACCACTATTTAGGAGATGAAGCTGCCAATACATTTCTTGTGTGTGAATATTCCTTAGTCATCAAGAAATGTATAAATTTGAAATGTCATGCTAAATGAAATCATTTTGGTTTGCACAAAGACAGCAAAACACTGAAGATCTGCTTTTTCAGATACTTTATATTCTAACTGTGCTTTAGCTTTAATAACTTCAAATCAGTTCATGGCTGTTGCTTCTCTCCCACTACTGTAAATAACCTGCATGATATGTGTGTTTTGTCAGCCTGCCAAAATGGCAGAGAAAAGGCAAATGCCAAGTAAAGGCAATGTGATGAGATGCTCATAAGAAAGGAATCTTGCACTTATGGACATGTTAACACAATGGTGTCATTAGGAAAAGGAGACACAGGGACCAGAGCTGGGCATGGAGAGGCAGGGAGACCGAGACTCCAGTGTTTGTTGTGAAGTGTGACTGTCCAGTAGAGATGCTTCACTTCTGCCTAAACATAATTTTACAGTCTGACAAATTGGCCTTTGTAAATGTCATGAAATAAAGAGTCCTCTCTTATCCAGACTTGAAAAAAAAGTAGTATTGCTGTTCTGTTGCCTGTGTGCATATGGAATAGTTATTTCTATTCCTGGAGACAGTCTATTCAGAGACGGTGAGAGTGGTGGAAGCGTCAGAACCAGGAAGGAGCCTGAGACTGCAGATCACCAGGATGATATTGCCAGCTGCAGCACAGGAGACAGGGGCACGGCTTGTTTTAGTTCAGACCTCAGTGAGTGCACAAAGCCACACATCCCCAGTGTATCGAAAAACAAACTCTTGCCAACAAGTCATTGACATTTCAAGATTAATAGTTTCAAAAATTTCCATAGCCACATTACAGTCCATCTGTGAAAGGAGTCTTCAACAAAGGATTTTCAAACAAATCCTCCATTGGACAAAGACCTGATACTGCTTTCATTAGTGTTTTCATTAGTGCAGGCTGCAGAAAACACAGCACACCAAATCCACTACGTGACTGTGAGTGCACATCAGCAGAATCCAATCAATGCCCAGTTATCCAGTGCATGAGGTAAATAGCAGGAGGTGGCAATAAGGCATTGCTTAAGGAAAATTATTATCCATAAGAGACCACACTGATGGTAGCGGTAACTATGGTATAGGATGATCCCATACACAGAGTGTCCCATACTGTACACAAGCCCTGAAGTAGAGAATTAAATTCTGAACATTATGGCCAAGGCATTGCAAGTGAAATTAGGTCTCTATCCATTGGTCAATTTTAAGTTATTATTGATTGTACTATATTTCTATATACTATATTTCTGGTGAGGAGCTGGAGAGTGTGTGTCAGCGTTATGTGGACCATGACCTTGTCCCACATGAGGAGTTTATTAGGCTACAGAGGATATCTGAGACCACAGGCCAGGCCATTGCAAAGATCGTAGCTGATGTATTGTTAAGGCAGATGTAGGATTAAAATGCAGAATTCAGCTGCACAACAGCTATTAGCAAAGAGTTCTGCAAAGATGAGTTCAGGTATTTCACTAAAACCAAACACTGACATTAACACCACAGGAGAGGTTTACATTTTCAGTTTTATTCATATGTCATATCAGAATCTGTGACAAACTCACATATTAGGTAACAGCATCTATGCTTTTTTATAGCCATGCAATTATTCATGCAATTTAGAATAGTATTTCTTTCAGGCTGAACACACTAGAAGAAAGCATATTTAGCTTGTTTTTGTTAGTTGTCAAATATTATGATAATGAGTCTTAAATCCTGAGGAGATGAAGACTGAACATTGTCAAATCAGATTAATGGAAGTGATGTATTATAATGGAGGGATTATATGCACAAATAAGGAAATGTATTAACGAATTGGACCAAAAGTAAACTATTTACAACAAAACCACTAAATAAAACAGAAAACTACCTTCTATTAACACTGTTCCTTAACAACAACTTCAGGGCTAAAGTAAAACACTAATCCATAAAAACACTGTAACCAACCCCCCTCCGAAAAGACACAAGACAAACACCTGGAGGCTACCAAACGATCCATTAGTACTGGCTGCATCTCTCAAGCAGCAACCTCCGGGGCTGAAAAATGAAGCCAAAGTGCAGAAAACAGTGCAGTTCCTCGAATGGCCACTTGAGGCTGCCTCCATAAGCAAGTCAGTCCCCATAGACTCCCATGTTAGAATGCACAACTTTACAGTACAAGTAAACATGTTTAATGCCTGGTATAAAAAAAAAAAAATGTTCTGCATAATTAAGGGCACAGCCACTGTGAGTGACAGGTGGGTGTCGTCATATTTGACTAGCCGCTCGGAGTCTAGCCACAAGCTGTCTGCTAGGTGCCACCTCATTTTTCATACAAATTAAATGCAAAATAATATATCTTCTTTTGCATTTAGTTGACTTAAAGAATGTGAATGTGTGCTCTTGTACTTGGGGCGAGTGAAATGCCAGTATCATTTATATGTTAGCACTAATTAGCAGGTAATGGTATCTACACTCACTGCACCTGGCTTGTTAGCTTAGCTTGTTAACTAGCTAATTGGCCAGTAAATGAATTGGCCATGGGTTAGCCTTTAAGCAAGACGCCCAGCTGTGCTAACAATGCTAACCTGAGCATATGCCTGCCACAGTCATTAAACCAGCATGCATCAAAGTCTTGGTTCCACATAGGCCTCAGCTCTTTGCCTGTTTTTGGATTAGCCAGGAGTTGGGCAGAGTCAGGCACTGCCAAGATGGTGATGGTGAAGCCGTCCACTCTGAGTTTCAAAACTGCTCTTCAGAAACCCACGGGTGTCGTCACAGAGGCTACGTCTATGTTTATATACATTCTACAGCCTCACTGCTCCCAGTATTTATTCTATCAAACCTGATGAGCAAATGGAAACAAGTGTGCTCATCCTGGACCTGGAGGAGTACAGAACTGAATCAGTGTTCTTACATTAGCTGACAAGGGCACATTATTTGCCATGCTTTTTAGTTTCATGATGAATGACACATATTCACATCCAAGAGGTTAATTTAGCTGCATTAACATCTGACATATAATAGACACACATTAATGTGTCCATTATTTTGGCCTTCATTTCAAAAGTTTTCTCAAAGATTTGTTTGACAGTTCGATGGCAACATAGCTAAGAGCAAAGACAGGCTGAGAAGAAGAGAGGAAAAAGTGAAAATACTAGGAATGACATAAGGAAAGAGAAATAGAGGACTGAGGATAAAGGAGAAACACAACAGAGGGTTAGAGGCAAAAACGGAAGGAGAAAGGCAGAGAGAAATTGACAAGGTTAAGATAGAAAGCAAGAGATAGAGAGAGGCTGAAATGAAAAAGAGGAAAGAATGAGGGGGGCAGACTTGCAGGTGTAGCCATTCCAGTGACTCCAGGAAAGTATATAATCGTGCAGGAGGGGAATCCATCCCTGAGCTGCTAATAAGGTCCCCTGTTAAAAGACATGTCAGTCTGTGACGAGAGGGAGGAATAAGGATGACTGGCACACTGAATAATGCAAGAGCAGCCACAGAGGGCCACTGCTGGCAGGGAGGATATAAGGACATGGAGGAAAATGTCTGAGAGAGGTAAATGAATTTTAAGTTCTAACTCCACTAAGATAATACACTGGTTTATCTGACTTCAACAAGAAGTTGCCACTGTGTTAGTTAAAGGATCTAGGATTAGGATTAGAGACGGCATTTAGGAAGCAATGGGGAAAAAACACATCTGTGAAACAAAGAGGAAGCTTGAAGGAAGATGTAAAATGTATGTTTTTAACTTTAGCAAATTAGCAAGCTATTTTTTGCTAATCAGCACAAAATCCAGCCAAGATGGTGATGGGGATGTCAGTTTTGCAAACGTTTTGTAATAAATCAAAGTATTGAACAGTTTTAAATTTTGACCTGATGATGGCACCAGATGAAAAATCACAGGAGATAATCAGTAAGGAACAGGATGTTTGTAACAAATTTTATGACAAGTCATTCAATAGTTGCTGAGATATTTAGCTCAAAAACACAAATGTGAACCTCATAGTGACAGGAGAGGAAAAGTCCTTTGGGCACCATGAATGCAACTAGATTTCATAGCAAACTATCCAATAGTTCTCAAGATATTTGATCAAGACCCTTTTTACACCTGGTGTTAAAATGCGATCTGGATATCCGGACACTTTCCAGATAAGGAAACACACATATGCCTGACCAAAAAAATACCAGGTGTAAACACAAAGGCAAGATTGGACCATTTACTATCTGGATACAAATCAAGAACAAAGCAAATTGTTTCATTTATTTGCTTAAAGCAGTTAACATCACTGTTGTGTTATTGCCTGATAACAAGTGGTGAAAAAATAATTACATTTAATTATGTGGGCCCAGGAAGCCAATCAGCTAATTAGCTGTAGCCCATCAAACGGCTTAAAAACTTTAAAAAACTGCAACATTAAAATTGAAAAGGTGTGGTCTTTATTGTTCTCTTTGCTAATTAATAGCATACATTTGTCATTCAAAGACCATAAATGGTTGGAAGATAGTGGAAACTGTTTATGTGAATTCAAAAAACCTTCCTTTATTATACCATTTGTTGCTTGCTTGATAGTATATTAAAGATGCTACCTGCCAACTTTACCACTCTTGTGATTGATTTACCAGGACCAAGGATACGTGCGTCAGACATGTCAGATTTCTGAACAGAGATAAGGTTAGACTGTGGGAGGATGGTACTTGTAATAATTATTAGCATTGGAATTGTTCTGTAAATAATGTAGTGTAGCTGAATCTGAAATGTGAGACAGACGTCACTGTGCAAGGAGGTTGTGCGAGGTAGATCACCTGCCAGTCTGAATTATTAAAGCAGCCCACCAAAATAAAATACTTCTTTTGTTTCCATAGTAAAATGTAAGTCATGATTCCACAGAGACCACAGAACAGAGGCTGCTTCCACTTGTAGAAAAATTAAATACATAATAAAATAAATGCCTCAATTGTTCCCTAAGAAATACTTAAATACTTCATCATGATAGCAGGGTTAAAGTGGATTTTCAATCATCTCTTAATTTGTGTTTGTGATAACTGCCTGAATTATATATATATATATATATATATATATATGTGTGTGTGTGTGTGTGTGTGTGTGTGTGTGTGTGTGTGTGTGTGTATTCTAAATAAATACACCTGAACCGTATATCGGGATTTTGTCTCAGTTTGTGTCTTAGCCACTTAGCCAACCCTTACAGTCTACTATTAAATGTATAGTTAATTAGTGTAAGTTGTTCACAGGCTGTTATTTGGGGAGTTCTACTGACCACACTAACACATCTCTCTCCTCCTGTCTGCCACTGTGCCTGTGTTTGCCTCGTTTAGTCAGTGTTGTGATTTGGAGAAAATTAGAGGTGGTTTTAAAGGGCACAGAGAGGTACTGTGAAAGGCACAAGAGCAGTGCAACACACAATGATATGAACACATCAAACACACACACACACACACACACACACTGGCACACACAGACACACACACTGGCACACATTCTGTCACATCCTCACATACAGTACTTACGACACTTATACTAGATTAATCACACACTTTACAGAATAAGGCCCTGCTACTGTTTAGACAGCCAGCTGTATGTCGTGTGTGTGTGTGTGTGTGTGTGTGTGTGTGTGTGTGTCTGGACTTCTTTCTTTGTGAGGAACAGTTTGAGCTTTAGAACTTATGGAGTGACGACATTTTGTCTGGTCCACAGAGTTTCAGAGGGTTGTTTGATGGTTAAGACTTTTATGGGTTTATGGCTCAGGATAGAATCAGGTTCAGGTTGGGGCCCCTGGTAGCTCACCTGGTAGCTCACCTGGTAGCTCACCTGGTAGAGCACACTGTGACCTTGCAACAGTGGCCTGGGTTTCAATCAGGCCAGGGCCCTTTGTTGCATGCCATCCCCTCTCTCTCACCTAAATTTCCTGCCTCTCTCTCGTCCTTTGTTACCTTACTAAAGGCAAATATGTCCAAAACAATAACTTTAATGAAAAAAAAAAAAAATCATGTTTAGGTTAGTGTTAGGATTAGCTGAGGGTGGGGTTAGGCATTTAGTTATGATGGTTAAGGTCGGGTACTAGGGAATGCATTATATCAATGAGTGTCCTCACAAAGATAGAAGTACAAGTGTTCTTATGTGTGTAAGCGTGTGTGTGTGTGTGTGTGTGTGTGCGTGTTTTCTTAGCACTGTGTGAAACTGGATTACACTGTCAGCATCAATCAGAACATAACCCTTCTTCCTGCCTGCATATATGCCACGACATTTGTCCACATGGGTTCAGAAGTATGGCTGTGAAGTGTGTGTGTGTGTGTGTGTGTGTGTGTGTGTGTGTTCCTCGTGTCAGTGGTGAATGCCAGTAATAGCCCGTGGCCTGCTCTCTGTTCACTGACATTTGACAAAGTTGAAGTAGAGGAGTGATGACTGACAGAAAGAGGCAGGAGACGGAAACAGTTGTCAGTTTGTCCCTGAAAGCTTTTCTGCAGCCTCGGTAGCTCATCTACTTGTACTGTGGAAGTTAATTTGCACAGGAGCACATAACACAACGGTACATGAAAATTTTGACTGTGCATCACAGTGAAAAAAGTGGTGAAGCTTGTTAATCAGATTCTTGCATTTCTTTATTCTTTGACTATTTTGTCACCTTTCCTAAACATGATTATTATGAAAAAACCAAATGACTTATAGGAAAATCCAAAATAGGACTTTATAACTGTCATCAATATATGTACAAATATGACTGCTATTTAAACTGATTTTTAAACCACAAAAATGATCCCTTCAATATAAATTAATCAATAATTTCTCTACTGGCTCCACAACTCACATAATCCTCCCTCAGATTATTTAAAGTGTGGCTCTGACTTTCAGCAGCTGTTGACAACATCTGTCTTGGGAAATAAGTACTGTATAATGAATAGTAAGCAGCTAGGCTAACTAATGCCACTGCTATAAAAGTCAACAAACATCATTTTCAAGAATGATTTTCTTCTGAAAGGAGTCGATTGTAACATTTTACAGAACAGAAAAAAAATAAATAAATAAAAAAAATGTAACTGACAGCTTGCAAATTAGCTTACAGGTCTTACAAAACTCTCCCGTAGACTAATTCCCCTTTTTGCCTAACAATAAAAAACATGTTGAGACCAGACTGGAGGCCAAGACTGGACTTGAGTCCTAGAGACCTGTGGGAAAATAAGAGGACCCAATCTCAACCCAGCGGGGAGGACATTGTAAGTCCTGGTCTTCATTGCTGACACATCAGAATCAGTGGTGTAGTTCTGTGTCAGTGTGAGCTCTAATGTTTAGGAGACTTTCAAGGTAAGGACAGCGTTCAAGATCAGTTCCATCAGTGTGTAATGCTAGTGGGGGAAAGGCGTCTGGTGGTGGCTGCTGGTGAACTGTCCACATTTGTAAAGGTAATAGCCTATAGGTAAGAGTCTTGTACTCCTTCATTCTAATAGTCCCAAAATCTCACATTGACTTCTGACCAGCTAGAAATGAGATTAAACTTTTACCTGAGCAGGAACATCATATTAAATGCATAACATGCTTACTTACATCTAATTTTTCTAACTTCATTATCTAACTAACCTAGAAACTAGTTGTCCAGGCAACTGCAGTTTTAATAGATGTCTTTGTATGTTAAATTAACTTAATACCAGACATCAACTTTGACCACCTGTGCCATAAAACATGGGTCCAGTTATATCAAATTTTAATCATCTCTACATTAGTAAGTGTCATTTCTCTAACGGCTGCAGCCTATTCTTTCTCTCTATCCCCCTTTTGTCTTTTAAATATTGAAGCATAGCAAAATGTCTGCACTGCACTACTCACTATTTTATACAGTTTAGCTGATTATAAAGAACAGAATGCACCCATCATTAACTCCAGCCATCTGCATTGCAAACTTTGCATTTAGTTAAATAGGCTGCGATGTAATTCTCCCTCCTCAGCATGGTTCGTCGTTAGCACCGCCATAGAGCAGCTCAATGGGGTTCTTTCCTCTGCACTGGTCTCTTTAAATAGTGAGTTTAGCTGATTACTGACCTCTCACACACAAAGAGAAAGCAATGTTCTAAAGTAGTGCTCTGGAAATTTGCTGAAAAACACAGGATTTCAATGGCAAGACAAACTGCTGCCTTCAACAGAACGTAACATGGTTGGTTTCCTCGTCTGTCAGTAAAGTCTAAAGCTGAGAAAAGCTGACTTTTGGGAAAACATGGCACATTTTTGACCTTTTACAATGCATATCAGTGTTTGGCCTGGGATCAGTGACATCTTTTATGCATTCAATGAAATGTCACTTATTAGTTATAACACAAAAAAGAAAGCACATAAGGACTCCAGACAGATGGCATTTACCTCTGTAGCCTTGTGGAGTGAAGAACCACACAGACACATTGGTTAGACCAATGGGAACCACAGTATAGACAGTTGTGTCAGAGTACATATGCCAGTAAGCCTGATAATAGATAATAAAATGCAGGTTAATCCATAGACCAGACCAAACCTGGTGTAGCTACAGTCTCCACAGCGCTTTGAACTCTGTTTTGGGTTTTGCTATTATCATGACAGTGGTTTGTGATCCCTCCCTCACTCTTTGAACATAGGGCCTGACCCATGCCCACATCGTTGTTATATGTGGTCATGTGGCCACTTACATGATTCTTCCATCTGGTCTGGTTTACTCTGCCACTAATAAGTCCCGCCACAGTTTCATAATGAACTGAAAATATTTGACTATTTCAAAAGGATAAACCTTATTTCACTGTAGAGCTGCAGAGCAATGATTGGCTCCCATGCTTCTCTCTCTTTCTTTCTCTCTCTCTCTCACACACACACACAAACATTGACTAACACATTAACGGACCCTTCTGTCAGATTGACTGAAAACAAAAAAATGCACGTTTTTATTATTCCTGTTAGGGCCAGGTCTGAACAGGCCTGTGACATGACTACTGCTTAGCTGGATGGTCCATGCCAGATCCACCGATGAGGGTTGGTGAATCTACAACCAGCAATAAAGTTCAGCATCATTTAAGTCATGAATAATTTAATTTCCGAGTGATCCACTAAACTCTTTGTGTATTTCATTTATTTTTTCCAGTCTTTAATGGCTTTCCATGTTGCTGTTTAACCATTCTGCTGTCAGATTTATATTTTATTTATTTAATCTTATTTCAATCATCATTGAGACTAAAATCCCAAGAAGCAATCACAAAGACAATCAACAACAAAGGCAACATGAATACACAACACAATAAACTAAGAAACAAAGAAAAAAAATACAAATCATAAAATACATCAAATAATAAGCTCTAAAATCTCCAAGGGAAATGTAGGTTTAGTCTGAGGGCAGCTCATTCGTTAATGTAGAGGAGAAGAAGTAATTTGAATCGAGACAAACATGTTTTGTTCAGATAATAGCACTACAGGAAAAATTAGGAGACACTACAATTCATCCAATAGTCATTCATTTTCAGTGTGGACCAAAGTGGCAGACCAACCCTGTTCTGCTAGCACAGCTGAAAACTATAATAAATATAGTAACTGATGGATTAGCAAAGCTTCCCATGTAATTGAAACATACAATGACGAACTATCACTGTCTTGGTATATGACAAACCGTGAGGCGTCTTCTCACATTCAGAACATGTCATTCAGTAAAACTGAGCACAATTGGCCACCAAGAAAGCAAGAAGACTTTTCTCACATCACAGTGGGCTGCATCATTAGAGCGGCTGGGAAAAGAATACAGCTGATTTCTCACTGCGCAGGATGCCACAACACAACAGCGTGATGCCGAGGATGACTGAGAAACCCGGGGAAACCCATCAATATTTTAGACACCCTGAACTTTTGAAATCGTGTAACAGTAATGCATGGCTGCTGCATCAGACCAAAAATGAATAGCTAAGGTGAGAAACACGAGGGAACAGGAGAACGACAGGGGAGAAATGTTGGGAGAAGAAACAAAAAAAGGTTCGTTGAGATGAGAGAAGAAGCACAAATAGAGACAAGTTAAAGTCTGTCTGTGCTGCAGCTGCTGAGAGAGCCAGTATTAATTTCTGGTTCATTTTCAATGTGTGCCATGATGCTCACTTGCTAACGAACAGGCTTCACTGTGACAGGTACCATCTGTGAACATGAGCTACAAGCCAATTTACCTGCTCTCTGCACAGCAACAAGCATATTCAAAGACCCACTCACCTGCACATCCATACAAACATACTGTACACGAACACTCACACAGATCCCAGGCAGACGCCTTCCTCACAAACAGACATCAAAGGGCCCGAGCAAGCCCAGGGAATACACAGGAAGCAGTCAACGTCACAAGTCAAGTGCATTTCAACATTTTAACTTTGAAGGGAACTGTCGTGCTTCCATTCTCCGTCACTTTCCATCATTCTCTGCTGCTTTCTTTTCCTGATTTGATGTTTTTTGTACCTTTTTCAGCTGCCTCTGTGTGTACATGCACAGACTTTTACTGAGTTAAGGCTGGAAATCAGAACGTGATTCCCTGCACTGTAATAACTTAGTTAATGAAAAACCTTTGTGTAAATGCAGGTCAGTAACTGAATTTCTCCCTGTACCCAGTACTGGTGCAGTCCAACCCTTCAAAGATGATCTTGAAAAAAATTTGAACTTAACTTGAACTTAACCGGACTCAGAACTTAGAAGAATTCCCAGGGCCACAGAACCTTTCCCAGAGGTCTTGCTTCCAAAAGTTAGTGACAAATAATATCTATATCTATATCTATATCTATATATATATATATATATATATATATATATGTATGTGTGTGTGTAGTTCTCCCTGTAATGAGACATACACATGTAGTATATGATTATGTCGTTTTTAAGAAATGTGAAAGATGAAATGCATTGTGATTTGCTGAAATCTGTGTCAGGAAGGCCAAATCCATCACGGGGAATGTATTTGGGTATTTTTCTCAGGGGTTTTAGCTGCAAAAATGTTTTTAAAGTTGCTGTTTGGACAATGGCTAACGACCTGAGAGAGGGGAGTGATAATGAAACAGATTACAACAGTTACCTGGATAAAAAGCAACTAAAGCAAGACTTAGGAGATTCAGACACTGACTTCTACCTGTTAAGCTGCGAACCAGCTAGTCAAGGCTCAGGGTGAGACATGTCAGAAGAGGAGTATTGGCAGCCTGGAATCACTGCTGGCTTCAGGTAAATTTGCCTGATGCTGTCAATAAAATTTCTATTTCTCAGCCTTTGAAGCAGATAAAAACATGAAATAAAACCCATCTAAGATCTTAAAGCCTTTGGCTTTTATTGTAAATCACTGCATTTACCCCAATGTTCATTCACATAAAAAAAATCAACAAACAATAAAGTAAAGTTTAACTGAACTCATAATTGTAATGTGCTTGTTTTTCCAGCCATGTACAATTTCAAGGCAAAGCCAGTTATTTACAATAACAGTCAAATGTTTAAGCTTTCAAATGGTTTTTATTTCATTTTTCTATCTGCTTCATGGTGAATGTCAAGTTTTTCAGAAAACCCTCAGGTTTTAGGTTGTTTTCAAACAGTGCTGAGGTTTTAGAGGAGACTTTTTTTAGGGGATGCCTCAGCTCTTAACATATTTCTAAGCTAAAATCCACCTAAAATCTCCTCAGAGTTATGTCTCCTGTTATACAGCTGGAGCTGCAGGAAGGGTTCACTATTTCTGTCCTCTCAGCAATCTGTATGTGATATACATTTAAAATCCAAAGCACATCATTGTTTGAAACTCAAAGCATTTCACTGATTATGTGAAACATGAATAGTGAACAATGAACACTGTACACGTGGGAGGATGATACAAATAATGTTGTCCCATGCACTGTGCATGTTATCTGCATAAGCAAATTCCTGCTTTCTGAGAGTTTACACAGATTCTGACTAAGAAACAGGGAAAGTGCTGTTCTACCCACACACAGCATCTAATAGCTGTATGTCTTTTAACAGATTTCAACAGTACATGACACATATGCAACTTTAAACAACTACTCTCAAACAGCCTTTCATTCTGTGGATGAAAACAGTCATTTTTCATGTCTTCCTCTCTTTTTCTCTCCTTGTGAACACTCTTGGAGAGGGAGCTTGGAGAGAATGGACGCTTGACCTTTGCTCTCTCTCAGCATTAGTGACTGAAGACACTGTGTCATTCACAGCTGCACCTCTGTCTTTTGAACAAAAAGAGTCATTGCCTTGGCTCATACAGCCTAAAGCAGCTAACTCAAACTCTAACTCAGATTGTCTTTTTAGACTTTAAGGTCACAGCCTACCTGCCTGCACTTCACCTCAGAAAGAATGAACAGTGTCTTCACAGCAGCAACAAAGCACAACACACAAAATCACTGAAGACAGGCAGAGAACAGATAACTGTCTTCATTAGAAGTACACTGACTGCCTCACATAATCTAATATTGACTGCTGAGCCATTTTAACTCACTTAAAGCACTGAATCTTTCAAATGATTAGGTAATGGGACTGACCCATCACGAGCACTCAGTCAGAATTAAAGTGTCGGGAGAAAAATGATTAAAAACTGTTGAGGCAGCAGAGACAGCAGCTCAGTGTGGGAGAGAGGGATTATATTCTCAACAAACACTGAGCAGCAGTGTTTCAGATAAAGCATAAATGCTACACATCATCCCGGGTCTTTGAGAAGAGTCCTGAAAGCTTATATTCATACACTCCATAAACATGCGTTCCCACAGTTTGATAGGTGTTACTCATGTCGACACGGTGAGTAAGTTAACGTAACAACATGGCCACTCCATCGTCTGCACTTTAAGTGATACAGCTTTAGTCTGAGATGGACTGAACCCAGGGGTTGTGATGAGTGATGTGATGAGTGCTGTGACTCAGTCACTCACTAAGGCCTGTGACTGCAGCGATCACTTTTCAGGAGATCCATTGACTGATTCATTCAGCTCTCCACAAAAACTATTTCATTTGTCTCCAGCAGGCAGCCAACTGACGAGGACTGACCAAGCGAACAGCAGGATGCTGCCAAAGCAATCAAAGAGTGCTGAGTCAATAAAAATGGAAAAAAATAAAGATTAGCCACAGGGAGGTGGGGTACAGGGCTGAGGGTGCAAATATGTGAAGATCAAATAGTCCAATGGCCTTTTAGAGGAACTCTCAGAAGAGAGACCAAAAGGTTAAACCACTGATTTCATTTGGTGCTTATGGACACAAGAGAGATATCCATATAAAATAGGTGCTGTGCCTCACTGGGAAATTAATGTTGTAGAAAATACTAAATCTATCTGAGCTGTTTCCTCTCCCAAAAATGTTATGGTTGTATTTTAGTTTAAACTGTGTTTAAACGCTGCCTTTACATTGTATTATTGTAATTATTGTAATTTGTATAGCACAGGGTTTATCATACTTTCTGAGGAAAGGGTAGCTGTCAACAAGGGAGGAATGACAATCTATGATCTTTTATTGTGAAAGCCCTTACCGGAAGTTGTGATTCATACTTTTTCTATCTTCTTCTTTTGGATGTTTGTCTTCTCTCCACTGTTCTTCACCTACAATGTTGTGTTTACAAATTGTGTCACAACCAATCACTTTTGGCTTAGTTCATATGGAGTATTAATTTGGACAACACTGTTATTTATTGATGAGGAGTTAATTTAAGTACTTTAATTTGAAACTTCAGGCTCGCCCTGTCTCAGGTTGTCCTACCTGCAGGCCGGTCTTCTGTTCCACGGGCAGACTGTAACAGTCTCCAGTTACAGTTAGCAGGCTAGCTGTTTAACAGTTGACAATGGACTGGTTAGCAGCCACTGAACTTTTAAAATTAAATTTCTTTGTATGATTCACCTAAAGAGTAGATTGTATGCCAAAGTAAGATCATCCAAGATATAAGACTGTCAGATCATCCATCCCAAGCTTTGGAGCAATGAGAAGTAGAAGTCAGAGCCAGCAGCATCATACAGGCAGGATGCAGTTTGTTCTTGTAGGAAGGTTCCAGGAACTAAGCTGTTTACATTATTACATAAACTCAGACTCAGCCACTGATTCATTTCTTTTGTGCAATTTTGTCTGGTTCCTTCACACAAGCTGTAAGTAATGTCCATGGTTTGTTCTGTTTGTATGTGAGAGGAGAACGATAGTTGTTTTCAATGGAAACATTTTAAAGGAAACACTGTGTGAAATCCTTTTGTGTGTTGATTATTATCTGCACAGACATCAAGTACATTTATTAAAGTACTGTTCTTGATTTCAGGTTTGTTGTGTTTTTACAGTATATAGACAGAGCTGAATTAGTGTGTGGACCCAAGAGCTTTTAAAACTATTTCAATTAATTCTGTTATTGATAAAAAAAATAAAAAAAATATTTAAATGGTTGCAGATGGTGAAAAATATGCTTATACCCAATTAGTTCACCATGCTGGAAATGTTAGGCCACAACATTCTGGTTTATATGTGCTGCTTATCTGAACTCCATTTCCATTATTAATCTGAAATCAAATACAGTGAATGGAGGAACATGCTGGATGTCTTAATGACAAAATCACATTTTCCATTTGGTTTCATTCACCATTTAAGAAGATGGCCTCAGTTGGCTTAAAGTCTGTGTCTAATGTCTTTCCTGCAAGTTAGTGTGCATTAGTGTTTATATCCTTTACAGTGATAATGATCATTGTTATAAATCTAAAATGCATGAAGGAACAACTGAGGCTTATCAACACTAAAACGATATCATCTCTCACTTTGCAGGGTAGCTGAATAATGAATACCAACTTTATGGAAGCTTATTTCCCCTTTAAACTACAATGATATTGGCAAAGCCACTTTAACTACTATGTTTTTTTTTTTAAGGAATGCCTCTGCAGTGCTTCTCACTGTGTGAATATTTAACTTTTCTAATGTCTTAAAGCTTGTTAAAGGCTGTAAAGCAGCTGTGTTTCTAACTGTTGTGTCTGGGGAGAAAGTTCACAAAGCTTGTCTCTGGTTGGGGTTGAGCTGGTGACAGACAGAATTGAGAGGATTACATTATGACGAGTCATGTAAAATCTTAGCACATTTGCTTTTCACAAAACAAACATAACTCAAATCCCTGTCTCAAGAGGTCTGAACTTTCATCATCCTCCTGTTGCTGTTGTGTATCTGCAGCCAAGTTCTAAAGAGTTATAAAAAATGTTTTTAATATCCTGTCTAAGACTCTAACAAGAGATCACTGTGTTAGGGACAGCTCTGCATAAAGTATGCTGTTTACAGGCAGTGAGTCACAGTTGTTATGAACCTGAGCTCCACTGTTTAAAACCCCAGTTTGTTAAGATACATAAATACTACAGGTTGTCATTTTTTGTGGATTTGACTTACTGGCATTTGGGTACATTTCTATATGGACATGACTTCCCACCAACACCAGAATAAGGCAAGGCCATCATCACACTTCACTACTGACACAGATGTGGGCAGCTGTGCTCTTCAATGCAAAATACAGTCAATGGTCTGCAAACTCAGTGATATTTTGTTAGAATAACCCCCTCTCAAAGGATAGTCACATACAGTTGTAACAACAAATACTTAATAAAAGCCTAACAGCTATGGTAGTGACTACAGTGTTGCCTGAGTACAGCTAATGCTAATGTCAACATGCTAACATTAAGGTCTTTAGCATGTATATTGTTAACCATGTTCACTTTCTTGGTTTAGCCTGTTAGCATGCAAATATTTTGCTAATTGGCACCAAACATAAGGTACAGCTGTTCTGTCTATTGTAATACTGTCTGGAAAATCACTTTGTTTCCACACTGTCTCTCCTCTTTGCCTTTCTCTTTATCTCTCTCCACACACACTCACATTTCTCTGTCTAGAGGTTTCACTGTGCAAGTGTCAGATTAATGCTTGAGATGGCGTCTTGGGGACTGATGTGTTCAGAAAATCTAATTCATGGTGAAGCTGCCCAGAGTCCTGAGGCCTGTGACAAAGCACCGCAGCAATTAGAAGCAATTTGACTTCACTTCATGTTATATCATATGAAGGTTGCTTGTGACAGTAACCCCCAACCCTCCACCCCCTGGAGGATGGACTCCAGACATACCAAGACAAGAATCAATCACACCCAGCAGGGCCAGTGGAGGAGGTCTGGCAGAGCTGCTCCAGAGAATGACCCAAAGGCTGGAGAGCTAATGAGCAGGGCTCTGAGGAGGCAGAGCAGACAGATGAAGCTGCTTTGGTAGTCGTCAGCAATGAACGAAGGTAGGACTGCTCTAGTGGGTGGTGACAAAGGCAAATAAATAGCTGAGCTATGGTGCAGTAGGTATCACCACTTGTCTCAATGGATCTATTCAGAAAGCATCTGGACTTTGGTTAGAATTCAGATATTGGTCACGTTTATGACATATTATTAAATATAAAAGGTTATTGTGAGATTGAATAGATAGATTGTGATATATACCACATTTGAATGCATTCAAATGGTATCATTGCTTAAATATAGATGTTACTAATGTTACCATGAAAAAAATGTTTTATTTTTACATTTATGTATTTCAGCACAAAAAAAAACACATATATTTAAATGTAAATGTGGCATATATGATATTTACAGTATGTGTATTTGTCCATTCACTTGTAGAGCAAGAGCAACTTTGAGTATCTAAGCCATGGGTTTACGCTGCATTCTTCAGTAAAGCCACTAAGGATTTATTGATGGTTTTATTCTTTCAGAATAGATTATTGTGAGATTAAAGTGATATATACTACATTTGAATGCATTCAAATTGTATCATTGCTTAAATATGGATGTTACTAATGTTACCATGAAAACACATTTAAGTATTTCAGCATTTTCAGTTTTATCTTTCAGAATAAAACCACCCTCTCTTCTTAAAATCCTGAGTCTGAGGTATTATTCAAGGGAGAGGATGGTTTTATTCTGAAAGAATAAAGCAAACACATAAACATACAGTTACTCTACACAGGCACATACACACACTGTCAACACGTTCAGCCGCCCTTCTGCTTTGCTGTCAGCTGTTTGCCCTCGTTCTGCTGCAGCAGCCCTGTGTGATTGTGAAAGTGTCCTATTATTATAGCTCTGTCAAAAAAATCAATAAAATTTGATTGAAATATGCATATACAGTATATTTGGTATATATTGCCCATCTGTACAATGAGGCAGTGTACAAATACAAAATGTGTCAGCTTATAGAAAGCATGACAAAGTGTGGCAGAGTGCAGCAGCAGGTGGTGGTATTCAGGATAAGATTAACTCGAACTGTTGTAAGACCTCCTGCCTTTATTTCTGTCTCCTACCGTCAGATCTGACTCCCACTCTTAGGGTGTCATCAGCGAATTAAACCACATTGTTAGGGGATTAAAAGGGGGTGCGATCATTTCTGAAGAGGGTGAGGAGCCCGGCGGCACACCTCTGTTCAGAGTGAGAGTGGAAGAAGTGTGATGGCCCATTGTGTGATTTGTGGTCTGCAGTGTTCCTATGACAAAATGTATTATTATCATTCAACTATATTTTTTTCCACAACTAACACAAGACAATAAAGTGGAACCAGCATCATTAAACACTAACTGTGACTATATCACCATGTAGGATCACTGACAATAAAAGACAAGACTAAGATGTAGTTTACAAATAAAAAATATTATTATATATTATTATATTATTGTTTTATTATATTAAAATATATTTTCGTATACAAAAAAGGAAGCAAAATATTACAAATGTTACATTTTCCTCTCTCAATGCAGCAGCTCCATTTCCTGTCCATCATGTCAGGACTACACCGGCCTGCAGGTCTCAATGAGCACAGCATGGAGCGCAGTGAGGACTAACGTACTGGAGGTTAACGAAGACACTAACTGGGCTTGGGAGAAGGAAACAAGGGGATGTTTGGGCATTTATTTACTATGAGGTAAACACTAATGACTGATATTTGATTTTGGGCATATTTGTTCTGACAACACAAGTTATCTATGTAATTATTAAAAAAGTTCCTTAGTTGTCCCTCTGAATCAGTTTTTTCTGATTCTTCTGTTTATCCTGGTGTGCATATTTCATTTATTGTTACTTGCCGTATCCCTGGACTTACAATGGGAACATAATGATAATCGTTTTCAAAAATTATTTCAAAATTCATAAAACAAGATCATCAAAGCCACAGTCAGTGTGGTCTGTCAGGTAATACTGTAAAAACAGCTCACACACCAGTAGTGCCAGCTTAGCTGCCCTTGTCCATCACCTTTTCCTTTCATGTCATAGCTGTTCAAGACTTTTTCACCAACTAGTCCTGGTAGTTGTTGCAACATCACCACGCTTCCAGCACTGTGTGGTTTGAGAGGACATGCAGGTTAATAAAGTGCCCCTTTTTCTGATGTGCGTGGACCTTTAAATGGGAAACAATGACAATTAGCCCCAATTTATTAGAGTTACTGATATCTGATTTATGCTGTAACAATAAAGGTAATTGATGTATGTTGTTTTTTTGTCTAAATTTCTGGAGGTTGCCTAAAACTGGAGCAGCTACTTAATGGCAATTTAGCTTCGTGACAGCCAGACCACCTCTTTCACATGGAACACTTGAATGAGAAATCAACGTTTCTCTCAGGTTATGATGTTAATCAACAGCGTCATCTGACGTGGAAATGAGCCTGGTGTTAATGACAAGAGGAGCTTTTAAAGAGAAAAAGACAAGGAAACTAAAAGAGAGATAAAAGGAGACTAGTGGAAATGGCAGTCTTATTAAAATGAAGCCTTATGTGATGGGTTCTCATGCTATTCCCTGTTCATATCACTCTTTGTAATTTCACCACTCTCTCTGCCCACACACACGGCAATTAAGCTGTGTGACTCAGAACATATAAACCACTAATAAAGCCATTTCTCTGACACTATGCTACACCTCCATTATTTAATATAAATTTTATATCATTACTGGGACTCGGCTTCATTTTGGAAGTCATTGTGAAAATGTGCAACTCACTTAAAAGTCATGTTCTGTTATGACTGTGTCTCTTGTACTTTCAGTCACTGATATTATTCATTAAGCTATAAGCTTTCACTGGTTTTAAACAGTCTGTAATGAAACAGACCAAAATGTCCTCTCTCTGTTGGGAAAATACTTTTTTCCTCCACTATGTAGCATTTCCAAGTATACACACACAAACACACGCACACAAAATGCCCTGCAAGCACATCTCCTGTTTTTTCATGCTATTGCCATCTCGTCAACCAGCATTACATTCAGGGTCTCAGTAGAGGCTAATTGTAAATGAAAATAAGAAACACCCACACTCACAGAATCCATGTTACACTCAGTGACCCTTGTTAACAAATACACACACACACCAGCAGAAGCCAGACAAACTCATGTGTGTACACACCTTAAATCCAGCACTGGCTCTGTCTCAGTTAACATTTCTCTCTCTCTCTCTCTCTCTCTCTCTCTCTCTCTCTCTCTCTCTGTCTTTTAAACACACAAACACACACCCATATGTTCCCTGGACCTGTCTGGATTGTGCAACTGTTGGGCAGTGACCTCTAGCCTCCCTTGTTGCCAGGGCCTTAGCAGGAGTTAATTGTCTAATAACTGAACATGTCCGGGCATCACCTCGTTTTTGCTGACACACACTGGATTCCACTAATGCCTAAGAAAAAAAGAGATTTCCTGGGGAACAGCCACAGGCTGTACGTGTGTGTGTGTGCAAAAGAGGTTTATTGGACACATACCCCCTTCAGACAGAGAGACAAACACACAAACACAGACACACAACCTAGAGATGTTAATCCATGTGGAGATGCGTTTTGCCATGCTGACCTGTCTTTTCTCTACAACATACTTTCCCGCCTCTCTCTGTCTATCTCTACCTCTCTCTTCATCTCCAACAAATGCATATTGGTGTATTAAAACAGCATCTGTATTACTTTAAAATGAATAATAATAAACACTGAAAAATACACTGTGATCCACGGTTATTTACTACTCTTGTGATTTATCTTCTGAGATGCCACTGATGCTTTTACTTGATACAAAATGTTTAATACAAAATATTACACACAATAATTGTAATGGTGCAAATATGCACATATCCATCTATTAATGTTTCCTGTATATCATCTTATGCAGATAGAACTGACTTTTAATATTATCACTGTGCCAAAACCCCAAGAATCCGGAGATATCTTTTTTAGGTTCTTGCAAGAATCTGGAGCATGTCCGGATGCCATGATAGGAGCATGTCCAGTCCAGATTTCATCATATATGGCTCATAGTTTGAAATATCTGGACTACATCTTTGGATTCTGGGGTATTTTGCACAGTGTGTACAGGGCTGTGGGCTTAGCCCACTCCTGTACGCCCTGTGCACCCATGACTGCACTCCCATCCATCCCTCCATGACGACACCACAGTGGTTGGACTTATGCATGGTGGTGGTGATGAGTCAGCATACAGAGATGAAATCCTGAAGCTGTCTGGGTGGTGTTCCGGCAACAACACCACCAAAACTAAAGAACTGATCATAGACTTCAGATGAACTGAGCAGAACCCACCCCCCTTTACATCAATAGGGACAAGGTGGAGAGGGTCTTAAGTTTTTGGGTGTGCAGATCTCAGAAGACCTCTCCTGGACAGGAAACACCTCTGCGGTAGTGAAAAAGGCCCAGCAGAGGCTGCACCTCCTGAGAGTACTCTGCAAGAACAGCCTTAAGGAGCAGCTGCTGGTGTCCTTCTACCGCTCCACCATTGAGAGAGTGCTCACATACTGCATCTCGGTGTGGTATGCAAGCTGTTCAGCTGCTGACAAAAAAGCTCTGCAGAGGATAATAAAAGCAGCAGAAAAAATCATCAGCATCCCTCTGCCTTCACTGGAGGACATTTCCGATTCCTGATGCATCTGCAGAGCGAAAATGAAAATCATTAATGACTGTTTCCACCCTGGTCATGAACTGTTCACTCTCCTGCTCTCTGGTAGGAGATACAGAAGTCTGTGGCAAGGACGCATTTGTGTTCACACTGCTAAAAGAATGAGGCCACATGTGGCCCAGAACACCTTCGAATGTGGTCTGAGTGATCAGATCTCAAACATGTCCTGAATGCGTCCTGGCTGTGTTCACACCTGTAGGTTCTTAAAACCAGGTCTGAACAGGGCCTTAGTTGCATCAATTATTTAATTATGTAGCTTTTGCCTGGCGTGATCTTGGAAGAGGACTCCTCTCATAGCATGATTTTGGCGACTGAGTTGCCATTGGTGATGGCTGCAACCACATTCTTATCAGTGGTGGCTGGTGTGGTGGAATTTCTCGCCACCCCAGGCTGTTCTTTCACCATCAACACACACACATACGTAGTGGTGGCGGCTTGAAGCAAGGATTGCCTGGTTTGTTCCACAACAGACTTTTCAGGGCCTTTCTGAAATGATAAATAACACACTGACAAAGTTATACAAATCATGGACTACAGTTCTTCCTGGCCTCTGTATTCTGTTTATCTGTACTATGTTCACCTGAACTCTGTGTTAGTGACATATTTAAAGGCACACATCCATGATGCAGATGTTTTAATTGCCAGCTATTCAGGGCTGGTGTAATAGCAAAAGTAATAATGTGAATTTGCGAGGGGGTGTATCTCCATAGTGACACATTAAAAGGAATGCCACTCACACTAACTGCTACTTCTAAACCACTTGCAACTACCTCCACCTTGAACACAACATTCACAATAGACAAAATTGATGCAATAGTAATAATATTCCAATAATACAGATATAATTTTGAATTTTGACTTTAACTTATTACCTCCACTGGTGTTAGTTTTAAATAATTAATGGGAAAACAAAAGAACTTGCTGCCTTATTAGATTATTAGAGTTCCCTCAGTCTTTTATGTCTGGATTTCCGTCTGGATATGAATATGCACAGTGTGAGGGTTTTTTTTGATTTGCACAGTTATGATTAGCAAAACTTTTGTTATCACATTTTTACAAATGAAAACGTCATGCATTCTCGAAGAGATACAAATTGAGCTTGTAAGAAATGGCATTAGCACTACTTGAAAAGAGTACTGCTGCAGCATGTAACAGCAACATTTTCTAATTGACTTACATGTTTGACTTACACTTTGAATGCGTCCCAGTCAGCTCCTCGTTTGTTATGCTGCAGCTGAGCTTATTTTATTAAACTAGGGAATTTACACGGCAGCCAATAGCAGGCATCCACATGCTGCTCACCACTTCCACCTTTCTCTGTCCCAACAAATCCACGACATGAAAAAAAGGGGGATTTCATCTAATGTAGTGAAAAAAAGATTGAAAAAGATTAAGAATGATGTTTAATATTGTCCATTAAAAAAGACAAAAAATTTAAATGTAGAAAATGTAGAATAATATTGTACTGAAGCAACAACTCGAACCGTTGGTCCATTTGAGTGCTTTCCACCAAGTTTAAGTTTACCGAGATGGTAAGTTAAGTTGGTAAGGCTCCACATCCTCAGGGTCCGACTCATTGGCGAAGCTGGTTCCATTACTCATGTTGACTGTGTTTTTCTCACAGCACTGATATTCAGTGCCTACTTAACGCATGTGTTACTGAGGTTACTCAGTGGGGTTCAAAACTAGCCAACGAAAAATAGGTTGGCTATATGTCACTGATTAAGCAGCACAAGTCGGCACAAGTCAGTTCAAGCCTGTTTGTAGCCTTGCACTTCTTGAACAATCAAAACATGGTAAATATAGAGTAAATAATTGTATGTCCAATTCCAATGGTATTAAATTTCTTGATTCAACTACAATTTGTCAGGATGATTATAAATTTAAAATATTCAGATTTCAAAATGTTTACTCCATACCTTTCCCTAGATATGCTTGATTTCCAAAGTCACAAACTCAAATTGTTGGTTTTAAATTACACTCTCAAATCCCATTGGCATTTCCTGCATACAGTAGGTCTGATGTCTAGCTTAATTTTCACTGCTTCAAGCAAAAAAATAAAGAAATAAACAAGTTCATCAAACAATGACAAAAACAACAATTTACAATATTAATTGACTTTTGAATACGGGAGCTTTAACCACTCTGTGAGGCCAGAGCACTGCCGCCCTCCAGTGTACCATCCTGTGAGAGTCGCTCTGCCTGCATCTCTGTTAAAACGTATTCCACTCTCTGGCAAACATGTTCATTTTTATTTATATTTGAATTTACGTTTGATTTACACTTTACTCCAGCTTCAAAACATATTTAATCTTTCAAATCTTTAATCAATTTTATGGCAATAGTTACATTGTTTGTTTTTTTCAGTTTTTCACTAGAGAGCAAGACAAATGTGAAAAATGTATATGTCTTCAGTGATCACAGGACTTTTTTTGAGCAGATATCTAGTCAACTGAGCATTGCTAGGAAAGCAGTCTGGAATGCACAGCCCTGGCTGTTCTAGTTTTGACTGAGCAGTTGTTTTAGAGCTGTTTAGTGAATATGTGTACAGTTTTACTAGTATTTCCAGTATCCACTGAATAGCACTGTGATGCCAAAATAGTGAAGCTTAAAAGAAAATCGCAAATCACACATCTCCTTTATCTTTTTCTGATCTTAAAAACCATAGGAAACCCAAAGGAAGTAAAAACTTCACATATAATTCAATTTACACTGTGTCTTCTGTTGAAGAAGCCTGAACTCCCATTGAACTCCCATTTGAAAAAAATATCAGTCGCAGGCTCCTGTCAACATGAAAAGATCGTTGTTTTATGAACTTACTTTAAAATATCGTATGTCAATAAATAAATGAGAGGGATTGTTCATCCAAATTACATGTTTATTAATAATATAACAGATGCTTCCTGCCCCGCAGACTAATTAGTCTGATCGCTCTGTGAAACAAAGGCTCTGTCTGTGGTTACTGTGGTCACACAGTGCTCATCAGAATCAGAATCAGAATCAGGTTTATTGCCAAGTATGTTTTCACGTACAAGGAATTTGTTCTAGTGAATGGTGCAGAGCGCACCAAAACACCGAGGCAGCCATCTGCGGCGCCATTTAAAAAGGAGGAATGGGGAAAAAACAAGTGGAGAGGAGAGGAGAAAAAATAACAGAACCCAAACTATACTCCTGGGGGGGGGGGGGGGGGGGGGGGGGTACAGTGTGGGATTCGGGAAAAAAACCTCAGCAACATAGGCATATATAAACAAACACATCTTGCATTTCTTATGTTTCATATTAACAAGACACTTGTATTTTTTATGTATCTCGACAAAGTCATTACAATCAAACTGGTGACCCAGTGAATGCAGTCTTTTTAAGGCTCTGCATATTAATATTTTTATGAGTTACTCAAAACTAATATAAGAAAAATGAACTCCTTATCAAAGCAGCATCAAAGTCATTCGCATCCATTATTGTCTGTGAAATGACTTTGGTCACAGAAAAATTGTCCTCTGAGGTATATTAGGAATTAGACTAAATCAGACAACATAATGAATGACTTGAATGGAAACCTGCTCTTTAGCCACTCTTTACCAGTGAAAATGAAGTAGATGAAAATGTATGCAATAACTCACAATTCTAAATGAATTCAACCTTGTAAAAATTAAATAAATAAGTTAATATATTACATTTCAGTGTAAATCAATGTATCCTCTCCCTCAACCTCATTTTGTTGTATTTTTCCCTCTTAGTATGTCCTCATTTGACTAAACGTACCAGTTACTAAGGCTGAGCAAGAGAGGGACACCTGTTATTAAGGTCTCAGAAACTAATGTAAAGGTAAGCTGAGGACATACAAGTTAAATTGAAAATGCAATTCTTCATTTGTTGCACACTAACGTGACAACCACTCGAACAGTTTTCCTCACTTATTATATTATCCTTGTACATGTGTTTATCTCGCAGACCAGCATGGATCCTTTTCATCTCATGCTAAACAGGGAAAAAAGAAAGGTACCATCAGTGTAACAAGACATTGGTAATTGTGGAAACGTTTTGTATCATAAAAAGGAAATCAATTAATGAGGAACTGCTAGTTACCAATGACAAGACATATAGAGTAAATTGTTCGTTTGGATTACTTTCTTACATAAAACTGTATAAGTCATTTCCAGTAGTGACAGGTGTGGATAACCTCAGTCAGTCCTCTAGTCCTCTAGTTGGAGACCTCAAAGCAACTCTATTACCAGAATAAACCAATAAGATCAAAATTTCTCCAATTAAACAAAAAATGAAGTCTAATAGTCCGGTCAGGAATGCACTGTGACCACAATGAAGTGGAAATGCAGTTGCTTTGTCAGCACACAACAACTATGTGGGCGGAAATAGGTAATCACATAAAACTGTTCCAAACCAGCTCGGCAGCAGCTCAGCAGTCACAAGCCAGTAAACACGAAACAGTCCTGACTGACCACATCTGAAACAAAAGCAGCTGTATAAGTCAACACTCTTGTCTGTGGCCTTCCAGTAGTTGAAGATGACCTCTTCACCTTCGAAAAGCAAGTAAACACAATAACACAGCTCCACTGATGGCTGTACCATCTTGCTTGATTCTTCCCTGTTTGTTGGGATCTATGCAAACAAGAGGAAGATGTGATTTGAGCTGGACAGAGCCACCTGATCTCAATGTGGAATCTCAGTCTGGACACTGGAGACAGTAATAACCAGATTTAAATGTAATCACATTAAAATCATATCCAGATACAATCTGGTGAATAGACACGGTTTAATGCCAGATTTAAATGGAGTTATCAGAGAAAACAGGCAATGTCCATTCATCCAGTCCAAGGTGCCTTGTGTCTGCCGACATCCTAACAACTGAACAGTTTTAAGACGTCGTTTTCTCTTTCTCTCCCTCCTCTAACCCACTTTCCCCACTTAGATGTCATCAATAAAAACTCTGCTTACATGTTGTCATATTGTTGCAACAAATGAGAATTAAAAAAAAAAAAAAAAAAAAAGAAAAGAATAAAAGATTGAGATAAATGATGTTAATATCCTTGAAATAATGTTGGGAGCTGTATATTGTATAATGTACAATAATAAGAACATAGTTTGGGCTATAACTTGAGTATAATGCAACACATACAAGGAGCCATACAAACAACTGCTGTATTAATCATGTTAGAAAAGGAGCAGAGAATGAGAAATACACCACGGATGCATTTTCTCCCTTCAGCTGTAATGAGGTTTTTCCAACATCATGCTGCATTAGCATGATCACAACTGACAGGACACACACACTTAAACACACACAGCCAGTGAAGCATGGATACACACACTCACAGACGCTGACCCTCCAAATGTTACAAGTAGGAGGATACACACACACACACACACACATATATATATATATATATATATATATATATATATATATATATATATATATATATGTGCATCACTGTGCTGCGATGACTATTCTCATCAGTCTTGAGTCACTTTGCTGTGGAGTCCATTTGCTGACATTGTAATTTGAATGACACTGGAAAATTGTAGTGAACCAAAGAAGAGGAAAGTGTTCATCTGAGTGTGTTTGATGACAACAGATCACTCAAATAAAACTGTTAGCAAAGGGTAGCTGTTCCGCTGTTACTTTAGGTCTAAATTCACCCCCTCACATACATTTCTTATAACTACTTGATACAGTTCTTTAGATAAATCCAAATGTAAAACAGAAATAAAAAAAGAAAGTTAAAAAAATCCTCTGTGATGTGATGTTATGAAGGTCTAAGAGCAGAACCTTGATGAGTATGAGAAAACTAGTATTTATTAAAAAAATAAGTTTAAATCATTAATTTATCATTTTTGGAAACTTGGGAGCAGCACACCATTGACATATCACCATCAGACATATTGAGGTAATTAACAAATATACAGAACTCATACAGACTTTTTATTTTATTTTTTATTTATTTATTTTTTTCTTGAACATCATCATTGCACTGCACTGTACTGCACCGTGTCCTATGGTATGACATAAAAAAATATGAATAACTATAAGAATAAGAATATACAAACAAGTATTTTCATATAGTTGTATGTATTTGATATGAAAGTATGAATAACACAGTAAATGTTAATATAATCTGAATTTCTCACTCAGTTGCCTTTTTGCCTGATTTAAAGATAGGTGATTCTGACTTTCATTGTTTTTTTTTTTGTTTTGTTTTTTGATTTTTTGTTTTTGTTTCGGTTTTTTAATGCATTCTCTCAGTATTTTATTTTTTATTTTTTTATTAGCTAGTTCTGCTTTCATTCCATTTGTCTGGTTCTGCGGTCTTGGTGTGGCCTCTGGTGATGGAGGAGTGCCTTTCCACATTAGGGGGGTACCACTGGTTGAACACTGCTTGAGGAGGATCTGCTGGTAATTCAGCCACTGTGGCTTTGTGTTTAAAAATCACTGGGTGTCTTTTTTTTCTTGCCCTGCATTATATTTGGAGAGAATCTATATTATTTTCTCCTCATCACTCTGCCACAACAAAACAGGCCCTGTTTTGTGTGACAATTTGTTTTTGCTCTCAGAACTGTAGGAGCATTTCAACTACTTACTTATGGATAAACAAATCAGAGTGCCATGCCACGACCTTTACCATGCCCACTTAGTTTGTCCTGAAAGAACCATGTCTCTGTAAACTGCAGAGCTCTGCATTATTGATGGCTGGGATGACACTGTGTGTTTGCTGCTGGGGGTTCACAAACTCACCGATTCTGCTGTTGATGTATTTATTCTGTCAGATTTGCATGTTGCACCTTCATTGCAGTGCATCTGCTATGTGCTATCAACACATTCATAAACTACCACCAGCGTTCTTTGGCCCTGTTCTTGTCTGAAATATTAAAATGAGAAGCGGTTAATGAATTTGTCAAAACATTTAGCTCTTGGCACTGAGCTGTAATTAAATATATACAGTACATTCAAAATTCTTGGATTTTTCCGGATTAACCGACCTTCAAGTATTAAAGTAATTATGGACCATTGTTGACATAATATGGAGTTGTCCAGTAGGGCAGTGTATACCAACACTACTACGACACAACATAACTGTCTCAAAATCATTAAGAAAGCAAGAAATTCCACTAATTACCTTTTTAATAAGGCACATCTGTTAATTAAAAAGCATTCTACTTTAGCTATTGGATATAATATAATAACCTCAAAAAGCAAAGCTGAAACACAAAACAATTTTTTTTTATTATAGCATAAACTGTAACTTATGAACAATGTTAGAGGTGCAGTTTTTGTTCTTTCAGGCCTGATGTGCACATGGAGAGTGAGAAGTCCTGCATGGCTTAATTCAAGGTCTTTCTACAAGCTTTGTCTGGAACTTTCATGCACATATCATTTGCTTTGTTAAAGAAAGAAACTACAGAAAAGCACTGGTTTCATAAAGTTTATTGTTTGCACTGAGACCCTTTCGAAGAAGTGGTCTTGGTCTGGTCCCATCTGAACTCTGGAGCAGTTCAGTTTTGGTTTGAAAGATTTCCGAACTTAATCTGACCCCACTACCAGGTGAGCTGGACGGTAAGACATGATGGTTAGCATATCATTGTACATCTTCAGCGTTAGGTCCATCCTTTTCAAATGTCTGATGGCAGCGCGTCTTTGCAGAGTCAGAATCTGTACAGCATCATGATGATGCACTGAAGTGAATCTGTGTTCTGATGTTGGACAGTATGTAGGTAAATTGCCCACACACATATTAGAACTATGAATAAATACCATTTCTGGCACTGATCTATATTGCATAGGATGTCACAGTTCTGTGTTGCACTGCAGAACAGCCACAATTGCCATTTCACAGCTTTCCAACCGACAAAGATTTTAAAAGGAAATGGATGCAGGTGATGAAAAGCAGTGTGATGATGCAGCAGGATGCAGCTGATGTAGAAACACAACTACAACTTGAAAGTCTAAAACAGCGTTGATGCTCTATGTTATGTTATTCTGTGCTATTCTATGCTAAAAGTTATGTTAATTAACAGTCAACCTATGGTTGTCAGTTTATCCATGTTAGTGGGTGAATGTCCACTGTCCATGTTCCACTGTTTTAAAAATGACCTGTGAGGGCATTTAAGTCCTGAAATTGATGTGAGAAAAGTTCAACCAGCTACCATCCGCCTTTCTCTGCTTCCTCTTTTGGTCGTCATATTGTGAATTGGTCTGTTATCTAGTCTAGTATCTAATTTTCTCTTTCGCCTAAATGCTTCCATGCTGGTTCTTCTTTCTACCCTCTTTCCTTTTGATCTTATTTTCTTCCTTTCCTTTGTGCTTCCTCTTTTTTTTTTAAGCTGTCTACTTAAGCTGTCTACTTAAGGTGAGAGAACCCAGTTAGCAGCCTCTTGCTACACAACAATGTTAAGTATAACAAACAAAAGTGAGGCTTGCAAAACCATAGGTACATCATGATGGTGGTTTTATCCAGTCAATTTTCCTTTCTTTTCTTTGTTCTCCCTCTCCACCTCCGACATCTCTTTCCTGATAACAGCGGGAAAAAGCAGCAACAGACGAGACGTGTTTTTTTCTCTGCAATTGACTTTTTATTTAATCACTGTCTTTAAATTCTATTCAGTGACTTTATTGCCAGTATTACAATGCAAATTGCCAAAGAAGTAAACAAAATGTAAATTGTATGCATTAGTTTGTTTCTTTAGGTTTGTCGGAGCAGTGATGCGAGGAGGAGGTGTCGTTTGGAGATTAAGCTGTATATGTTATGGCCCCTTACTGGGGAGAATGAGTAAAGAGGGGAATTGAGAAGTAGAAGGGAAAGAGGAAACAGTGCTGACCAATAGATTTCAACTTTTCTCTGCAGGAAAGTCCTCTCATGTATTTTAATTGAGCCAATCACACAAACTGCTTTAATATTGTCCTTTTCTTTATACCACAAGTCACAATCACCCATTCACATACACATTCATACAGTGCATCTCTATAACACACACACATATTACACACACTGATGGTACATCAGGGGCAATTAGAGGTTGAGTATCTTACCCAATGATGGAAGCAGCGACCCTCCAGTTAGTGGACGACCCGCTCTAGCTCCTGAGCCACAATACAGAAGATATGCATGTGCGTGAGAGAGCTGAAAACAGGAACTGGCACAACATCCCTGAGCCTTCTGAACATCTGTGAGAGATATTCCCTGCGTTTTAAGTCAGATGTTGTGTCTGCGTGTGTGTGTGTGTGTGTGTGAAAGAGAGAGGCAGAGGAGACAGAGGAAAAAAAGAAATGACTGCCTCATGCTGAATATATATGCAGATTTATGCTCACAGGCCAAACTTGCCGCGACTTTATCTTTCTGTTTGTGTGATTTTTGAATTCAAAATTGAAATGTGTGGAATGATTGAACTTTGGAATATGTGGTTTGGTTTGCATGTTGTGTGTGACCCCTGATTGCTCAGCAGGAGAAAGACATTTATATGGAAATGCATTGTACACGGTAATCATTCTGGCATTTATGTAAGTGCAGCTTGGCTGGAAAAAACATTTTTTACTTTCACTTGATGTCACGGCTGTCAGCACCAATTCTGTGCCCATTCTGTGCATTGCAGGCCTTATTTGTTTGAACTGGATTCCTCTTGTTAAAACCAGCCATAGACCATTGTAATTAAATCCACAGCCTGAAATAAATCTATAGCGTCCTGTGAGAAAAGTGTTTTCTTTTGTTGTAATCTGAGTTTCACTCCATCCAGACAACAGTGAAAGAAGACAAACTTGAAGCCTTGGGGCAATAAGAATGAGAACTTTTAAATTAGGGTGACAACATGTCCTGGTTTACAGTCCTGGTTTTAAGTGGAGCATCCCAGTGTCCTGAGAAATCTCAGAAATATATCAATATGTCCTGTTTTCAGCTGTCTGTCTCTGCAAAACACACACATTTCAAGAGTCACAAAATGTGTCATTCTGTACACACAGCCAATCCCACACTTGACACACAGGCACCACAAAACTGAAGTCACCTCCAAACAGTTGCTTTGTGGATCTGTTTCACTCTGCTTCATTTCCCAGTTTGGGATCATTAAAGTACTTTGATTTGATTCAGGATCCTTTTGATGAAAAAAAAAAAACAAAAACAAAAACAAAAAAAAAAACAGCTTTGTCTGAAGTGAGCATCACAGTTTCCCTCTTCCCTCCCTACACGTCTTGTGTTGCCCCTTTCACTTCTTTCTTTTGAAATAATAAAAATTATAATTTTGAAATTACATTTTTATCAAAACACTCAACTCCGTATAGAATTCATGCCCACATGCCGCTGGCCAGACTAATACTAAACAGAATAAACTTGGAAGACATGTATATGAAAATAAATTAAAAATATTTGGATTATACTTTTATGGTTTTGTATTATCCATTTGTCCCATTCTTGTGAAGTTGATATCTCAGTAAGAAGAGAACTTCTGCACATTTGGCAAAAATGTCCATTTGGACTCAAAGATGAACGGATTAGATATTCAAACCCACCCAGCCAACACCAACAAGCCAACAGCTTCCTCATTCTGATGTTCGCTGTGAGCGTTAACTGAAGCTCCTGACCTGTATCTACATGATTGTATGCATGGCGCTGCTTCCCCAGTGATTTCCTAATAAGCATTAATGCATTAATAAGCAGGTGCACAGGTCTTCTCGGTAAATTGCTTGGTGAGCTGATGCAAAATAGCCTGTGGGAAATCAAGGCATACTCGCTAAAATAACGCAGATCAAAAACCAGCCTTGTCATCACTGTACTCTGCGTGTCTTATCCACCTCAGCTCGTTTGAGGTGCAGCTCCTCTCCTTTAAGAGAGCTCAGCTCTACAGTGCAGCATCCTGCTGGCATAAGCCACTGAAAATTAGCATGTGTGAATGGCACAGGTTGGAAAAACACACAGATTCACTGAGCTCTGACATTAATAATTGTTAGCAAAGCAGCGCAGGTCTAAATTAAACATGGCTGTCGTCTGTTTGTGTGTTGTCTGCACACCGCTGTCAGTACTTGGTAAAGACAGTTTGTGGGGGACAGGCCTTCACTCTGTAACCACTGTACAACCACAAGTGTTTCTGTAGGTCCAACAAATCCAACAATGTGAGACATCTTCTTTCTTCTTCGTTACTGACTGGGATGGCATCTCCCAACTGAACCGTCATTCATAATACAAACTTTTTATTTTTAACCACGACCTTAAGTATTTGGATCGAGGGGATTAAGCAGTCTATGTTTATTTTCAATAAACACACTGAAACACATTGAAATTTCAATTTCATGTGTCAGATACATTTTATTATCGTTTATGTAAAATTAATTTCAGTATCAGACTGGACTTAGCATTGGCAGACACCTAAAAGTAAAGAACTTGGATTGAGATTGGGGTCGAAGAAATTGAGTGGGACATCCCTAATATAAATAATGCATCCACTCCCCCCACCCTGCAAGCACCCGCCTTACATACGGGTTGATAAAAAAACATCCTGAAACAGCTAGTAAATCAGAGAATCTGGGGTGCCCTCTCCTCTCACTTCCAGCAGTAACTGGCAGCTCCACACATCAATACTCCTTCATTTTAGCATAATTTCCGAGCCAAGCAACTTCTCTCTCGCGCAGTTTCTTCCGGCAGGAAAACTTGGCAGTGTTAGAAACCCATTTCCTCCTGAAATGCCTTGCTTGGCAGAAATATAGAGAGAGAGTGGAGGGCTTTGAACTGATTATGTAAGTGCACAGGTCTGGACTGCTGCACACACACACACACACACACACACACACACACACACACACACACACACACACACAGTGTGCTTGTGTGTGTGTGTGGGTGCACACTGTTTTCTTATGAGGAAGAAACTTCCGCCATCAGTCAGTTGATGTACTGATGATGCAGTTGCACATATGCAAGCATTCCTTTACACAAGAAGACCTACAACTGTCTTTTATTCTTCACTCAAAGTTTTCCCTAAATTTCCTATCATTACCATTACCTAATGATGTATAACAGCTTAGAGTGCAATTCAAATCGGCTCACCCACTCACTCATGAGCACTTCGGCCGGACTGAGGAATAAGAGAAAAAGATGAGGACTTTCACTGGTACTGAGTCATTGGTTTTGCTCTGCTGGTCACAAAGAAGTTCAAACGTTGAATCATTGTGAGGGTGTATAGGTGGGAGTGGAAGCTTAAATTTTCAAAAGGTCGACTTTTAAGCAGTTTTCTGTTCAGAGCCATTGAGAATGGATTCGTGGCCAATGTGGTTGTAACAGCTACTCAAAAATGTTTAGGAAAATATGCTCATTTGGCAGCTCATTAGGTTCATCTAGCTGAAACTAATGCAGTCTAATACAACAATCCTGCAGTGAATCCTCCTGTTTGTGGTGTGGTTAAATTGTGTTCTGCTGTATTATTTTGTCCATCCCACTTATCTATTAGGCTAAATAACAAACACTGTTCTGTGTAATTCTACACAACTCAACAACACCACAAACTACATCATGCCTGTTGTATTAGTTCAGCATTAGCAAAGTGTACCTGATGAACCACCAAATGAATGAGCGGTTTATCACAAGAGGAGTATTTGATTTAGATATTCTACCACACGGGCCAGATTTCTTCTCACCGCAAGGAGCAGATGCACAGATGAAGTGGTCTGACAGCATGTCATCCACATGTGCAATACTAGAGTAAAGGTGAATATGATGATACTAGTGTGCAAGGGGCTCTAACACCCCCACCTCTGCACTGGTTTCCACTGAAGCCTCAATAGTCACTGGGAAGGCAGTGGTAAACCAGCTGGTATTGCCCTCAGTGAGTTTAGCTTTCAAGTAAGTCTGAGCAAAGAGCTCCTCTTGCTTTCTTTCTTCTGCCAAACCACGGACAGAACAAGCACTGTCAGAACCCAGGTAGCTGTGGCATGCTGGGTCCAGGGTCGGTAGCAAACAAGGTCAACCCCTTTCTCATTCATGTACAGGTTGAACAAAAAGGGTTTGTCACATCTGTGGGTTTTGATCGGCTTATCCCTCATTAGACGGACATTACAAAGTCAAAGCCTGTTTAAAATTCCAAAGCTGTAGAAGTCCCTATTGGAAACATACCTTTATTGATTACCATTTTCCTGGAGACTCCTTATCGACCACCAGCTGTGGGAGGTATTTCTGACACTACCGTTTATTGTACAGTAGACATCTCAATTAATAAAGCAGGAAACATGCCCACAGTTTAAAACGCTCTGTGATGCCAATAGGTTAGATTTGTTCCCTGTCAGGATGGAAACAATAGATTTTATCTCCAGGACTCCTGCATCCATAAGAGGACTGTGGAGCAGCTGTCCAGGTTTTTAGTTTAGTACTTCTGTTGTATAGTTATTGACCAACTGTAGGGCATCAGCATATGGTCAGCAACAAAATAGACCAACACGCTGTGATATTCTTTGGACAAGACACACATTAAAATGCTTCTGTTAATGTAATTATACAAATTATTAAATGAGTCACAGTTGTTGGTTTAAAAACAGTCAGCCTATCTAATCCAGTTGAACTGGAGGCAGGCAGAATATCCCTGTCTCCTCAGTGTGTATTAACCACCCCTGGCCTGTCTCCTGAGAATATAAGAGTGCTCTGTCATTTAACAATGCATGCCAGAAGCAACTCTTTCTCCTCCTTAATCCTGTCATCTCCCACTCCTGAAGACTAGAATGGAGCAGGTTTATGATGAGTGATCCTCATCTTCATTTGATGTGGGAAAGTACTCCTTCAGTAAGAGGAGACTGGCACTGAGAGGACCATCATATCTGAGCTGCCTGTCGTACAGTCACAGTTACCCACTGTGTGTGAGCGGGCTTCCGTCTGTCTCTGCTGGGCTGCAGGGGCGTTTGCCTGTCAAACTGACTGGCTGTGTGGACAGTCCTAGCTCAGCTGGTGCATCTGGCACTGCTGCTGTAAACACTGACTGATGGGGCTCCACTCCCTTCTCTGTTAGATACAAATTGAAAGGCTGGGTGCAATATAATAGCATATGAGCAAAACAATTCATTTTAAAGACATATTCAAAGGTGAACTATATTACGGTGCATTCAGAAAGTATTCAGACCCCTTCAAGTTAAGTTTTTTTCCCTCATTGATCTACATTCAACAACCCATAATAACAAAGTGAAAGCAGACTTTTAGAATTTTTCTGTAAATTTATTACAAAGCAAAAACTGAAATATCACATTGACATAAGTGTTCAGACCCTCTCCTCGGTACTTCCTTGGTAAGCACCTTTGGCAGCAATTCCAGCCTCCAGTCTTCTTGGGTCTGACGCAACAAACTATGCACAGCTGGATTTGGTGATTTCTGCCATTCTTCTCTGCAGATCCTCTCATCCTCTCAGGATGGATGGGGGCTGTCGATGGACAGGCATTTGCAGGTCTCTGCAGAGATGTTGGATTGTGTTCAAGTTAGGGCTCTGGCTGGGCCACTCAAGGACATTCACAGATTTGTCCCTAAGCCACTCGTGCAATTGGAAGGTGAACTTCCAGTCTGAGGTCCTGAGCACTCTGGACCAGTTCTCATGAAGGATACCTCAGTACTTTGGTCAGGGTTGACAGAAAGCTGAATGAAGCAGTCTCCCTGTCCCTGCTGCTGAAAAAACAACCCCACAGCCTGATGTTGCCACCACTATGCTTCACTGTTGGGATGGTATTGGGCAAACAGCTCATGTTCTCAAGTTTTTGCTAGGCAGCCAGCACTAGGTCGAGTTCTAGTTGTTTCAAACTTCTTCCACTGAAGAATGATGGAGGCCTTTGTGCTCTAGAGAACCTTCAATGCAGTGAATTTTTTGTAGCCTTCCCCAGATCTGTTCCTTGACACTATCTTGTCTATGAGCTCTGCAGGTACTTCCTTCCTCCTCATGACTTGGTTTTTGCTCTGATCTGCATTGTCAGCTGTAAGGCCTTATATAGACAGGTGTGTGTTTTTCCAAGCTATGTCCAATCAGCTGAATTCACCACAGGTGGACTCCTGTCAGGGTGTAGAAACATCTATGAGATGATCAAGAGAAATCAGAGGAACTTGAGCTGAATTTAAATTGTCATAGTAAAGTGTCTGAATACATATGTTGATGTAATATTTCAGATTTACATTTTTAATAATTTTCTAAATATTTCTAAAATTATGTTTTTGCTTTGTCACTATGGGGTATGCAGTATAGATTGATAAGGAACTGAATCAAAATGTTAAAAAAAATACTGAGGGAGTTTGAATACTAACCAACCACGAGGTGTGCTATACTTTATATTTCATATGACCCTTTTCAGCTGGGCACATGTGTTCTGCCCTGAATGTATTTCATATGTTTTATATGTTTAAAAGACACTCAAAATTATATTGAAATGTTTATTTACTGTTTTTCTATTATATGTATTTGCGGCGCCTTTATTTTGAAAATCTCCGAACTGGAAGGAGGAAATAGAAACTAAAACGAGAGGAAAAAACGTGTGTTTACATTGTCTCACGGCCGCATCTATGCAGTTAATCTCTCAGAAAGCAATGGTTGTAAGTGTCTCGTATTGTTTACAGGTTTGATAAGATGTGTTAACACTTTTGTGAGTGTGTTGTGTACTAAGGTCACAGTTTAATGCCGTAGTTTGTGTGGCAGAAGTGTGTGTATTTACCTGCCAGTCTGTCTCGTTTTCTAGCCTGCTGTGCGAATACCTGTTGAGCGAATGTTAAGCAGCTGATGCCTTGATACGTTTATATTGATATTTTATGGCTGTTTATTGAGACCTTTTTTGTATCTTTCTGTTCTAGTTTTACACCAAATTCAATGCAGTCGGAATGCTGACCTACGTGTAAGAAGATATTAAACAAGCAAGACGCTCATTGTTCCTGGCTCTTGAATAAGGAGTTTAACTGACTGTTTATCTGTGTCCACGCGAGAGCAAACACATAGAGAGAACAGTATAACATGCATTACTTTATCTTCAAAATCTTAGAACAGACCCAAATGGGATATGACGTAAACTTCATGAAGGAAGGATTCATTGCAGGACTGCTGTGTTACACTTCATTAGTGTTAGTAGGTGAACCTAATTAACTGCCATAACATTCTGAGCAACTGTTGTGACCACACTGGCCATAGAAACTCAATTATTATGAATAGAAAACTGCTCTTAAGTTGACCTTTTGAAAATTTAAACTTCTACTCCCACCTTTATGCTCTAGCAATGATTCAACATTTCAAATTCTCCATGACCAGTGGAGTAAAACCAAGGACTCAGTATCAGTGAAAGTCACAATTGGATTGGTGCACCAGTTGGTGCATCATGCACCAACTGGTGAGAGGCAGCAGTTGAGAGGAGAATCAACACTTTTAATTTTTCCTGTGAATGCAGTTTTCACTCTCCATCAAAAAAACATTTTCTTGTGTGATGATGATGATGATGATGATGATGATGATGATGTGCCACATGATCAGATATTAGACATACTGATACACACAAAAGAACTTCATGAGAACCTATATTTCCACCGTACTGCTTGGGTCTGCTACCATGTTTTAATGGATCATTCCATTCATTTACACACAAACTGACTGCTGCAGTGGTATATTGCTATGCAGACGTTTATTTGTCAGCAGATCGCGTAAAAAACGAATGAATGGGCCAGGGAAAAATCCAATAATTCTGAGTATTTTAATGATTGTACTTTAGTCATTATATCTTTACATAATCATTCTTAACTGGTTTGTTTTTATGGACCAACACGACCAACTCCAGTGGCCTTGGAGAGTTATCCTAGCTAGCATAGCAGTCAGCAAACAGTAGCTAAATTAGAGGTTGTCTAGTTAAAGAGGGAGGTTCATTTTCAGCCTGAAGAGTCACCAGCAAGTGTTGGACGAGAGAAAGGGTTTTACCAGTATGTAGCAATGATATCACAATGTCCCAGACATGGAAGGTATGAGCAGTACAGCAGAAGGCAGAACTAGAGGGTGGAGGAGAAAAAGGAGCAAGATGCAGTGGATGTCCTCCTGGAACTGTCATCAGTGCCGGATGCTGAGCCTGCGCCACCTGCTGAGGGTGAACAGTGGGACAACAAACCATTCAAAAGAAACCCTGCAAGATTACAAAGGGAATGTGATTACCTCAGGGAGGAAAACGGCAGGCTGCAGGACATTATTAAATCAGGAACAAGTGGATTTGAAAAAGATGATGAAAAAGTGAAGCCAATGAGTGGAATCCCCACATATTCCAAGTTAAAAGTGGTTTTAGCATTTGTGATCGTCTCTGCAGACTTCCAACCACTGCTGTTAACTCTTACTAGGCTAAAAATGAACCTTCCCCATTATTGCATGGCTGTATCTTTAAGATCTCAATTTAGACTGCCAGCTTAACATTTTGAAGCACTGATGAAGTGCTGATTACAAAGCTTGTTCCAGTCCTTGAGCTTCATTTCTAACTACCTATGATATTTAGACAGGTCTTTCTTGCTTAGGGATGCAGGGATGCACCCCTAAGCAAGATGGTGCTTCAGTTGTTGCTCAGGTGCAGAACCTATACCTGCTCTACCTCTTTGCATGGCCAGGGACAACAAACAAAATGAAGATTTTGATGGGTTGTTTTTCAGTGCCTTCTGATATATGAAGCATGTGGTAGATAGATAGATAGATAGATGACTTTATTCATCCCCGAAGGGAAATTAGTTTGTTACAGCTGTCCGGTGTATTATAATACAAAATATACAATAGAATAAAATACAGAGGTAGACAGAAAGAAATAAAAATACAGAATGGCAGATATAAATAATAATAATGTAGAATGCTGTGCATTTATCTGGGGTTGGAGTCTTTGCAGGGGGGAGGTCACCACACTAATCAGCAGATCTCTTCATTGTGAAAGCTATATGGCTCCCTCCTGCATACTCTACTACCTTTGTTGGTCCTTTCAGATACACTAGAGGTCTCATCAGAGACGAAAAAGAGAGTAAGTTTGGTATCTGAGGCACTGACAACTGACAAGGATTGATCTTTAATCTGTGAGGGATTGCAGATTGTGGTGTATTAAAATGATATCAGAGGAAGTTCTCTGCAGCTCTGCTTGTAATGTCTTTATATATTGCCCCCCAGTGAGGTGGTAAATAAGAATTTACTTTATTTGACCCCCAGTTCTCAGTGGTTAATAGATTTATCTACATATTATAGGTAACTGTGTTATGATCAGCTGTGTGGCTAGTATGTGTGTCTGTGTGTGTGTCTGTGTAAGTGTCTGTTTGTGTGTGTGTGTGTGTGTGTGTAGCAGCTGGTGTTAAACTGGAGAGGGGCATGAGAGTGGAAATGAGAGCAAAGGAAAACAAGTTAAGTTCACAGACTTTTGTGTCAATAAAGCTTATTTGGACTGAACAAATTGAACTGAAAAAAAATAAGTAATTGAAAGAGGGATGGCTGAGGAGGCAGAGAATGAGAAAGGAGAGGAAAAGGAAAAAGAAGGTGTGGGTAAATAAGATACACAGAAAGGAGAAAGAGAAACTTCTGAAAATAAAAGAAGAAAATGAAAGTGAGAAATATTTTCTGAAGAAAATAAAAGAGGGATGAGAAAGATAGAGATAGTTAAAGAGAAAGTTATACACAGCCAAGACAGAAGGGACCCGAAAATTGGCCTGCCTATTAAAAGATGAAAGGAACTGTTCCCTCTGCTGTCACACACACACACACACACACACACACACACACACACACACACACACACACAACTGCAAACGACCATGGTCAAAAGGCTTGGTCTGGTTTGAAGTATGCTTTAAACAAACTGTCAAGGGGGAGAGAGCGAGATGGAGAAAGAGACACAGAGAGGGAGCGCTGGAGTCACAGAGGAGAATAAAGGCGGGCAAGGGAAGAGGTGACAGACAAATATAATAATAGAAAAATGGTCCAAGATGGAGGGAGAGAGGGGAGTCAGGGACACGTACAGAAGCCTTATGAAACGTTATTGTATAACTGTTAAAAATATATCATCATCAGGACAGACACACAAAAGGTCAATATTTTAAAATCAACATTTAACAATTACAATTACAATTACATTTGCTCATACGACAGATCCTTTTATTTATTTAAACTTTATTTGATCAGGAAGTCACATTGAGACCGAGATTTCATTTACAAGTGAGACCTGAGTACAGAAAATAAAATAAATAACAAGAAATATTAATAGCAGGTAAACAAGAATTCTGTGATTTAAATATACATTCAGATATGTATTAATGTAAACAACAATCAGAGTGTATATTTAAATGCATTTAAATACACAACCAGCTCGACAATAAAATGACAGATTCTATGCTCATGAATGCATTCTGTAAAAGTAGTTAAACAAGTTTATCCAAAGCAATTTACAAGTGAGGGACATCAATAAAGCTTTAATGTATTAAACTCAATGTTAAACATTTACACTTGGATGTGTAATATCCTGCTGGCAACATGTTTCTCACAGGGTGTAATTTATGAATGATTCCAGTGTCTTGATGTGAAGAGTTTTATCATCTTAATGCTTCAAGATAAATATTCTCAAACTGCACCTGGTTCTTAACATAAAACTATGGAAATCACTTACAGGGGTTTGTAGTGCTGTTACAATATTTCCTATCTACGCTGAAAATCTAATTGACTCTCTAATTACCACATACGACTGCCTGCCTAACAAACATACGTCCATATTAGACGGACATTCGCTAAATGTGTTGATATGGTGTGTTGAGAGCACTTCTGCTGAGGCAGGCTTTACCTTTCCATACTTCAACTACTCATTCAATTATGACATATGACACACACACACACACACCTCTACGGTGTATCTATATACACACACGGATGACCCTGTCCAGCTCTGCTCTATCTAGGTCAGACAAACACACACATACACACACACATACCAAGCTGCACACATGTGGCACGGATACAATGATCTTCATGGTCTGATGGATACTGGACACACACACATGGCCCCATACTTGCACGGACACTCCCTCACGTATCCACCTTCATGGACTAAACACTGAGCTCAGAATTAAAGGTGGTTTATTTAACTTCACTGCATCACTGTTGATTAGCCTTGACACAGAAGAGAGGGATTTCTGAAGTGAACAGAAAGAAAACCTTTTTTCCACCGTCTGCCCCTCCACTGCTGAGACACCATCAGTCAAAGCCCATTGTTATTACTCTTAATGTGCCATTCACTCAGTTGGCCCACTGTACATCCTTAATTAAAGCAACATATATTGGTTCTACTAGTGGAATGAGCGTCATTTCCAAGATTACAAAAAAATCAATAGTTGGAAGAGCAGCTTGAGGGCTTTTCAGCATCTCTCTGACCACGGAACAGTCATGGAGGAGGGAGTGCTAAAAAAAGACACAGAATAAGATCCGGTGAGATAGAAGAGATCTGGCTTCAACAGTACACCGTCGATACACAGAGTTAGAGTCGGATCATTTGTTTCTTTTTAATCCTTTGAACCCACTTCAGAAATCAGAAGTGTTGTATTCAAGTGTTGGGCCAAGCGCTGTGTTGAAAACAGCCTCTACGCAGGTCAACAAGGGATTCACATTAGAGAGAGACTGCTGCAGTATCAGTGCTGAGGTACACACACCCACATACACAAACACACTTTGAAGTGATTTTATGGTATGCAAGACTTTACATACAAGCATGGAGGACATTCAGAAACAGGACACAGCCTTCACACTAAAGAGAATGCTCTCAATTACTCTTTAGGCCCCACTGATGGGCTGCAAAGGTATTGCATCTGCAATCTTGATGTAAAAAAAAAAAGGAATTTTAAATAAAAGAGCTTTAAAAATATAATATGTTTAAAAACTATTTTCATTGTTTTTTCTCATACTAAGGCCTATCACAGTGACAAGCAAGTGATAGGAACTTTTTTTTTGTTGTTGTTTGCTATCTCAGTCTAACCCTAACCCTTACATCCATGGAAAAACCTGGAGGATCAAATTTGATAGCTGGTTAGCAACAGAAGAATTAACAGGAAAGAGAGTCAAGAGACAGATGGTGAATCTACAAGTGATCTCCCGGTCAAACAAAAAAGAAAAAAATTATTTCCTACGTGTTTTCCCCTGCTTTCAGTTCAGTCCTGGATGTTCCATTGTTGTCGATAAAATAAAAAAAGTGCTCTGAGAAGGCATCATTTGGTCTGTGTGTTGTTATGGGGTGGGATGTGGATGTCCAACATTTTGGAGATTTTCAAGTGGGCCATGAACTGGAAACTGTTTGGGAACTTTTCTGGCCATTTAGTGGTGCTGTTGTTTAGAATGTTCTGGTCAATCTCCATCAAGATGAATGTAACAGGAAAATACAAGATGGTTATAAACTTATAAGGCTAATAATTATATACTGTGTGCAATTATATACTGTATGTAATATAACCCTTTATGAAATTACTTTTATTTACTATTAAATCAACAGTCTTGCTGTAATGTACTTGTTGTTACCCAATGTCTTGTGACAAAATCTCAGCTTTGTGTCCCTTAAATAAACACATGGTATCTTTTCATGTCTCCTAAGAAGCCAATAGGCAATGTTCAGGTTCATGTTCAGGATGTTTTTAGCCATGGTTAGCAGAGTAAAACCGCGCCACTAAAATCAAATAAATACATCTTCCATCTACTCCAACACTGTCTTACTTCATGTTGTATCTTCTTAGTTAGAAATGTTCGCAATATGTCTTGGAATCACTTGGGTTTTGTTGTTAGCCTCCTTCATTAGCATTCATGAAACCTACAGCTCCCATGAAAGATTTACAAGCCAGGAAGTGTGGGTGCTTATGTCATTATAACATGATTTCCTCCATATCCATTATACATTATGTCATTTATATCCACAAATGTTGTTTTCTAAGTTTTCAGCTGTAATCTTTGCTGTCTGAACCACCTTTAGACTAGATTAGAAAGTATTGATTCCAACAGTAGTCATAACCAATAAACATCACATGTAGTTGAAGCTGAGTAAGGTTTTGTTCAAATGTGGGAATTTTAGTAATTAGTTTAACTACAAATGAATTACCTTTTCTCAAAAGTCCAATATTTTACACTTTTCCTGCATCCAGTGATGATATCCAAAGGAAGATCATGTTAGAAGATTTGTGGTTTGAAGAAAAAACCATCTCAATGTAGTTTTACATCTCCTATCCCAGATTTCTCTCTGGAGCTCTAGCAACTATGGGTCAATCAGCCAATCAGAGGAGAGGTTTCTGAATACAGGCTGTGTGCATTTCTCTGTGGACTGAGGCTTTGACAGGCCTCCAAACATACAGACTACAGATTCACAGAGTTCAAGTCTAGGACGTACAGCAGTCAAGGCCATCCTTGATCAAAAGTACACTACCTCACTCTTTCTCCCTCCCCCTTTTAGATGCTTTCGTTTTGATGTGTGCTGATGTAACCAAAATGTACTGGAGCATAATAAAGCTGGCCTTCAGCAGGCACACACACACACACACACACACAGCTGTGGTCTTTTGGGGGGGCACTGTTGAACAGCTTAAAGTTTAACTAAAATTTGAATTCTCATGATATGTGAGATGAAATATTAACTATATCGATTCTGTAGCCATTGTGCAATTACTTTTACATTTCGCTAAGGAGGGTAAAACCATTTTGGAGTCATTTGTGGAAACAGCATCTAGGCTCAGAGCCCCTGGGTGAGAGTTTCCCATGGCAATAGGTGACTAACATCTCATTCACTTGAATGTCTGGCTGCTGATTTGTCAATTAAAGGTGCTGCTCTCCTGCACTCACTGAACACAGTTAAAAGTCATATGAGAGGACATCCACTGAGAAATCCAGCAGCAGCGAAACAGTAATAATGTGAAACGGCTTTATTCAGGTTAGGTTTGTACAGGTTATACTCACCTGATGTGTTTGGTTTGGAGAGGAGGATACCTCTGTGGATAATTCAGCTAAAAGAAAGACTGACACTGAAGGAATCCAAAACGGGAGAAGCTTATGGTAATGATGGTAAAGACAATAACTCCCATGATCCCATGCTACTTCATAATGTCTTTTGTTATTGTTTTGATTGAGAGACCCTTACCAGCAGAAGTTACATACTGTGTGTTAAACTACTCTCTTGAAGAGAGGTGCCAGTATTTCTTAGTAACTCCAGTTTCATTTATTAATTCAGCTAAGAGCACGTGGTCACTAAAGAGCCAGTTGAGTTGGTTTCAACTCAGGAGGGACTTTTTTTTTCTATTTTATTTATTATTCCAAAGAGGTCTGTATATATTTCATGTCTTTACAACTGCAGTGCTGTGCTTGTTGTGTTTATTGTGTAAGGCTAGTATCTCTGTTGCGTCCATTGGTTGAGGCTAGACGTCCTGTGTCATTTCTTTTGGCCACATTTGAAGCATGATGTTTCTCCTAACATTAAAACTTGCCGCACTTGTCAGTTGACCAACAAATGTAACCAGACCATTGCTCCTGCCCCTATGTGACCGATTCCAGCCATCAGTTTGCCTATGGGATGCTTCCTTTAAAATCTGGTGGCCAGTACTTGCTGACAGTTACGTGCATGTGCTCACTCTGTACAGAACTTAGCCGTGACTGGGACGAGGGGCTGCCATGGTTGCTGCTTCTAGTTCAAATGATCTGGCTTTTGGACACACTGTATATAGTCCATTAAGTAAGTGTGAAGTGAGTGCCAACCATCTGAACCACCACAACACCTGCTTGATAATGTGAACAGTTTTAAACTAAGGTTTTATGTAGGACTGTTTGAGTTTTATGCCCAAACACGGGCCAAAATTTGTCACACACCTGTTGAAGTTCTATTTTTGTTTTTGTCCTCTGGTTAAAATAGGCAGGCACCTTGTGTAAACCCTGTCCTTTGTATTAGTTGACTGAAAAATGTTCCCTCTTCTGCCACTGAGGCAGCTGAAGGGGAATTGCTACCTGATGAGTGAAATACTGAGGCATTAAGGGTTTTATCTTCACTTTTGGAGCAAATGGAGGAGAGTGAAGGAGTTCAACTGATTGCCCTAACAGTTTTCAACAGCTGTTTTTAGACACTCCACCATGTACCAATCTTATTGAACATGACATTGACGTTGCTACTGCTGAGTTGATTAGGCAGAGCTTTTACTGTTTCCCTGAGAAACAAGAACAGTTGGATAAAAACATCGAGCCCTCTAATTCCAGCTGGGTGTTGCCACATTCAGACCCTGTGCAGACTTTTGAGAGGTAAACAACATCACTGTTTCCTTTGCCATGCATGGAAGACTGTGTAGATCAAGTATGTTAGCAAGTTTGACTTGAAGGGTTATTAGCAAGTCCCACTGTCTCCAAGGGCCTGGGATATCAGTGATTTTCTAACTCCATCTGGACATTATTCTTATACTGTGATACCATTTGATTTGCACAAGCCTTCAGCTTCCTTTCAAAGACTCATGAATCATGTTGGATTGTGTTGTCCATCTGGATGATTTTACCATCTTTAAAGAGCATCTCCAGTACATAAATGCATAGTTTGACAGATTGGTGTGGCAGGACTTTATCCCTGGAGACAGGGGTGAGTTAGAAGGCCACTCTTCCAGAACCTCTTCCATGTGACTCACTGAAGAGGACTGACAGGAGATCTGAAAATCCAGGTGTAAATAGCCACATTACCTATCAACTCCAGGTGCAAATAGCATTGTTGGCTACAGACACCTAGGTGCAAACAGCACCTGCCATATATCACAAATCCCAATGAAAGGGGAAAATTAAACATGTTGTTACGTCCGCAAATCTGACAAGGCACTGATGTAACAAGTATGTTTTGGAACATGTGAAAAAAAATATTCTTTACAACAACATAGTAAATAGCTATAGATAAATACTGTAAAAAGCATACATAAAAGGCAGGGCAAGTGAGTTGCGTAAGTGAAAGACCAACAATGGTCCTTACACTGAAAGTCGAACGTGGGAAACTGCGCTGTGTCCGCCTTGCCAATCACAGCTCACTCATGGAGTCTGTTGAGAACTTTTTTCTTAGAGCGTATGCTGCCATGCAGCTCCATTATAACTTTCTGGAACACCTCAGGTTAGCAGGGTAGTTGAGGTTCGAAGCATACATTAGCCTAAATAACATGGCAGCAGCTAATGCAAAGTTGTACAGATCATGTATTACTGTCACATTTAACACACTGGATTTAATGGAAACTGAGTAAGACAAAGGGAGATGCTTAAATTGGGGCTGGAGCTGGTGCACATGGAGTCACAGGAGGGTTGAGTAGCAATGGAGGTCTGGTGACCATTAAAACAGGGGAGGAATGGAGAATGGAGGGCTTATGGCTTGAAGGGGCTGATCCAGGATATCAAAAGGGAATTAGGATGGTGAGGTCAACTGGAATCTGAATACAGGTGAAGGCTGGCTGACGAATGAAGAGTGGGGGATGACTCAGTCAGCAGCTTTGGCCAAGGAGGGTCTTGGGCCTGGCTCTGGAGTCCTGGGACAGATAAGACACAGACGAAGACAAACCAGGAGTTGGAGACATGAGGGAACACAGGGAGGCACAACTGGGAAGGAACTGGCACATGGATTAACCGTGACATGGTACCATCAGAGGCCTATACTATGAAGCAGGGTTTGAGATTATCGAGCTAAAGCAAGGTTTAATCCTGAGTTTTCAGTCCTCCGATGACAGCTCACCTCTTACCGGGGCAAATCACTGCGGTAACTTACACTGAACTCTTAACCTGCTCCACTTATCATCAGAGGGGATGACTTATTTTTACAGCTTCTTGATCCCTACGTTGTTAGTGCGACACAGTGCACTTACAGTCCCACAGGCTGTATGCATTGCCTTACATTATTTTGCTTCTGGTACCTTTATGTATGTTGTGGGTGATCCAGAAAACCTCAGCAAAAACACAGTCTGCAGGGCTATACATGAGGTGGCCTGTGCTCTGACAAAGCTGCTGAATGTCTTTGTCGTGTTACCTGGACACTTGCCCATGGAGTCCATAAAAGGGGGCTTTTTCAATATAGCAGGTAGACATTAACCTATGTGACTGCTTCATCCATAAATAATCTGGACCCGCATACTTATGAAAGGAGCTGCTTTTAATTCACAACAGCATAAGATTTGCTGTTGTGAATTAATTGCCAGATCTTCAGGGAGGCTGCATTGTGCCACAGATTGGAGCAGGGTATTGTGTTATGTTCTTTAAACTGTATTTTTTGATACTGATCATGGCAATGTTCTCTCTTTATCTTCAGGGCTGTTCAGTGGAGTGCTGCTTAGAGACAAGGGGGACACCTGCCAGCCTTTTTAAATGTGAGAGAGGCCCTCACTTAGCATTTTTTTTTTCCATAAGAAACTGCATTTTATTTTGATTTTTACTTTAGAAACAGAGGCATTTCCTTTTTGTGTAAGAAACACAAAGAACAGACCTTTGTCTCTTAATGTACAAATATTTCATTGTCCTACAGTTCCAGTTAACAAAAAGGAAAACATGTTTTGGTTGAATTGTTTCCCATGCCTGTAAATAAATAACATTACCTTATTTTTGTGTTCCAATTTCTCTGCCTCCAGTTTAACTTTAATAACTTTCTTTTATACTCAAGTTTTTTGTACTCAGAGTTCTGAAGTCCTTTTGTACAGAGCCCAAACATTGGAGGAGACAATCTGAAACAAATGACACACAATACAGTTGCTTTAACTTGTACGCATTGTAACTTTGCAAGGCTGAATTGAAGAAAAGTGCAGATGTCACACTGCTGTGACTGTCGCTCCTCAGCAGGACTGTAGGAGGGCCCCCTCCTGTCTTCTTAATTTCATACAACAGTGTCAGTCACTTCATTGTAGGCTACTTTTGTACACCACTGATCTTGTCAGAGCCTGACTGAAGCACTACACCTTGTATTTACAACAATATCAAAATAAGCACACTTACCTCCTTGATTTGTTTTTATGCTCATTTTTCATTTGCTCCCAAGTCCCTATGACCCCGCTGGAGATGCAGCTGAAAGGCTAAAACTGTCAAACACACCATATTCATTTATTGGAATACACGTTATTATAGTCAGATCTACTTGTGCCCTAATGACAGGGCAGTGATATTATGTCATTAACTCACACATTCCCCCAGTTTTTGCCAGTCCTGCTTTTGGCAGCTGCAACTGTGCTGCTTTTATAATATTTGCTGCTGTATAATATGTTTGTGTTCCTCATGTTTGTGTAAGATAATGTTCAGTGTTAATGTTCTTCCATCGTGAAGAAAGCTGCTCTACTGTCAGTACACCTATCCATGTTGGCGATTTGTTATATACTGCAAACATGTCTTGATAAGAAAAACCGTGGTTGAGTATGCCAGTTGATAACCACCGTCATGTGACTGCTTACCCTGACTGTGATTGTTAGGCTTAGTCAAGCCAGGTAACAAAAAGTAACAAAAATATTCGCTCACCTGCCTTGACTTGCATATGAACTTAAGTGACATCCCATTCTTAATCCATAGGGTTAAATATGCAGCTATAACAGCTTCAACTCTTCTGGGGAGGCTGTCCACAAGGTTCAGGAGTGTGTTTATGGGAATTTGTGACCATTCTTCCAGAGGTGCATTTGTGAGGTCACACACTGGTGTTGGACGAGAAGGCCTGGCTCAGTCTCCGCTCTAATTCATCCCAAAGGTGTTCTATCGGGTTGAGGTCAGGACTCTGTGCAGGCCAGTCAAGTTCATTCACACCAAACTCTCTCATCCATGTCTTTATGGACCTTGCTTTGTGCACTGGTGCACAGTCATGTTGGAAGAGGAAGGGGTCATCTCCAAACTGTTCCCACAAAGTTGGGAGCATGGAATGGTCCAAAATCTCTTGCTATGCTGAAGCATTCAGAGTTCCTTTCACTGGAAGTAAGGGCCCAAGCCCAGCTCCTGAAAAACAACCCCACACCATAATCCCCCCTCCACCAAACTTTACACTTGGCACAATGCAGCCAGACAAGTACCAGACTCGTCCATCAGATTGCCAGATGGAAAAGCGCAATTCGTCACTCCAGAGAACGTGTTTCCACTGCTCTAGAGTCCAGTGGCGACGTGCTTTACACCGACGCTTTGCATTGCACTGGGTGATGTATGGCTTGGATGCAGCTGCTCGGCCATGGAAACCCATTCCATGAAGCTCTCTACGCACTGTTCTTGAGCTAATCTGAAGGCCATATGAAGTTTGGAGGTCTGTAGCGATTGACTCTGCAGAAAGTTGGCGACCTCTGTGCACTATGCGCCTCAGCATCCGCTGACCCCGCTCCGTCAGTTTATGTGACCTACCACTTCGTGGCTGAGTTGCTGTTGTTCCCAATCGCTTCCACTTTGTTATAATACCACTAACAGTTGACTGTGGAATATTTAGGAGCGAGGAAATTTTACAACTGGATTTGTTGCACAGGTGGCATCCTATCACAGTACCACACTGGAATTCACTAAGCTCCTGAGAGCAACCCATTCTTTCACAAATGTTTGTAGAAACAGTCTGCATGCCTAGGTGCCTGATTTTATACACCTGTGGCCATGGAGGTGATTGGAACACCTGATTTCAATTATTTGGATGGGTGAGTGAATACTTTTATCAATATAGTGTATATGCACTAGAAATATTATACCAAATGTCTGCATTAATTGATAATATGCCAATGTATTTTATTAGTAAACTGATAAATGTAATTTATTGTGTTAGTACTGTAAGCATGCTCACACACTAAACCCAAGGACCCATGCAACTCAGACAGCAGCAACACAATGAAAATCACATGACAAGAATCGTGTGGGTGAAAACCACCCGACGTTAGTGTTCTAGGGTTAATACTGCAACAGCACATCCCAGGACTGTGGCAAGAGACCCTGGAAGGGCATGCAGGGGTAAGCCTCGGGTATCATCAGTGAGCACAAACTTTTTTTCCTGCCACATCTGTGTTCGTGAAGTTACAGCTTGCTACACTTTTTTTTTTACAGTGCATGACACATGTCCTGTAGGAAAGTGAATTTAGCACTGTTGAGTGGTAATAAGATACAACAGACTTTATAGTCTATTTTATTCATGATGCTGTAACAAATGTGAGCCGTGTCACAGTTCAGCAGCTGCATCTCTCAGAGGACATGGTCCATGAAGGTACTGGGGGCCGCCGTATTATTTCGGTGTTGTGTTTACTGTGTTTGCTCTATGCCACGACCTCAATTATAATCAATAATCAAAGATCTGATTAACATGCAATCTTCCAACAAGAGCTCCTAGGTATGATCAGTCATTTGTAGCTGTTTTGTCAGGGCTACAACCTGAGGCTATAGTCTCCCAGGTGAGCTACTATAACACCTCACAGCCTCATCTCCAGGTTACAGCACAGTAAACTCACACTGGTCTTTTACAGATCACTCAATGTTTCCATGAGACACAGGCATTACACCTGTAATCTCAACTTGTTTTCCATGACAGTAAAGTTGTCAGACAAATACCAAGCCACTAGGCCCTCCTCCCAGTCTCAATGAGCTGGTCAAGTTAGTTACAGAATGAATGAAGAGAGGGAGTGGCATCAGAGAGCAGTGAATCTGAGAAGTAAAACATTTTCTGATTGTTTCAAGGCATTTGTCTTAAGCACAAATAAGGTCCACAGGCCACTGTGGGTTCTGGCCAGTTTTCTCTCCTGTGAATAGTGGACTTAACAGTTGTCACTGGGTCAGCTTGCAGCCTTCTTCAGGGAACCGATGGAGTGATTTCATTGACATTTCCACACTGACAAATGTTACCCTATTAGCAAGAGAGAAAAAGGAGCGACCGAAGAGTGTGTTCCGTTTCCCGCTGTCTCTCCCTGGCTCTTTCATGGTAGGATGACAAATACATTGTAAGGCTAGGTTAAAATAAAACTGTCATCACAAATAAAGCATTACATTTAATAATCGGAGTATTTATTATATTGATTCAAAACTCTGTCATGTAGAAATTATGTAAAACCGAAAGCAGTAGTAGTTTGTCCCTTTGAGGACACCACTCATCCCCTCCAATCCATGGATGTATTATAAGACCTTATAATACATCTTATAATACATCCATGCTCCAATCTCGTTCACAATCACACGGGTTTCTGTTACATCCGCCATTATCCTTTTCACTGCAAATCCACAGCCAGCCATTCTTGAAATAGAGGTAAGTAAACACATTTTTACTGCCAGTAAGTCACGGCATTTTACTGCCAGTAGTCATGGCACCGATAGACTAAGTTACCACATCTGTTTACCATTTAGCTCGGTTAGCTCCATTAGCGCGGTTAGCGCGGCTACAGTCGAACTTGAGCGGCCTGTTTATTAAACAAAATGAGCAGCTCTGTGTACAGACACATTTTTTTCTTTTTTTATAATCGGGACTCTGACGCTACTCGCGTCTTTTTCCGGTCAGTCGCCATGCTAACATGACGCTCTGCCAGTGGTGCAGTGTTTGGACCAGAGTGAAAACAACTTGTGTAACTTATCAGCTGAAAAAATGAACATATTACTGTATACCAGTATGTGTGAAAACAGCAACTGTGGCTGCATCTAGGCAGTTTGCAAATCAATTATTCTTATATTTATATTTGTTATTTTTTAGTTGTGTTTGACTGTCAAACTAGACAAGTTGACTAGAGTGCTCCGTAAGAAAGGAGGAGCAGCAGGTCGCAAAATCACAAACATTATGGCTGTTATTGACCAGGTTTGTGTATAATTACCTGCAACACACACACACACACTTTTATTTGCTCTGCCCTTGTTGCTCATTGGCAAGTGCACCTGTAGTTAACTATTTTATGAATGTCTGAGTGACCTCTGCATGAAGACTGGCTGGCCAACTGATATCTGATGCCAGTGACTTGTTTATACAGTGTATTTCCTGTTGTGTTTCCAGAACGACTCCATTGAAACAAGGAGAGCTTGCAGCCTCCAAGCAGTAGCAATGAAGACCCTGAAGAGCTAGTGAAGGAATACGGAGTAAGTGTTATCAGTCGTTTTAAAGTGATATTTTCATTCAACATTGAATAGAGCACTAAATATGCTCTCATCAATGTTTTTATTTATTTATCTATTTTTATTTAACTGACTTCACTTACTAGTAGAGTCGGTTATCAAGGAGAATATAGAGGATATGCCTTTACGTCACGTTGTCCTGGGCAACGGCCCTTTCATTCGGACTGAGTGGCAAATCAAACATCCCTCAACGTGGTGAAGGATAGTGGTGGGCACAGAGAAACCGGGTAAAACATGTAGTATCAAAACAATTGAGGTCAGAAGGACTCGACGACATTATGTTGTGTGGTTTAATAAATCCTGTAACAGTGTAAACATCCAGGTGCAGATGTTGATCAACTTCCAGAAGATGTGGGCATCATCATTGAAGGTGTACAGGTGCTCTCTGGAATCAAAGATGTCGCCACTGCTTGTGCCTTACTGTTTGGCATCATCTACGACCTGAACCTGAGCTATCCAACTGACCTCAGGTACATGTTCGAATTCATTCAAAAGATCCTGATGGAACTTGATACACACAGGCTTTCAACCAAAATCCAGGTACTCAAAAACAAACTGCTGGAATGAATGCATGAAGCCGTGACATTGTTGTGACATGGAGGCTATTCATTGCGCTGAAATGGTTTTGTTATTTTGACTACTTCAGCTATAGTTCTGACTGACTGTTAACATTTTTTGTAAGTTGAAGCAAGCTGTTTTCTCAATATTCATTTTTTTCCTCCGCTGAACCCTAAAAAGCAATTGTCTGTAATCAATACTTACCTTGAGGTGAAGCTCACATAATTTGAAATGGTTTTTATTGTAAATTCAAAACTTAAAAACGACCTTGACGCTAAATGCGTTAGCTTGCCTATGGGATTTTTAATGTTACATTAGCACTAAAATAGGCGGTGCAGCGTTTTTTATCTATGCTTGAAAATTATGGAACACCCTGCCAAGAGCTTTAAGAGATGGGGGCTCTGTGAACATTTTTAAACAATAGCTGAAAATGCATCTATTTAACTTGGCTTTTAATTAATTCTCTTATATTTTACATTTCTGACTGATGTCTCTTTTTATTTTTTCAGTTTTCTAACTATTTGTATTGTCTACTTTGATTGTCCTTTTATTCACCTTTATGTTTTTGTACTATTCCATTTCTTATTGTAAAGCACTTTGAGCTACATCTCCTAGGTAAGGTAATTGTTAGTTAGCCAGTAGCCATCTGTCATTAATCTGGTACACACTGATGTGTATATATGTTGTGCATACCAATTAATGACTCATTGTTTCAGAATATTAAAATAATGTATTACATTATTAATGTAAAAATATGAGTGACTGAATTTTTATTTCTGTATTTCAGTTTCAGTACTTCTGAAAGTAAACATTTCAAACTTACCAGCAGTCTCTGGATTTTTGAGGAACCTGTTAGCTATCTGCCAAGCTAGAAATCACATCTACAACCTAGTAAGGGCATTTGTACATCTGCACGTGTCTGATTATCCCATGGTAATATTGTCATGATTTATAAACATTAAGAGATGATTTCATAGGAAAGTTATAGCCATAGACTGCATGTCTTTTAAATCAGACTTCCACAGAGGGGTATGAATTTTATGGCGTGATCCCTGTCTAACATATGAGCTAGATCATCACTGAAAATTTCCTGGAAAAGTCCTGGAAAACAATCTCTAAGAGTGGTAATCCTGTAACATCACAAAATGTGGAAAAAGTGAAGCGCTGTGAATACTTTCCGGATGCATTGTATGAAGTCCACAGACATAGGCGAAGGTTGGGGCAAGAAGTCCTCAACAACTGAGTGCAGGCTATCATCATTGCTGTCCACATAAGGTGGCGCGCAACATACATTCAATGCTATTGGCTACTTTTGGTGACATATCCCTCCTTAGCTTTGTGTTTTTACCAGAAACACGTATTCATGCGGAATGCAATGGCACTCTGACATCTGTTCATGTTCTGTTTTAGTTGTGAAAAGATAGGTTTTAATGTTTGATTTAGTGTTGAGCCCTTGATGTAGTTAATTTCATTGTATTTTGTATAAATAGGAGCATTAGAAGTGCAGCACTGCCACCTGTTGACTCTTTTTGGTCCAGCAGGAAGTGTTTGTTAATTTTGAATAAAAAACTTTATCCAGGAAGTGTTAACACAATCACAGAGGAAAGACGTTTGGCAGCGCATGTCTTCAGTTAGCCGCTCCTGCATACATCTTGTTGAGGTTGCATCGTCGGTATGTATTGGTATGTTTATATGACTTTTACTTCCATATATTGTCATTCATGTGGGAAAAAAATACATAATTTGCTCATTAGGAATTCCTTTCATTTTGCATTTCTCTCTAGCATACTGTTTTCATTAGCCATGCTATTTTTTGGTTGAGATGGTGTACCAGTATGATGTGTAATTGTTTGAGAAGTATGTTTAATGTACTTGTGCGACATTTTTGGCACAAGAGATTTAATTGTGAATTTTATGCAAATGCAGGTGATATTTCATTTGGTAGTTTACACATCTGTGGAGATGTAATATACATGTTTTTGATAGTTTTGTCTGTATTCCTTTTTAGTTTCACCCTTTGCTTCTGTCAATAAACCTGGCAAAACTGTATCCAGAGTCTTGATGGGAGCGAGGTGTTTAGCTGCCTGTCAATACGTGCACAGCACATGCATCAAGGACAGAACAGTTCACTATCTCACCACCTGCGTTCTGTACGCAGACCTCTATTTCACCAGTTGGTGCCCCTCCCCTTTCTCCACTCAGTGCCACCTGCTACACTTCGAAGCCAAAATTACATAAAAATCAAGGTAACACAAAAATTTGCTTAATAGTGATCTACAGCTAAGTATTTTGTTGAGTTTCTGTGCACGACCAGCACTGTTATAACTTAGGTTGTGCTAAGCTGTGTGATGGATGGGATGGCTTCAAATTAGAACAAAATGTATTAACGTACTGTGAAAATCTTACCTTACCCCTTACTTTACCTACACGGTATAGCAATCTATACATGCAGCAGGCAACGACTGACACTGACGTGTCAGTGCAGCTTTCTTAGTGGGTATAGGGCGTATACCTACGTATCACATGGACTACACTGCGGGGGTTGGACTTGAATGTGGGTCGCTGTGGCATTCTTCCACTTTTTGGACAAATTTTGAATGGCAAAAGTTGTTTCAAATGGCACATGCATGAGGTCGGGTGTATTTGCAATAAAAAGGGTTTGTTTAACAGTTCACATAAATTACCTGATGAAAAATATTTTTAAAATTGCTTAACACCTTTTATTTAACTACTGAACATCTATTAGATATTAATTAAACACTTCAACAAAAAATTGAAAAACTGAAAAATACAAATAAGGAACAATAACAAAACCTGAACTCCTGCAGTTCATGACTCGTGATTTTAGCCTTGTCTAAAAAACAAAAAACTCCTACCTCCAAACCTCCAAGAAAATATGTGAAAAGCCTGAACAAGGCTGTAAACAACTGTGATTGCGATGTCTTTGTTCATCAATGTCCAACAAATGACATGATGTATGTCATGTTAAAAGCTGTGTTCACAAATGTGTCACTCTTGTTATGATTATAATTTTTTTTTAGCTAAACCTTGACTGAGGGAGTTTTGAAAAATCTCTCATTTTTGTCAGTGCAAATCCTGCCAGAGTTACTTTCTGATCTGAAGTATCCCCCATGGTGTGATCTTTGGGCAACATTTTTAACAACATTTTGTAAATTCTGTTGAGATCACAGGCTGAAGTAGTCTAATTAGGGAACGGTCTCCTTCACGCTGCAAAATTCAGTCAAAGAAGATGATGGAATTACAAGCAGTTTAATTGAGGATTATTATTATTGACTATATTATTGATCTTCTATTTTTCTTTAGCTTTTCAATATGTTGTTATAGCACTTGGATTTACAATCCCACTACACCACTATAAATCAAGTTTTCTGGAAAAATTGTTTATACAAAAATCTCAAAGTTGTCATCTTCATTGATGACAACATTCTTTACAAGCATGAATGTGGTTTTCAGCTAGTTAACAATATATTTCTTGTCTAAAAAATGCACTTTGCCCTTATCCAAAGCTGGACCCAACTCAGTTCACAGGTCCAAGAGGGTTGCTCTAGGAAATCTGAAACTGCTTTTAAGCCACTCATCATCATGAGCCATCATTTTAAATTTCAGATAGGCTGTGTTTAAATGATATGGGGTGCAAAAAATAATAAAAAATGGGAATAATAAATTCAAATTCAAAAACTCAAATAATACAATGGGAATCTAACCCAGGTGTGTGATAGTCCTATTCACGAACCTTTCATCCACATCCAATGGCACTGACTTCGTTGCTCTTTATATTAGGATACATCGCCAGGCACATTTACACTCATTTGGCATTACATTCATAGTAGAGTGAAGTAGCTCTGTTCCTTGAATAATGCACAAAGAAAAAAAAAAATAGGCCTATGTGTATTTTAGGTTTGTTCCAATGTATTGTTTGGATTTGATATCCATTATTTTAGAATTAAAATGATGAAGTCAGCAAACTATAGTGCATGTTTTCACAGTTTTTATGAAAAACATTTTATCGGGATGTAAGAGAAGAAAATTGACAAGAAAGGAGGGAATTGCTTGTTTAGTTCATATTGTTTATTATTTTCTAACAACAAATTCATGATTATTTATTCATATTGCATTTAAATATTCAAAATATACAGCGGAACTAATTAAGAATAAACTCAAAATAACAAGGGGATTTACCCTGTCATATCCTTAAATTTCACTTTCAAGGTGCCCCTTTACAGCTTCGATTTTTCTTACTATTTTCCCCTGACAATTTGATGTTGATGGGAACTGGCCCACTTGCCAGCAATGGATCGGAGGGCTCCCATAAACCTTCCTGAATATTTATCATGCGGCCATCCTTAAATAGGAGTTTGAGGATGCCTGGTTTCCCCTCAGCCTCCACACTGCCAGTAGCAAAAACTGCCTCCCCTGTGTCTTCGACCTCCTGTCAAGGGAAGGTGAGCATCAAAGAGCCTGGTTACCAAAACCAAAATCTTTCTCTAACTGTCAGAAAGCCTGTGATCACTTTATATGTGTACCTTTAACTCTGTACAGGTGGTGGAATGAAGCTGGAACCCATAGTCTGATACTTTTGCCTTGAGATGAGACACCCTTACTTGTGACCCAAGCTTTTGGTCCATGTCCAGGATAGCTGCCTCCCTCCAAAAGCATAGGCATACCCATGTTCTGTCCTATTGACGATAAAGCAATGTAATGTTTTATCTGTGCTACTTAACCTTAATAACTACATATAAATATGCCGTATTAAGAAACTAAAGCTGTAGCAAGACAAATGGATTTCGGAAGTAGCCTAAATCCGTAATAACAGCAATGGCTGTTAGATAAATGTAGTGCAGTAAAAGATAATATAAAGTATAAAGTACTTAACTTAAGTAAAAGTTGGCATTGAAGAAATTGTACCAGTTTTATGAAGGCTGCAAACCTAAAACTGAAGGAGTCTAGAGATATGTGAATTCTCTCTCTCTCTCTCCGATTCAAGTGATTGATTGTCTCTCAGACTCCATGTAAACAGATTATCCTCTACATCAGATTTACAGCCCACATGCTCCAGGGTCACTCTGCGCAGGGGAATGTCACTTCTTGTACTGTGCCAGTGGAGACTCTGGGAGAGGCAGGTTCTCTGCTTATTGCAGCAGCTGGTCTGAGATCACTGGGCTGCTTCAAATTCTTTGTAAAGTGGGATCTTAGACATGCCGTTGCCATCTGTGACGGCTGCAATGATCTTGTGTTTTGTGGTGTTGGGCCTCGCAGTTTTACTATCAAACACCCAGTTCATAACCCTGTGCTGCTCTTTCAGAGCCACCATATGAATATGGAGTGGCTCTGGCTTATGGGCATATGGTGAGACAGGTCCCAGCTGATTTTTCAGTGCCATTCTGAAATGATGAAATAAACACAGAGGAATTCATGAAGATTAGCAGATGACATTAGGCTACGCTATCGATTGATTGATGTATAGGCTGTAAACATTTTATTTATTCACATAAAGTTTATATATTTGTGTAACATGTATTTGTCTAGGCTATTATTTAGTGTGTAGGCCTATTTATTCATATTAGATAGCCTGATACATTTTCTACTGCAGGGTTTTCATCCTCACAGAGATGACTGCTGCCTGCAGAAATCACAGATTTTGACTGGCAGGAAGTGTTGGCCATCTTATTATTGGACGGAACGTCCCAGTAGGCTACTGCTCCCACCCTGCCCCACCCCGCCACCCACTTCTAACCGCCACCCTGCTCTTCTCCCTGTCAGTCCCTCTCACTGGGAAACTCATTTCCCTTATTTCTGCATGTTCCTGTCTATTGTTGTTTAATCTAAGAGATTAGTTTAAACCTAACAGTTTAGCTTAAAAGCCTACCCCTGTTAGGTGCAAGGCTATTTGAAGTCCCTCAGGTTCTAAAGTGATGAGAGCGCACCACTAAAATGTACAATTATCGACTATCATCTTATTTTCTATAGGTCTACATATTTAGGCTGTGTCATATTTTATTAAAGTTTAAATAGAAAAGAAAAACTACTCTCAATTTGCTCTCTGCACAATGGAGAAGCTGTTGTCATGGAAACTGTCTGTCAGCTCGGGATAGCTGGAGCATCAGTGGCGGGAAGAATCATTCTTTGTCAGAAGACCAAATTGAGAGAAGTTTTCTTTTCTGTTCAGTCTTTCTTAAAGTGAAATAAACATACAGTTTTAGGTTTGTTAACAGGCCAAAGTCTATTTATTTATTTATTTATTTTATTTCATTTTATTTGTGGCCTATCGTTATTGTGCAACCTCAGAGCCGTTAAATAGCTATCAGACATTTAGTTTTTTTCAAACATCTAAAAACAAAAGTAGACAACATTTAGAATTTGGAGCCATGTCACTTGTATGCCACTACAGGTACACAGCTGGGGACAGTAGATTATTTGTGCATCCGAATCAGGTTTATTGCTAAGTAGGTTTGCACATGAGGAATTTGCTTTGGTGCATAACAATAAATGCAGTAAGAAGAAAAAAATATAAAGAAATATAAAGCAAAGCCAGAAGGCTACTGCAGGTTGGTAAATATAAATAGAACATTTTAACAATAAGATATTTACAATCAAAATGTGTAAAAAAATATTATTTAAAATATAATATAATAGGAATATGCACACATAGCCTAAAAAATATGTGGATCACCCTCATGAAAACAATGTGACATTGATGAGAAAGGCATGTAGACTGGGTTTGGTGTAAGTGTGTGTCATTTAAGAATACCTCCATCAGATTCAGTCAGCATGCACTTATTTCATAAAGAATGCAATGCATACCTGGTCAAGAGGACTCAAGGGTGTCCTAACTGCTGTGCAGAGGTAGATGAAAATGATCATTTGAAGACTTGAAACTTTTTTTTTTTTTATTAACCTTTGTCTGAGGTCTGAACAATGAGTGTTGTTATCCTTGTCAAAGTTACAAATATAGGCTCTAGCCTTCATATAGCCTAAACAAATAGCCATTTATAACAGATACCTACACACAATGCTGTGATGTAGTACGACTATCTGGCACAAAAAAAACAAAAAAAAAAACTTACAATAAATAATTAAATGAATATGAGCTAAAAGAACACTGTGTGGAAGAAAGCTCTTTCGTGATAAATCTGTCACAGCAGAAATAGCCTAAGCTTACCTAGGCTATCAACAGCTAACACCAACCCTGAGCTTATGCGGACACCTCTGATATGAGCTGTGGGTTTTACAAGGTGTTTCTTGCTATGAACCCACATCTCCGGTAAGTTAGCTGGGCCCAGCAGTCCAGATCTGACAGGGCTGGCAGCTCCCTGCTCATCAACTACATCTCTGGATTCTGGGGTATTTTAAGCAGTGGACACTCACTGAGTCACCTTCAACCTGCACCTATATTTAAAACAATTTAACCTTCACCCTAATAGTTCTTCAAGACATTACTAGTGTTGTGTTTTCATTAGCCTAAGGATAAGTTTGTAGATAGCAAAGGGTGGCAGATCATCCTTTGTCAACCTGCTTAACTTTGCTGTCCCTACAAAACATGCCTCACCAAAGAAAAACGTAATTGTGAAAAGATTTACAGGATATTTTTACAGGCCATTGTTATTTTCTTTCGGGATCTGAACTTTGGACCCGTAAATGGATATTGCATGTGGCATCTGACTTAACAAGCTGGATATCCTACAGCTGACTGTAGCTGGGAGACACAGAGCTGACACAGAGCTGAGTAGGTAGACAGACATAGAGACAGTCAAACAGACAAACTTCGTTACAGCTCTGTTTGCTTCATATATAATAATATATATTTCTGACAGGGTTTGAGTTTATAATGGGTGTGTATGGTACAGAATATTCAGCTAGAGTGGGAGAGAGTGTTAAACTTCTCAAATAGATTTCTGTTTACCTTGTTGTTACGGCCACAAATTTAACTCTTTACACATAATTTTTTCCCACCTTATAGACAAGTTTGTCCTGTTTCATGCAATGTGATAACCAAAGCTCAGTGGAATACAGAATTTGAACTGTGAGCATCAAAGTGGCAGGAGTACCATCCAACTGCCCCATTCACTCTAATGCAAAATGAGGGCAGGTAATCAGGAGCAAATCAGGAGCAAAGCATTTTTAAAATCTGCACATGCCACATTTTTGGCACCACAGACACATATTTTATATCACTGTGTTCAGCAGAGCCTCCTCTCTCAGAATATATACACCTTCATGTGATGACAGTTCAGATATTTTACTGGTAATCCCGAGTTTGAGAGGTTTCTTTCATCTGAAATCATGCCTCACTCAGTAGAAACTAAGCAATTTAAATCACCATGGCAACCTTAAATCAGCTGATCAGACGACTTCTCTGATCTCTGTGGTGTTTATCAAACACTTTACTGACAGTTCTGTCAAAGTCCAGCCACAGACTGCTCCATCACTGCGCTCCACTGTGGTTTAAACACATTTCAACACTTTTCACTGGAAATATGTTTTAGTCGAGTTTTAGTCAGGAAACATTTGGCAGTTCTATTCATTTTGATTGGTTATGATATATACAGTATATTATAATAAATATATAATAATATATATCTTTGATCCAGTGAAGTTAGAAATGTTAATGTGTAACAATAGACATTGAAAGAAAACAGCCTGAGTTGGAGAAAAAAGTCAGTAAGTTAACACTAAAAACTTGGATTAGTAGTCACAGACTATAAATACCTATAAGTTCCTACGTTAGATTCAAGTGTAAAATGTATTGCTCTAGCTGTGGCAGAGGATGAAATCAAAGACATTAGTTTATTTGTAGACTTATGATATAACCCCAAAGTCTAAGCCAGTAATAATAATTTTGGTAATTTGCATTCCCAAAAGTGTTTTGGTTAAAACTGAGTGTAAATCTTCAGGTGTCTACTTTACATTTAAAAATCTTGTTTAAAAGCATTTTGTGACTTTAAGTGAAAGCAAGTGAAATCATGTTAACCAGTTAACATTATATGAAACTTATATTGAAAATCTCAACATAAGTATGTTATATATATTTCAATTTAACTATATTTTGTCCACACAGATTATTTTATTTTATTTATTTTTTTTTACATTAATGTGTGGAAATTGTGTCAGTGCAGGGGAACTGACTCATAACCTGACAGTTGTCTATATGCGTACAGTTACAGGGTTGTCACAATGTACAGTGTATAGATTTTATGAATCCATGTTGTGTTATATTTAAATGTAAGAACAGAGAACTCACTGTTCCCTCAACTCAGCCTCAACAAACTAAGTTTCCACTAAACCCTCTCTCCATATGCAAATACACTATTATATTAACTGCCTGACAGCACATACTTATACACACACACACACACACACATACTTGTACTTCTATCTTTGTGAGGACACTCATTGACATAATGCATTCCCTAGCCCCTTACCCTAACCTTAACCATCACAACTGAGTGCCTGACCCTAACCTTAACCTAAACCTAATTCTAACCATAACTCTAAAACCAAGTCTTAACCCTCAAAATGTGATTTGAAGCTGTCTCAAAAAATGAAGACCAGCCAAAATGTCTTCACTTTCCCAAAATGTCCTCACTCTGTTAGTAAAATACTTTTTTTGGTCCTTACTATGTAGCAAGTACAAGTACACACACACACACTAACACATACTCAGACTTAACATTACATCTTTTTCAACTGCTTTTAGCAAAAACAACAACACATGACTATTTGATATTCGCTGCGGAAGGCTGGTAGCTGATTTCTCATTCAGTCACTGGTCAGGCTGCACGGGCAGACAAGTGCAGCTGTCAGCGCAGCATGTGGAGAGAGAAAAATCAAAAAGTGTTTGATGAAACAAACAACATACTGAGGAATTTGCAGAGATATACAGTGTGTCTGGAGGTGGAACCTAGAGCAGGGGCCAGTGCACTCCTATCCACTACCTCAGTCCCTTACTACCCCCATCAAATAAAATGAAGGGTAATTTTCTTCCCTGAATAATAATGTTCATCTAGTTTTGTGTTTATAATTATGATTATTATTATCATTCTTTTTTATATACAGATTATATTTATTAAATTATTTTCTTCTTAACTTGACAGTTGGAATATCATTATCATTAGTTGCTCAAGGAGCAAAAAAAAAAACATGTAACTAGATATTGTATTTATGAGTTTAAAACACATGCAGCAGTTAGACATTCAAACTTTATTTAGGTGTCAATCAGAAATGCCAAACAAGAAGCATTCTTCCGAATTGTTCCATCAGAAAACAGGAGCAGCTCACTGTGGAGAAAGAGGAAAACAAAATGATTTATCTTAGCTTTCAAAGGAAATGAGAAAAATTGCTTTAAAGTGTGAGCCCTGCGCCTGAGGCTATCAACTCCGTGTTAAGGCCAGTCTAGGAACACAAATGCAGAACTCAGAGACAGAGAAGATGAGTTTGAACCAAAGGGAATTTATTAACAGTGTGGTTGTGGTGGCTGGGAGAAATGAGCACATGCTGAGGCAGGGACTGGCAGCGGGGGGGTGGGGGGGGGTCAGGGCTGGGGCCAGCTGAATGGGACAGGCTGGGGTCTTGCAAACATGGAAGCCAGGCAGAGGGAGTCCAGGGAGGCAGGTTTCAGGAGGGGCAGGAGGGAGATGGTGACAGGACTCAAACTGGGGGATGCTGTAGAAAGAGGGAAGTGGAAAAGGGTGAAGGCGGAAGTATTTAAAACAGAGCAGATTGGTGATAATGAGCTGGTAGCCTGACCTACTGCACACCTTTCTCCACTCCTGCAATTAAACCAGACAGGAACACAGAGAGAGAGGGAACACCACGGGGAGAGCAGCTGCCAGCAAGGAGGGAGTGGTGGCAGAGGAGCTGGCTGAATCCCTGCTCAGTTATGTAGTTGGAGAAAGAAGTAGCCTGGTCTTAACTCAGGGAGCTGGGTAAATCTGACCCACACACTGCTCCGGCCAGAGGTGCAGAAAGTGGCCTGGGCCTCGTCCTTACACTGGGTTTCAACAAGGTGCCAAATAGCAGGCTGTCATATGGTCTTTAAGTCCCTAAAACCCATCTCCATGTCACTCTTTTTTTTTTTTTTGTCCTGTCCCAATATCATTGGCAAGCAGTATGAGTGGTCTGGATGCCTTGTGTTGTTGGGGCAGATTTACTGTGCGAAGGAGGAGTGTGGGATACTCCTCCTATCGCATATTTTAACTTTATTAAGACAACCGGACCGCATCAGGAATGAGAGTGGACAGGAAGAGGAAAACAGAGGGAATTTATGGGGAAAAGGAAAATGGGAGTGGGGGTGTGTGTGTGTGTGTGTGAGAATCTGTCTGTGTGTGTGTGTATGAGGGAAGGGCTAGGTAGGTGTGCGTGTATGTATGTGTATGTGTTCATGTGTGTATGCAAGTGTGTAGCGATTTGTCATTGGATGTGGTGGGTAATTGATGTGGGGGCTGCAGTAACAGCGCCCCCCCAGACCAAAGGCACAGGTGGCCAGAAACCAGCCACCCCCAGAGCCATGCCACTCTTAACCATCCTCAGGTGGTTGCCGTAAGTGAAAAGACAGTCACAGGTAGAAGCTTCAGACACCTACAATATTTACAATACATATAATGTCACATTATATGTCACATTATGCAGCATGTAACTTTTTGGAATGCAATAGGGCAGATGTAGTTAAGCACAGTTTTGAATAGATTTTGGTCTGACATTGCTCTCTGCTGTTCCAAGCAAATTAAACCTGGTAAATTTAATTATAGACTCATTTAAGATGTTTACTAAGACTTTAAGTCTTTAAGTGAGTAAAGAAAGCTGTTTAATGAAGCTGAGGAGACATGTTGCAGCGGAGTAAACTCCCCTTAAACGTTTACCTTCTCAGGTAGTCCAACAGCTGGATATCCCTGTTGTCCCTTTGTAACCATGGCGATAACAAAACCACATAATGAAAGCTTTCAAGAAGAAGAAGAAACTCTTAATTTCCTCCACAGGGAATACTAAGGAAGACGGCATCCATTTTCCTGAATTGACAAGGTCAACTTCATGATGGTGAAATTTTGTAGACGGCACTCTGACGTCCCATTCCTGTGAAGGCACCATGGAGCAGCACTACAGACGGCTGGCAGCCACACTGGTGTTAGCTCAATGCTCTGTCTGTAGCATTTTGATATACAGTACAGGATAGTATTCCTTTTTAGAGATAACGTTTGTCCAGAGTTGAAATATAAAATTTGCTGCTGCCAGTTTGTCTGAAGCTGAATACTCAATAAATCTGGTGCATGTTTTATTGGACAGTTTAATAACAGCACAGCCTGAGTTAAACTTGTGAAGTGTGATGTAAATATAAAATGAAATTGAGTACATGTCCTGAGTGTGTGTAGGTTACCATCCCAAGGTCACCCCACTAGTGGGACAGTTCCTAACACAAACAATTTTCAGCAAATGAACAAAATAAAAAGTTAAGAGAGGAAAATAATTCTCCATTGGCAAAAAAAAATACAGAGGCCACAAGCAGACATTGTTGTAAGCAACTGTAGGACCAAGCAAACGGCACAGAAAGGAATGTGCTGCACACCACACCTCAGCATGAAGCTCGCCTTTATTAGTCCCACAGTGGGGAAATTCACAGTGTTACAGCAGCAAAGTGGCAGTGCAGAGAACAGGAAAGCTGCAAGAAACTGCAATAACAAATATTTAGGAAAGGGTTACTCCAACAATGCCCCCTCCACTGAGTCCAGGGGGCGTCCCAGAACAGAGCTGGCCTTCCTGATCAGCCTGTTCAGTCTCCTCCTGTCAGCAGTGGACATGCTGCTGCCCCAGCAGACCACACCGTAAAAGATGGCTGATGCCACCACAGTCGTAAAAGGTCTTCAGGAGTGCCCCCTGCACCCCAAAGACCTGTGTCTCCGTAGCAGGTATAGCCTGCTCTGTCCTTTCTTGTAAAGAGCATGTGTGTTGTCAGTCCAGTCCAGTTTGTTGTTCAGGTGAACACCCAGGTACTTATACAAGGCCACAATCTCAATGTCCATCTCCTGGATGTTCACTGGGGTGGTTTGAGAGTGTTTGTGCCTGTTGAAATCCACCACCAGTTCCTTGGTTTTCCCCGCGTTGATCTGGAGGTGGTTCTGCTGGCACCAGTTCACAAAGTCCTGGGTCAGTTCTCTGTATTCCCGCTCGTCCCCATCAGCAATGAGGCTGACAATTGCAGAGTCATCAGAACTTTTGCAGGTGGCAGTTGGTGGAGTTGTGGAAGTCTGCAATGTCCTCTCACCTACACCAGCCCCCTGCACCAGTCCTGACTGTGCCATGCGAATCCACTCGTTATTTTGCATATTATCACTGTAAATCTCAGGTTACACTTCCTAACCCAGTGAGTGAAGTTATGGCTACAAAACAATAATGTTATTACAGTGAACTGTTGGTGTCTGAAAAGGGCAAACAATCAGCAGAAATGAGCTCATTTACATCACAGAACACTGATTAACGTGTATTCTCCCTGGTAAATGAATCAAGTACAAGTACAGTGCAACATTTTGTGAGTGTATATTATGGTTGGTTATGTAGGCAATGTTTCACAGGTCCTGTCAAAACATATATTAGAAAGATTCTATTTCAGAATGAGTGAAATTACTGAGAGCTGGGATTGATCACAGCGTCTGCACCCACACAAAGCCACTGAAGTGAGTATTAGTTTGTTTTCTATTGCTACTTAATGTAAAACACAGCAGATTGTTTTTTTTTTGTTTTTTTTTACATTGAAGCCTGGGGAATAATGTGTTTTCAGATTGGAGCTCAACTAATAGCAGTGCTGCTCATTTTGCCTTTTTTCAATACCCTTCAGTATCACACATATCTCACTATCACAATGGTTTTGTTTTTTTTATCCAGCTGAGGTTTGGATCATTGGGGACAACCAAGTCCGGGGTGGGGGCCCAGACAGCTACAGACATCATGGTGATGGCGTCTCCATCCATTGGTTCAGCTGGGGTGGTGTGAGGTGGAAAAGCCTTCTCCCCTCCTTCCACCAGTCCCTACGAGGAGGAGCAGTACTGGAAGTCCTCCTCATCCACTGTGGTGTGAATGACTTGGGGTTTCTCAAGTGTCAACCTCGTCACAGCAATGAAGGAGGACCTGCACCACCTCCATCACATAGAGATGCAGGAGATGCAGGTGGAAGGCTGCATCTCTCCCCTTGACTACGCAGAGGGGCTACGACAGCGTCACAGAGAGGAAGTAAAAAGAGAAAGTGTTGCCTCACTCGGGCCAAGATACAAGAGTTCATTGATTTCATTCACCCTCATCTGGTGAGGGCCACTAGGCGCAATTATGCCTTAACACTTAACCTTACAATGACATATCACAGACAGATCATGAGAGCATATTAGATTGTCAAGTAATCACAATCCAATTAATGCTACTTCTTACAGTCTGTCTGCCAGTGACGCTTGTGAACTGTTTACAAAATGTGGTAAATTTATTCCCTTATATTATTCCAACCCAGCCAGCATCATTTGCAGCCTGCACGCAAGTTAGCTAAACATTGGGTTAACCTGAACTCCTGAACTTTCACAACATCCTTAAGGACAATTGTATGAACTTGCATTAATGCAGCGCATTATATTCATGCAGTACACTTCATCTGGGTCAAATGTGCCAGAAACACAAAACTAACAGTGGTTACATTTACCATTTTAATTGGGCTTTTAACATCAGATTCATTCACACATTACCTCCAGAGTGAACACAGTTTATCAGCCCAGCAGAGTCAGGTCCCATTAGCACAGAAACGTTTTGTAATCCGTTAACATTAGCTGGCATTAGCAGGGTGCATTCACGTGCTTTAACTGGGGATTGATTGGTTCACTTATTTTGGCTAGTGAGAGAGACTTATGCTAAAAGTAAAATGTGCTTAGGTGAAAAATTGAACAGCCGACACCTCAGAGTGCCCTTTAAGAAATTAAACACTACTAAAACACGTTCACGGCTATTTAATGTTCATACTGCTCATGACTGACAGGTTGCCTATGGTGTTATGATGTGTCAATCACACGGAAGCCACGCCCTAAAGCATACCCTGCTTTGTTGTCAATTTCCCTCTAAATTGGCCCACAAATTACAAAATGAACATCATCTTGTATCAAAGAAGATTGAAAATAACGATGGAGACCATGATCTCATTAGGAAAACATTTGCTGAGATAATAAATCAAATGAGAAGTAGAGTCAGTTTCCCACAGACTTCCATAGAAACCAACTTCTTTTTGCAACCAGTGGACTCGACCCCTGGTGGCCATTTGAAAGAATGAAGGTTTAAGGCACTTCCTTATTGGCTTTGTTTTCCAGACTCACAGTCTACATCAATTTTTATACACAGTCTATGATCAGAGTCCTGCAGGTAACCTGCAAATTCATGATTTAAAAAAACATCAATCGTCATTCCAGGGCTGAGAATGCAGCTGACTCAGCAACGGGCAGTCGCTTCGGACATGTGGACAGATGATCAAATCGGTTATCTTTGTGTTAGTTTGCATCACATAAGCAAAAATGTGGGAGCTGACTGAGTGAGTGCTTTGCACATCTGAGTGGGATATTACATTAAAACGAGTGACAACCTCAGACCAGCCATCATGCAACCCCTGCATTAAGTCATTCTGGATGAGTTTTTTTAACTGAGTGACTGTGTGGCCTCTGTTTACTGAGCGTTGCAAGTGCAACAGATAGGAGGACTAATGAGAGCAACAGGTGTGTGCACAGCAGTTCTATGCTGTACAGTCCACTGTATATCCACTATAATTTATTAGAGGCTTGAATCAAAGTACATTTCCCCATTTTCCACAGTAAATCCACTGGTGATCAAGTAAATTTAGTAATTATTCAAGAGCTTTTTATAATTGCCTTTTTTTTAATAATATCAGTGCAAAAGGATTGAATGATGAGATGTTTCATTTTCTGTTAGCTCGTATGTTTTTCTGCATATGTGTATTAATCCACAGTGAGTGCTGTGCAGATTATTACTGTGGCTGTATGAGGGTTTATTGAACCTCTTCTGCTCCGGTCACACCACAAGAGGAACATTTTACAGACTGATCTGACCCGAAAAGAACCTCAGCAACTTAAAACTGACTCTTTCACAGTATTTCCTACTTTATTAACCTGATTTTATACTTTAGTGAAGAAGATTGAGATAAAAAAAATTAATTACAGTGATCTCTTTAATATGATATGAAAATGTTACAGGTCTGACTTGGAAGACTTATGTGGAACAGTGTTCAGGGTGTTTATGCAGACATGAGACCAGCATGTTGCCATCAAAAGAACACTGCATGTCTGAAAGAGGCTTTAATTTCCATCTCATTCCTGTTGGAAATGATAAAGGGATTCTCACCAAATTATTTGCTGAGGTCTCAGAACACACATTACTTAAAAGACAACTCATGGGGCAAGAAACATGAGCATTTATGTGAGGAGATGTTTTGAATTATGTTCTACATTAACTTCTTTGGAAGAGAAAAGTAAGGCAAACAGGGAAATTATTCATTGGAAATGTTAATCATGACTATTCCAGTTCATCACTGTTTTTAATGGGTTACACAGTCATTACACAGCTTTCCTATGGTCAATATAATATCATCCTAAACCAGCATTTTTCAAAGACGTGGTCCACAACTAAATTTATTAAAATATCACATTTTAAATGTAGTGTAGCTGTGCCAGTTTATGTTTTATGATTTACATCAAAAATGAACAGCATGACATTTGAAAGGAAAGGAAATATGGATGGAGTTTATGTTTAGCCTGCCCACTATCAAACATGAACAGCGCTCAAGATCATGGGCCTGTGGCTTGGTTTTGGGGATGTTTGGGGAGTTTTATTTATTTTAGTGGTTCTTGGTCTAACAAAGGTTTGAGAAACAATGTCCTAAATGGAAAAAAGTGACAATCAAAACTATGAAAGTAAAATCCACGTTTTGATAAATGCAAATTATCCTTTCATTATTTCTATCATTGCCAAAGTTGTTGCACTATCTGAATAGACTATTGTCTTATTCACTTCTTTCCAGTTGTGCGTAGCACTTTGACCTACATTCTGGATTATTAGTGTCACTCATATATCAGATGGTCAGTCACTTGTTTGTGTGTGAATGTACCACATACTCAAACCACTGCAACTGGAGATCTGAGAGGGAATAAGCAACAATGGAGAGGGCACTGATGTCTTCTTGACTCAAAGCTGATGTAGCTGCATTGTCTCTTTAAATCAGCTGACCAGAGGAGAGCACACTACTGCACGTGTGAGTGACTGTGTGTTTTGTGACTGTGTGCAGCACATACCCACACACTCCCTCTCTCCTTCCCTCTCTGTTTCTGCCCCTGAAAAATCTTAGCCCTGTTTCAGCTCTGAGGATGTGTGTGTGTGTGTGTGTGTGTGTGTGTGTGTGTGGGGGTGTGTGTGTGTGTGTGTTTGTCAGAGAGAAGGAGACAGAGGGAGAAGAGAGAGAATACAGAAACTGGGAAGTACATCTTCTCCCTGCCTCCACCTCTCTCTGTCATTCTCTCTTTCATGTGAGTGAGAGAGGGAGAGAAAGAGATTGAAGGGCATCTAATGAAGTCCCTCTGTGGTGGAGCATCACACATCTGCAACGCGCCATTGTCTGCTCAACACACACACACACATATATATACACGCTGCTCAAGGTGTGCTCTAACAGAGACTGCAGGGGGTCACAACACAGTGGTCTAACTGGGGACAGGGTGTGCGTACACACGAACACAAACATAGTATATTTCAACAATGCCTGAATCATCCTCATAATTTCTGCCATGATTTATTCTTTTGAATTCAGTGGCTCAGTCCAGTTACTGCTCCAGAATCACTCCTTGTACCCCCATCTTTGTATCAAAACACACCCCACATACAATACAAGCACAACCCCACCACCCTCATCTCAATGTGGAAAACAGGGTTAGCATGGGGAAATGATGGTAGTGATACCCCACTATTTGCTAAAGATGGCAGTCACTGCCCCTTTAATTGCAATGCCGCAGCAGTGCTGGGTGTGTAGTCTTTAAATATGATGACACTGGAATTGGTGTAAGGGCCCAGTGACAAAGGCAGGCTAGCTGTTTCCTCATGCTCCTCAGCTAGGCAAACATGTCATGGAGCCACTTCTGTAGTGAATGCACAAAAATACAGTTGATATGGCAGTTTTTCTCAGTCGCTTTGATCCAGTTCACTCATCAGGAACACCATTGCCACAACTCTTAATGCAGTTCTCAGAATAGTTCATGCATTTCTCATGACACTAAATCCCCTGTGCAAAAGCCACCAAAACAATCAGTCAGTCAATCATTTCAACATTGACACCAATAAATAGAATCCTTTTACCAGTACTTTGAGAATTTATCACACACCAAATGTTCTGATATTTTCATAAAAACCTGACTGACTTAAGAAAAAAAAAAAAAACTGTAAGTCTGTGTAATTCCCAAAAGTGACCACAGCTTTGTGAGGACCAAAATGCTGAAGCCCACAAATTTAAACAGGTCTTTGTGGGTCAACCTTAGTTTCAGATTCAGGGGTCAGTTGTGATGGTTAAGGTTTGGGTAAGGTGCAGTGGAATGCATTATGTCAATGACAGGTCCCCACAGATGTAGTAAAACTAGGATGTGTGTGTGTGTGTGTGTGTGTGTGTGTGTGTGTAGGTCAGTGAGGCGGACTAGTCAAGTCTAATCAGATACTATCTTTAAAGCAGCTTTTGGCAAGGTTATTGCTCGTCTCCACACACTCACGCAATGCCCTCCTATACACACACACACACACACACACACACACACACTCACGTGTGTGACTCAAAGTGTTCTTTCTTCTTTACACACAAGGTGTACTTCACCTGTTGCCAGTGAGTCTATGCTGTTTAGACACATTTCGTTTTGTACTGCTGCCAATGACGGCCATGAAATGTGGAGTAAAAAGACCTTGCTGGGCCAAAGGTGCAGAGCTGTAGTTGACTAGGGCTCTATTCCAAAGGACATGGTCTAAAGCTCATGGGGCAACTACATTTAGGGTGTGTCCATATCCAGTTTTGCTATTTTAATGGTGGAAAAAATGTCACTGCTTTAGGTGCATGGTTCCAAAGGGTTGTGCTCAGTTTATTAGTTCATCATGAGAGTGTTCTGGGCATAATATACGATAAACCAATCACAGGGCCATCTCCCATTCCCTTTAAAAGCCAGGTGTGCTTCCACCTTGGCAGATTGCTATTGTAATGGTGCAGTGTTTCCAGTGTTTGCAGTACATACTGTAATTTAGGAATGCTAACATTACTGCTAACATGTTACCTCTGTATCTCCTCACAGCAAAGGATTTCTACTTCACTGGGCTCTGAAGGTCATCTCACATGTGTAACAGCAAAACTGTTGCAGCCTCCCACTGCAAGCTGCCATATGCTCAGGCTCCCTTCTAACTTATTTTTACAAGGTTTCTGGAGCCAGTGTGTAACAACTGGTAACGACCATCCCAGCCTGCTCTCCCTACAGAAGTACACTGTGTCTGTGTGTGTGTGTGTGTGTGTATGAGTGCTTGCTTTATGCACTTGCAGGCCATGTGATATCTTTACTGCTGTGGCTGAGAGAGTTATTTTTCCCTCCCGCTCCTGCTCTGCTCACGTTTTGGGACCTTTACAGTGTGTAATTACAGTCCCTGCTCTCTCACAGCAGCAGGTGTGTTACGTGAGTGGAGTTAATGTTTTCACTCTGACCATTTAGACCAAGCTTGGAGCACAGTGCAGTTTATTGTATTCTATTTTAGCTCTCCATTTCATTACCTTGTGTTCATATGATAAATATACATATGTCAGTTAGATGGTAATCTGCATGAGGCATAAAGAAAAAAAAGAAATGTTCAGTTATAATAATTAATAATCAGTTTAACATGCACAGATGTGATCATTGTAACCAGTTACCACTGTATTGCTAAACTGTGTTTTCCTGGCAATGGATGCGGAGGATCAGACACCTGACTTGGAGTCGGTAGGTGGCTGTGGGATCTGACCATTCAGAGCAGATGGAGCTTTGAGGGGAGGAGCTTAAAGACAGAAATACAAACAGTGAAAACAGGCACAATAGGACAATATGAGAAGAAGGATGTGTTTAATGAATACAAACTTTTCTTAGATAATCATTTGAATAAACTTAAACATTATGAAAGGCTTGGATATCAACGGGTTTTTGAAAATGCACAAATATCACAACACTGACCTTTTAATCAGAGTTTGCACAGCTGCATGTAAATGGGAATATTGAAATATACTGAAATATTTGTCTTCATCAGCCATGTAAACAACTTAGTAGGGATGTTGTCTTTCTCAGAATAAAGGCACAAACTGTAATATTTTGTTCATGTGAACACAGTGTATTACTTCCACTATCTCTGCTGCTGTTGGTGTTTTGCTGCTGTCATTTCAGAAGCCTGAGCTGTAATTCACTTTCGCACAGTAGCAACTCTAGAGTCCCTTAGGGCCCTGGGCAAAAATTGCCAGGGGGCCCCTCCAATCAGCATTCAGATTCAAAATCTAAACATTTTTTTTAATCCCAGTGGTTACGTTAGTAGAATTTTCTAAACATAAAAATTGTAATTGTAATTTTCAAAATTATATAGAACAATAAAAACCTAAATAAATAACTAAACGACTACAAAACCTTTTTTTTTTTAATTTTAGAGTTAGATTTAGATGCACATTGAGGAGCTGCTTAAAATAGCTAATCATAGAGGTATTAACAGTTTTAGTTTAGTTTAATTTAATTATCTTTAGATTTAAAATAGTAATAATTGTTCTGTCCTTGATGCATGTGCTGTGCACGTATTGACAGGCAGCTAAACACCTCACTCCAATCAAGACTCTGGATACAGTTTTGCCAGGTTTATTGACAGAAGCAAAGGGTGAAACTAAAAAGGAATACAGACAAAACTATCAAAAACATGTATATTACATCCCCACAGATGTGTAAACTACCAAATGAAATATCACCTGCATTTGCATAAAATTCACAATTAAATCTCTTGTGCCAAAAATGTTGCACATTTACATTAAACATACTTCTCAAACAATTACACATCATACTGGTACACCATCTCAACCAAAAAATAGAATGGCTAATGAAAACAGTATGCTAGAGAGAAATGCAAAATGAAAGGAATTCCTAATGAGCAAATTATGTATTTTTTTCCCACATGAATGACAATATATGGAAGTAAAAGTCATATAAACATACCAATACATACCGACGATGCAACCTCAACAAGATGTATGCAGGAGCGGCTAACTGAAGACATGCGCTGCCAAACGTCTTTCCTCTGTGATTGTGTTAACACTTCCTGGATAAAGTTTTTTATTCAAAATTAACAAACACTTCCTGCTGGACCAAAAAGAGTCAACAGGTGGCAGTGCTGCACTTCTAATGCTCCTATTTATACAAAATACAATGAAATTAACTACATCAAGGGCTCAACACTAAATCAAACATTAAAACCTATCTTTTCACAACTAAAACAGAGCAATAATCTTGTATGCATGTGCAGCTTTACTGAAAATAGTTGGCAACACTGCTTCTGAGACGCCTTTGCAAATCATCCAGGGAATGACACGGGGGGAGGTTTCCTACTGATATGTCATTGCAAATTCTCCACTGGTTGTTTAAGGGGGTAGGAGCTGCATTTTTGAGACATTGCTGTGGAGTAAAGTTTGTCAGCCCTCAGGGGCCCTGCAACAGCTTGGGGCCCCAAGCAGTTGCTTGCATCGCCTGTTCACATGACATTTGAACAAAATAAACAAAAAACATAAAAAACCTGGTGGTGCAGACATGATAGACTCCCCCTAGTGAGCACACGAAGCTATGGAGAAAATGTGTGAGCACATCACCTCTGCTGTACTAATCAATGGTTCACAGAAAGCTGCTCTAAATAAACACTGACATCAGCTGCAGACTTTAAACAGAAAACAGACTTAATTAGTGGTCAATGAGCTAGAGCTCTGTTTAACACACAGTCGAGGCTGAGTAAACCACATGGTTAATACACATTTTGGTTCATAATATAGTTTATATTAAATGTTAATATGCTGTTAGATTATACTGTCTGATACTGTACTACATGATATTAATTTCATTAGATTACATATAGTCTTAATCCATGAAGAGCTGAAAGATCTTTTAATGATTATTATTTATTGAAGCTGCAAAAAGTACTTTTTCTTGAAATTAGTGTCTTTCTCTTTTTATTCACACACACACACACACACACACACACACAGACACACACACACACACACACACACACACACACAGACACACACACACACACACACACACACACAGACACACACACACACACACACACACACACAAACATCATACAGGGAGGCGGATGAGCATAAACACAGACTGATGGAGGATATGTGATGTGACACTGCCGCCTTGTGGCTGATGTTAATATAAATCCATCACAGAGTATTTCTATGAAACACAAGTGTCACCCTCTCCAGTAATTTATCAGCAATTTCTCTGTATGGACAGCTGCTTATTTAGAGGTTTTCACATCTGAATTTTGATGCAGTCATGATCTGCCAAAACCACTAAACCACTAAAACCTAATCTTAAATTAATGATGAATAATCACTTTCATTTCATCCAAGTCTCTGTCTTCTTGTTTAACAGCCTGCTTAGCATAATGCTGCATATACACCATATCATCCAGGCTGTGATTATGAGCAATGGTGTAGAGAAACCGTTCACATCTGGTTAGAGATATCTGGAATTTTTCAGAGCTAGGATATCTCCTATAGATCAACAGTATACCTATAGATGTCAGAAGTGTCAACACACGGTGGCCAAATGACTGCAAAGCCTCCATCGTTTGCAGCTGCATCTGAATAAAATCCAGTATTAACACTTATATAATTGATTCATTAAATTTTAAAAGGATTTGGGGAAATTTTCCTGAGGGATAGATGAGAAGATTGAAACCATCTCTCCACAATATATCTAGAGTTACAGCCACAAACCAGTTAGCTTAGCTTCAGACAATGGGGCACAAGGGAGAACAGCTAGCATGGCTGTGTCCAAAGGAAACAATCTAACTTGTCTAGTACCTCAAACCAAGCTCACATTATATCTCATGTGTTTAATCTGTACAAAAAAACAAAATGGAAAAACAACTGTTTGCTAAGCTAAGCAGCTTCTGGCTCCAACTTGATATTTAGTTTAACACGCTTGCTTCTGCCAGTGTGGTGAGAGTCTGCATCACCTGGCCGTCTCTCAGGGGAGGTGATGTCCCCCCATGGCAAGGATAAGAATGAAAAACTTAACAAAATAAATAAGTAAATAAAAATATGTGTGAAGAAGATATTATAGTTTACATGATGAAATTATATAATGTGACTACACAAATGTGTTAGTTCAGCATATTTGTTTGTTTCTATGTTTGCAAGTATGCCTCTCTTGTGTTTGTGTGTCAAGCTTAATGAAATTACTTCAGGTGCATGTATTCAGCATGTGTTTGTGCTTCTGTTTGTATGTGACAGTTGTAGTCTCAACCACGGGAGCAAGGGCAGCAGGTCGTTTAACCAGCTGATACAAATACATGGGGCAGGGGCTGCCCTGAGCTCTGCAGACAGCTTGTGACCAAAAAGGTCGTAGCTGTTAAACCCCAAAGCAATAAAGAGGTTTGGTGGGTACAGAAAAAACAGTGATTCCTCTTCCATCCATAAATAGCTGTGAAGCGCCCTAAGGCTATGTTCTGTATGAAGCTGGGCTTTAGCTGGGAGTGAATGAGCACAGCAGAGCTGGCAAAGCAGAGGAGACAGATCTAATAATGTAAAGTCTGCTGAGGATACAGAGAGGAGGATACTGACAGGAGTTAGAGAGCATTTTTAGTTCATAAGCTCATAAAGGATCACTGATTTGTGACAGATGATACATCAGAGGACATCAAAAACAATCAAGATACAATCTTATATTTTTGTAATATTTAATAACTTTATAACAAGGGATGTTTAGTTTTCACTTCAGATGAGTTTATAATGTCTGTACAATATAATGTTTACTTTAAAGGTCCCATATTTCCCCTTGCTTTACCACTATTCCAGTGTTTTATTTGAAGTTGTGACATAAGAAGATATATTTGTGGTTTCAAGGACCAAAAACCATCTTAATATGGTTCTATATCTCCTCTCTCAGGCTTCTCTCTGTAACTCTTGTAAGAGCAGGGAGTTTTGTTTCCCTGAGCCTCTCTTTTGATTGGCTGACTTTTTTCTGAATGATAAATGGCCAATCCAACCAAAATTGCAGCCTACTACTGCAGTTTGGTAAAGATCTCCGGTCAACTGCAAATGGTGAAGGCCAGTTGAAATGAGCTAAACAGACATTCAAATTCAGACTAAAATGCTCCAATATTTCAAAATAAACTTAAGCAACTGGTCTCTAATATTATTATCCTTGGGAAGGATAGCAGTGACATATTGGCTTCCTGTCATCTGACAATTGTACAGTGTTTCCTTAAAGACAAGTTTTTAACCTTGTTAACATGTCCATATGGTGTTTTTATATGTGTGGTGTATCTTGAACGATATCAGCAGTCAGCGCCATGACTGCATATTTCCACCTCGGACAGTCTCATAAAGACAGATTCAGACAGCCAGGGATTCATATGTCATATAACCTAATGAACCAATCCCATCAACTTGCAGGGAATAAACCTTGTCAGTACAGAGAGTAAGAGTTTGCATTAGCACAACCACTAACACTGTGTCAGCCACTGCCAGTTACAAGCTAACAAACATTATCATAAAAAAGATGCTAACTGTGTTAACGGTTCTCATACATCTGCTAGTCGCCAATTTTTGTGCACAACAGACTCCTCAACAAACTGCTGAGTCTGGGTCTGACTGAGGCTCAAACATGTGGCTGAGTCTCTCTGTTTCCTCCTCTAACCATCTGGATACTCTCTGCTCTTTCATCTGACAACCTAGCACAAGTAAGAGTAGATGGGCTTCCAGCCCCAACCTCCTTTTTTTTGGGAAAACCATGTTAAACTAAATATTAATCATAGCATAGTATTTTTACACAGTTGAAAACATGTCTGGCGAGTCTTGTAACTTGCTAGCTCAGTTATGGAATGATTGCTTGGTCAACAACATCAAAAACAAAACAAAACAAAAGGAAGTTTAAACCTGAAGTTCACTTAATTGTTGCGGCCTGTTTTGAAGGAAAATATCACCAACGTGATTTAAAACCAACTACGTCAGAAGGACACTGACACTGAAAGACACCGGTGTGCGTCATCTAGATCTCGACAATGACATTTTGTTTATATGCTGTTTATAACAATATGATTTTGTACACAGAAGTTGTCAAAGCAGCCATTTAAAATATGTGCTAATGCACATATTGACACTGTTACACTTTTCCATGACACAGGATCATTATTGTGTAATAAGATAAATAATCCAAATCATATTGTCGATAAAATATATCTTATATTACATAGCTGAGTGAGCTTAGTCAGCCCCTCCCTCATGACAATGATTGGAGCCATAAAGAAGAACCATAACAATGACCTGATCAATGCTGCTATTCATCACAATGAAATTTACGTCCACTCAAATCCGCGATCCCATTTTTACAGCTGAGAGAGAGAGAGACAGAAAGCAGCGGAGGGAGACGGCATTCATTTTCATTTCGTGTTGGGCTCCAGTTGAATCCAAGGTCTTCCACAGGAAATGTTTTTCTATCGATCTGTTGCTCCTTCTTCTCATCTCCCCCAATCCTTCTGCTCCCTTGTTTTTGTCATTCATCTCCATCATTACACACATTAAAACAAGCCCATCTGCAGTCTAATTACTGTAGCATTTCAAGACTTGCCAGTGTTTGATGCGTATTTAATGATTTCTAAGTATATCTGATGTATATCACTGCAAGATGATCTCTTTGGGTTTTGGACTGTTGATTAGACAAAACAAGTGATCTGGAGATATCACTTTTAGCTCCAGGAACTTGTGGTATTTTTCATCAGTTTTGACATTTCATAGAAAACAAGACTGATTAAAAACATATGTAAAAGAAACAGTAGTTGCAGGTTTCTAGCTTCAGAATACTGTTTACCTTATGCTACCTATTTTCTTTAATGACAGACTGTCTAATGTTTTGTTGTTGTTGTTGGTAAAACCTGCACTGAAGAAGAGAGAATGTGAAGAACACCCAAAGTCGTAGAGTCTGAGACACAGTGTAAAGGCCAACTTTCAACCAGGGCAGGGAGGGCTCTGACATGCTTGACCTGTCTGTGTGGTGTTTGGTGTCAGTGCACAGGTGTGAGTTTCATTTAAATGAGGCAGCGCAAAGTGAGCTGTTGGTATTTTGGTGGCGACTGGTGCTGTGTCTCTTTTTGTGTACACCTATACTCACATGCAGAACTGCGTTCACATTGACAAGTATGGCAACATGCAGTTCACTGTTAGTACCCAGATGGTGCACTCAAAACTGTCAAAAAAGTTTATGTAAAACAATGGACACTTCTCACCCTCAACGGACGCCCTCTTGGCTACATGGCAGAAGGGCAGGAACTGCCGACATGTTTTTATGCCTCTGTACCGGCGACAGCCAGGGCTGGAAGCATATTGTTGGACACAATATCTCAGTAACGCCTTGATGGAACTTTGGCATAAACATTCACTTGGACTGAGTAGATTTTGGTGGTCAAAGGTCAAAGGTCAAGGTGACCTCACAAAACATGATTTTGGACTTGTGAACGTAATATCACACGAACTCCACAAGGGAATTCCTTCAAACTTGGCACAAATGACTCAAGGACGAACTGATTAGACTTTGGTGGTCTAAAGGTCGAAGGTCACCGTTAGAGTGACCTCACAAAACACTTTATAGCCATTACTCAAGACAATTTCACACATTATTTTACTCTGGATAAACAGAGATGAAATCTGAAACTTGTCTGAGTGGCGAAGACGAACAACAGCGAGGCTGTCATTCTAGTCAAACTTGTGAAAACGGCGACCAAGGAAGGACACATCTTCAGCACAGTGTAATGTCCATGTCTCATGATACAGGAGGCCCATACACTGGAAGGTAAAATGTTCAATTTAAGTCAAGCGAGCAGAGCAGCTGGCAGGCGGGTGATCCGGCTGGACACACAGCATGGCTCTTAGACATTATGCAGAGAACAGACTTAGAATCACATCTGCTTCTGACACCCAGCTGTCAATCTGATGATTTTTATCAGTACAAGAAAACTAAATACTTGGAGCAAATGTGCATCAATATCACAATAGCACTTAAAATAAACTTCAATTCAACACTTTCCAGCCAGCAGATGCTTCAGTGTCTGATCAGCATCATACTACATGGTTAATTACTGTGTGTGTGTGTGTGTGTGTGTGTGTGTGCGTGCGTGTGTGTGTGTGTGTACTCATATGGCAGCACTTGTTTCTGGTACAGTTTGTTACATGTGCAGCTGATTGGGCAGTGGTTTCTATTTGTGTTGAGGTTTTTATTGTGTGGTATGTTTGATGTACGTTGGGTGAATGATTCATTGATTCAGTGTCTGCACTTTGCTCATGCTGACATTCTTATATTTATGTGACCCACAGTACCTGTTTTGTCATGTTCGTGCCTATATTTTTATATTTTGTATTTCAGTGTTTGAATTGCGTTTACATGTAATGTAATGTGGTACATAAATAAAATTGCCAATGCCATAAAGCAGGAAAGTTGACAGAGCGGACTGCATGGATCAACATGATTGACTCTGACACCATCTGTCCATACCTGCTTCGTGTCCTGTTCATTACAGCCCGTCTGAAGGCAGCAGGACAGATATGTTGATAAATGTGCAGCCTCTGATTTCAGAAGTGCTGAGCTAGAGTGCACAACTGCCATCCATGTGCACCTTCACCATATAACACGCTAGTAACACCAGGCTGCTACAGAATAACCACACATACCTACACACATCAGATGGTCTGTTGTGACTTGGGGGATATAAATCAGAATTATTATACACACCCAGTTTTACCATCTGTCCACTGAGATGGCTTGACAGAGTCAGGGGTGATAACACTAATGAATATAATAATAATGAAAAATCATTTTTTGTGGCATATGAAGAAGATCTGTTTAACTCAATGTGTAAGCCAAAGAAAAACAGACTAAGTGTATAGTTTGGTTATCACTACTACAAACTAAATAATTCCACAGCACAAAACACACTGACACACACTAACAAATTCAAATACCAAAGAGACATATGGAGTGATATGAAAATGGCTGGTGGAGTGACCATCACCAGAGAGCAGTTGGTAAGAGCTGGAGGATAAATTAATTTTAATCCAAGCACCAGGCAGGTTAGCAGTAGTGAAGGAGAGTTACTTGCATGTTGGTGGAAGGTGACAGTCTACCATTCAAGTCCCAGATGGGTTCAGGTGAGGATTTTTTAAAGGTGCCATATTGTATTAAATGAGATTTCCATGTCTTTTTTTTATTATAAAGCAAGTCTACTATAGGTTGTATATTAATACTGTGAAAGTATCAAAGCCTCAGTCCACAGAGAAATGCACACAGCCTGTATTCAGACACTGAGCCATAAAACCAGCCGTCAGGACTTCTGGAACTTTGTGATGTCACAACAAAGCAGTCACTGCTCTCAGCCACACCCCAAGACCAGCCCTTCCAGACCCACCATCCAACCTTGCAGGATTTGGTTTTTCTGAGATTTTAGCTGAAATCTGCTATATTTTTATTTCATCACTCAGAGAGCAGTCAGCCAATCAGAACAGAGGCTTAGAGCCAGAAGTCCTGGAGCTGTTGTCACTAGCACTCTAGAGAGAAGCCTGAGAGAGGAGATGTAAAACTACACTGAGATGGTTTTTGGTTCTTAAAACCACAAATATATCTACTGATGGAGATCAACACTTCAGATACACAGGAAAGGTGTAAAACATGGACCTTTGAAGGTGTTTTCTTTCTGTTTGTGCAAGTTAGCAAATGTAAAGACATTTGATCAAAAACAAAAACTTTATTCACCCTGCAGGGTTTGTGATACATACATGCTTCACATACCAATCTCTGGTCAGATGCTTTCACAGACTCACACATTCTTTTCTGCTACTTTTAAAGCAACTGAACCAAAGAAAATTAACTGGACATGAATTTATCCTGCTGAATTCTGACATGGACTATTGAGATTCCAGAGATTAAAATGAGACCAAGAGCTATCAGAGTATTTTTTACAGTTGCCGACTCAGTCACATATTCACATATGCAAACTAATTAGACTAAATTGTGACACGCTACATAAACATTAACATGGGGATTACAAGATGTTACATATGATCACACACAGTATGTTGGAAAAATGTTATCAGCCCAGAGATGATTTGTCCTTAAATGAAATAGATGAAAATGTTTTTGTCCAGAGACAGTTGAGGTTGAGGGGATCAAGTGTGTGTGTGTGTGTGTGTGTGTGTGTGTGTGTGTGTGTGTGTGTGTGTGTGTGTGTGTGTGTGTGTGTGCGTGTGTGTGTGTGTGTGTGCGTGCGTGTGTGTGCGTGCGTGTGTGTGCGTCTGCACAGCCACTGTGCCTTGGACAGTTCGGGCTGGAGGGAGGGGTGACCTGTGGGTTCAGGCCTGTGTGTCCTCTCAGTCTGTGATCATGGGCTCTTTAGGGTATAAATTCTGTCCCACTGCTTAAGGGTGGAGCCCTTTGGTCATACCTTGTCTCCATATGGTTTTGGGGTCATGTATTTTAAAGCACAGTCCTGATAAGAGCAGCACCTGGACTTCAGTGCTGTCTGGCTGTTTGGATCTACAGTGTCACAGCCTCCTTTCTTTCCTTTTCCTTTCTAATAAATAATTTCAGCTCAGCTTCAGTTCATGTTTCAACCTGGTTTTTATTAATTGTAAATTGTTGTACTTTAATTTTTAAGTCACAAGAAAGAGAGAGTGTATTTTGATGTAAAGTTTGAATCTGATTTGTTACATTGTAACATCTATAGACTGTGGACGTGCTCAGTGGCTTCGATTGTTTGTCACAGTCATTTCAAGAACTCTGGAAGTTAATGTGTTGACAAATGGGTCCCTGTTTGTTCTGCTCACGAGCACGGGGACGTTCATGCACATCATACAGATTCCTGACAACAGTTTAACACTGTTGGCATGTTGGCAGTGGTCAAGCACCAATAAACAGAGCACTGTGTGAGGAAGGGCCGTGAAGAACGTCGCAAGCTCACAAACATGCACGTAAAAAGTGGAGTGCCTCACCCTCATATCCCCGATCAAGATGCACCAATAATAACTGAACCAAACACACACAAGTTTTCACCTGTATCGTCTCATTTTCCTATAAACAGACACTGAATAATTACAAAGCCATGACAGGTAAAAGCTTTACTCAATTAGACGCTTTTTTCTTCTATTTTTAATGCTTCTTTTCTTTCTGTTAATCACATTGAATGACGATGCAAATACATTTGCTTTTCTTTTTACACAGGGTCCTTACCAGCTTGGTACTGGTGACCACTTCACCTCCACTGGAGAAGTTGCTTTGCTCAAGGGCACCTCAATAAAATGACAGGGGTAGGGGACATTACCACTGGAAACACTCCACACTGGCCTCAACAATCAGAACCACTGTACGTGTGAGCTGAATAATAATGTCAGTCAGCATTGTGATTCCACACACACTCAGCTCATGATCACAGAAGAACAGGGAATAAATAATCTGGTTTCTTGCCTTCAGAAGGAAGGATGATGACACACATAGGACCACACACACAAACACACACACACACACACACACACACACACACACACACACACACACACATGGTTCATGTGTGTGTGACTGTCAGGAAAGGCTTCTTTACTTTTTTCTTCCCATTTGTTGTCCCTCTATCCTTTCTCCCCTCATTTTTTTCAATTACTATTTTACATTTTCTCTCTCTCATCATTTCCTCATTATTCATCTGATTAAAACCTCAGACCTTTTTATCTGACTCTAGGCTTCCTACCAGACACCAGCGTTTTAATAGATTAGAATAGAAAGGCCACTACCATTCATCTTAACTTTGCTCAAAGTCTTTTTTTTATTGTGTATATATTATTTTGGTTTGCTTCATATAGCTGAAGTAGATACTTTTGTGTGCATTTATGGTTGGGGCAAACTAGAAATATGTGATAATTATTTAAGATGTGTATTTCCTTACAGGGAAATCTGTTATTAATCTACTGGGAGGTCTTATGTGTAATCCCCATTTCATCCCTAGAAAGTATGTGAACAATGTCTTACAATGAAAATTTGTGTTGTACACAAAATGTGTTTTCAGACAGCGAGCAGTATCTCAGTGTTGTGTATTCTGACTCTGAGAGTCTGGACACCACAGGCTGCTGCTCTCCACCTCATGTCACTTCATCACGCAGCTAAACAGAGCGGGTTGTTAGGTCAAATACAGGAAATTGTTAGCATTTTGATACAGTGTTTATGGGCTCAGCTAAATAACTAGCACCACAAACATTATTGTCTGTGACCATGTAATCAGACTTTGACATTGATATTGCTCCAGTACCACTCTCTTCATAGATGTGTCTGCTCTCTGGCAGTGAAGAGGTGGACCTAGTGCTACTACACTCTACTGGTACTTTTGAAAGTTCATATTGGGTCTGCATTGGCACATACTGCCTCAAGGAAACAGCTGTATGATCGCACTCTAAAGTCCAACACATTTTTTATATATTACCAAGCTGCCAGACGTATAAATAAAAGAATACAACAACAGTTACTAACTCACTTAACTACTATGTGTTCATGTACCTGAGTCACACAGTAAACTCAGTGCTGGCTTGCATGTGTATTTTCAGTGCATGTTTGTCAAATTGATTAAGATGTTTTCTGAATTTTCTTGTTTTGTCTATTTGCGTGTTTTTTTTTGGGGTTTTTTTTTTAAGCTGCTGTGTGTTGAGCTTTCAGGGCCACCGTACCATTCACTGGCTCAACAGAAATGATGTGTCACAGAGAAGTTCTGCAATACTTGCATGTCATCGTATCAAGGAGCATGATATGTTGTGAAAAGCACTGTCAACTGTGTATAAAGAATTCAAGACCCAAAACAAAACCCCAAATTAGTTAAAGCGTAAAGCACAAACGGGCCAAGTAGATAATAGTCAAACATCCATGCACAGTTCCTTCATCAATAAGCTGTACATGCATTTCACCAGTCATTCCTCGTTTGCTGTTGTTGCCGTATATTCCTCTCTCTCTCTCTCAAAGCCATTACACCTCATCACCACAAGAGACAAAACTCCAGGTCTTTGCTTAAATAAAACTTTAGTGTCACTATCTTGTTGGACCTAAATGTTTTCTGATCTGGTGAACAGGTTGGAGCTGCCCTGCTCTTGACCTTGGCTGGCTCGACTCTCTGTTGCTCTCCCTGCGCTCACACTGTGCTGAGTCATTTTCACTTGCTGGCATGCTGGGCATCTTTTTGACCAGGAACCACTGATATCCCGTCCTTTTCTTTTCATACCTTCTATCTCTGCCAGACTCAGTTGTATGCTGAGTTCAAGCCAGGACTGAATTCTGTCACTGAAATTCCCCCAGTCTGGGGTTCAGGATTAGTTTCATTTACTTTAAACATTATTTCACAAATAAGTGTGAAGTAAAAAAAAAATCATAGCTAGCAACAAGAATGAGCTAACGTTAGCCAGCTAGCTACACTAGCTACACTAGCTGGCTAACACCCCCCCCCCCCCCCCCCCCCAAGCAGAAGCAGCTTAAATCTAAGTGCCAACAATATGGAAAAGGTAAATGAAAGACCATACACAAGTATATGGATGTAATGAGCCCCTTAGCTAACACTAACATCTCTCTTGGGTACTTGACTCCAAACATTGTGCAACTGCAAAGTGATTTGAATGGCCTGTTGGACAAGTGCACAAAGCCCAGTGCTACACAAGGCCTGATTCCACTGACTACATGCCACCCCCTCTTACAAAACATCATACAGTCTTGCTTGAGAAGAAGGAACACATGTTGGAAGCTATGCTGCTGCCAACATCAAGCTCAATTGGGTTGAAAAATGAGGAGAAATGCCTGCAGTACAAAGCGATGTTAAACTGTGATGACTCAGGAGCAAGAAACTCTGATCAATCCCAGTCCAGTGGTGACACTAGAAAAGAAAAACACTGCAGCATAATTTTTCAGATTTAACCTAAACCCACAGAATTCAAGAAGAACTGAAGCAGACTTATATTTGATGCATGAACCACAGGTGGATTTATTGAGTATGCGCTGCTGCCCAAGCTGAAAAAGCTGTTCATAAAGTTCAACATCGCACTCCCCACAGTCGCTCCAGTGGAGAGGCTCTTCAACACTGGTGGTCACATAATTAGGCCCAGGAGAAACCGGCCTGGGGAGGCCAACTTTGGGAAGCAACTGCTCTTGAATGCAGAGCAGTTGTGGTACAACACATTGGGGATGTAGTGTATTGGTGTATTGAGGTGTAGCTGCATAAGAATATAGAATGACTTACTTTTTCAGGTTTGTTTACTCAGTGTTTCCTTTTATGTATTTTTCTTTTTAGAAGATGTTAAAATGCGTTGGCCAAATATTGCACCACGAAACTTTGGCTAAAGCCTCTGACTCTCATGCCTCTAAACGGAATATGTTTTGCAAGCCTTGTGCGTTGAATGCTTTGTGTGTTAAAAGCTAAATGCTGTGTTCTGAGTTTTCAGAACTGTGCTTTTTCTCTGGGGAAAAACATCAGCAAGACAGAAAATCAGACTGAATGAGAACCACTTACTGATTGTTTACTGAATGAAAAAGTTATTTTCTTCTTGGAGGATGTTGAGATGTGTTGGCTGTATATCGCACTTTGAGCAGACCAAACTAAGCATTTCCACTGTCTGGTTCTTTTTCCTTTAATTTTTTTTTGCCTGTGCTGTCGTACTTGTGGTACTTGGCATCTTCTGGACTCTGCTGTTCACAGTAACTGCAGTTCAGAATATTCTCATTGAGTTTTCTTATATGCAGTGTTGCTTTTTCACTTCCTGCATCATAAACATTACATATAGAGCTGAATTACATTTTCAGACCCATCACTTTTGAGTTGTCCTGCTTTATGACATACTGTTTAAGTAGTAAAATATATACTCACATTGGTTTGATATAGTTGTATAAAATAAGTCATTTATTTGTGGATGTGTCAGTGATTGGTGGCTGGGGCCGGAGGGGCAGAAGGAGGTCCTCCTGAAAAAGAATAGCTCAGAGCTGCTCCTTAAAAATAAACAATAAAAATGGAATGAATGTGAACTAACTCATCTAGTTCATTGTTTGGGACTGTAAACTTAGTTCAAAATTCAAAATTATGACCTATGAACATGAACTATGAGAGCCCTGATGACAGATGAGCTAAACACCTCTGCTGTCTCTATTGACACACATGTTGAAGCATGCACAAACAGGAAGCAATGCAGAATTACAAAAAGTATAGATATTGTCAGCAGTACTCTTCAACTCCCTCTACCATTGCTGACCTTGCCCGCGCTGAAATGGTCATGGTAAGAATGAATTCACCTGGTGTCTCTCTGGGAAATCTCAGCGCTGCTGCCTTCATCTGCTACGCTGTGACTCATATGTAACTCATCTGTCTTTTGTCAGTTGAATCCGCACTATCAGACAAAGGAAATTCTACAGATAGGTAATACAAATGGTTTGTTGCATTACGTTGAGTAATGACCTTCTGTTATAACTAAAGCTGGTCAGAAGGGGGCACTAATAGGCTGGGGAATGATGACATTCAATTAAGCATCAGAGAAGGGACATTACAGAGGAAATGGTCTATGGATAGTTGGTGCAAAGAGAGACACTGCCTGCCCGATGTGCAGAAAACTACAGCAAGAACCACCCTCTGTATGTAGGGTTGGATGTTTTTGGGTCTTGGGAAGTCATCACACTCCAACCTGGAGGTGACCGTTCCAACAGCAAGAGATGGGCATTATTGTGTGCCTGTCTGTCTACAAGAGCTGTCCATGTGGAGCTCATTGAGTTCATAAGAACTTTTGAAGTTGTATAAATGCACTGTGCTGACTTTTTCCACCAGTGGACCAGCAAAATAGCTGTGGTCGGACCTTTGGCAGCAGCTTCACTGGGGCATCCAAGGACCTGAAGGTTGGTGTTGGTGAAACTGCTGTGGAGAGCTGCCACCTCAACTGGAAATCCACTTGGGTCTTTAACCCTCCTGAAACATCCAACATGGGACGCACTTGGGAGTCTATGTTACAGTAGGGACTGGATGGAGCATTCTTGACGACTCAATCCAGAAAAACAGAACCAAGCGGCAACCTCTGGGGTTGAAAAATAAAGCCAACACAGAAGTTCCAAAAACTGCAGTTCCTCAAATGGCTACTTGAGGAACTGTTTACTTACAGTCTATGGACAGAACTCACTCATGAGGGATCATGTTGATGCCTGCCAAAATAAATTCCAGGCCACTGATCCCAGCCTCCTCAGATCCAGAGGCACCCATGATCCTGACTCTAGCTATGATCCTTGGACAGAAAGTTGGTATTTTTCTGGTCTCTCATGAAGACTTCTCAGATACTTCTAAAATAAACGTGGAAAAAATGCTACCAGACTAATTCTGGGGAAGGGAGTGTGGAGAATATTTCAGTACTGACAAACAGATGTGTCGGTGAAAGCATCCAAATCTCAAAGATGTGGTGTGATGTAAACTGGAGCACAAGGGGCCCCACAACCAGGAAAACAGAGGCGAGTGTGCATGGTGGCTGTAGATGAGAGGCTTTCATGAATTTTGAAGAAACCAGCTCAAGAATCAGCCTGTGTGCCAGAGCACAGTGATGAAACGTAATATTTCACCTTCAGGCAGGTGCATATTGTAAACAGACCTGAGCGCAGAGACGAGACATGAACAAATATTAGAGCTGAGAATTAGAACTGAGTGTTCTGGACGAGACTGAAAAGCAAAATTGAACAAGCGTGCAGAATATCGTGGGTTCAAGACCCCCCACCACGCACACAATATCTTACTAAGTGCCGTTTCACTGCCATCGATGCAAAGAAGCTCATTCGACTGAGCAAATTTCAATTCATTTTCTATTGAGAATGACCAGAAATTATTCCCCGTTCTGCAGTCGAGACATGATTTATTTCCAGTTTATCCTTGAATAATGTTTCCTTCCTCTGTTGTTAAGTACACAGCGCTTTCATCTGCACTCAAGCTGACAATAGAACCACATATAACTACTCAACAATGAAACTACTCACTGCAGCATCAGTTTCAGCTGCCAGTGGTGACTCTGTGTCGCAGCCTGACAGCTCTGCCTTCATCGTCCCAGCAGTGGGTGGCGTCTGCCTCACTTTGTGAACTCATAGAAAGCTGCTTTAATAATTCTGACCTTGTCATAAAATATGAAGTGATCTGTAATGACTGCTGTGTGTCTATGAAGGGAAGTCATTTGCAGATTGATGTTTAGTGCACTCCAGTCCAGCTCTGTGTCATAATTGAGGCACCTGTGCTCATGAAGGTGCAGACGCAAAGGAAAAAGAAACAGGCTGCTGTAGTTCCATAGAAATAAAATGAATAGAACAGATATTCATTCCATAACAAACACAGAAAAGAAAACAATCAGAGCATATGGATCACCATACATGTAAAATCCCGCAGGGTCTCGCAGTTCTAAATACCCTGTTATCTTGTTTTTTCTTCATTACTTAGTGTGTTGGGTTTTATTTTTGAAATGGTCTTAGAATTAGAGGGTTGTCTGTGCACAGTAAAACCCGTACAGATGGAGAGAGCAAAGGCATGACTGTGAATGTGAACCAGTGAATTTAAGCATCAGCACTACATATCTCTGTCATCTTTTCCCTCCTGCACCCTCCTCTCTCTCCTGCATCTTCAGCCGAGAAACTAAATTAGAGGGTGATGTCAGTCTGTCCCAAGCTGCAAAGCAGAATCAAAAACACCAAGATATGTCTTTGAGAAGTGATTCTCCTTCCTTAACAGCTGATAAATTTATTACCTCGTATAATCTGGCAGGCATTTGTGGACACCTTCTACAGAACTACAGAAAGTCAAATATAAATGATGCAAAAAATTTGCACAAATGCACGGAAAGCTGAACAGGTTTTCCTGACCATAACAGATTTATTACTTTATTACGTGTGTGTGTGTGTGTGTGTGTGTGTGTGTGTTATGTTCCGCCTCCCAGACCAAGTTCTTTTCCTCCATGGTTAATTCTCAGTCAAAATGTCCATCTGTTCATCTGCTGCATCTTTTATCGGCAAAGAAGGATCATAAAAATATGATATCCTCCCAGATAATAATCTGTTGTCAGGGTGCCAAAACACAGCCAAGTTGTTATACAGCAGCTGGCTCAGAATTAGACCAGACAGAGGGGGAACCTCCCTGTCTGGAATATAAATTATCATTATTGTTTTCTTGGAAAAAGTTCTGTTGCATGTGTGGAAAGTACATGCCAAATTGTGGCTGGAGTGTGTCGAGGCGGTCCAGTGATTCCAGAGAAAGGTTTGTAACAAGTTGCCCTGCTGAAGGATCCCAGGTTACCTCCTGGCTGACACACGGTTTCCCCTAAGAGGATAACTACAAACCTGTGAACTCGACTCAGCTCAGCTGCTGCTGATGATACCAGCTCTAATACCAACCTCCATGATTCTGACTCTCACACATGCTGAACTGCAACATCACAAAGGTTACAGAGGAGACCACGCGGTAGCTTCACGGCTGTTCGTCAGAAGAGTCAGTGCGTCTTAGCCTGACAAAAAAAAGAACATTACATTATTTTGATTTTTTTTTTATCAATTATCTAGGTTTAAAAATATAGTTTAAAATGTGTTTAGACCATATACAACATTTTCATATATTTTAAGACATTGATAGTTTGGTGTATTTTGGTTATTTATTAATAGAATTTATATCATTGTTCTATGATCGTTTTAATCCTGAGCTCACGAAGTTTGCTTCGTGAGGCAGTGTAACTGTGACCGGTCCTCCATCTCACCTTTAAACAAACATGAAACAAGCAAACAAAGGTACAATGAAACAGAACAACAGAATGTCAAATTGCAAAAGCAAACTGTGTGTGTTTAATTTTTCGTCTCCTCTGATACAACCTAATGTCACCACCAGCAGCTCCTCCTCCTCCTCACCATGCCTGCCCTGCTCAGGGATATGTTTCCCCCCAGCTTTTGGACTATGGATTCAAGACCTTATACATCATTTGACACTGGAGAAAATTCACTGTATTACGAGAGGGTGTGCTCAGGAATTCCATGTCATATGGCAACCTTTTTTAACCAATGTAGGAAAAACTTCCCCCATATTATATTGCTATTTATCTATCTATTTGTAATTCTACTTTAACTTATTTTTATTCATGGCTTTTATTTTCTATTTATCATACTGTTTAATTTAAATCTGTTCTCTTTGCTTGTGTTTGTTTTTTTGTCCGTTTTTCTTTGTCTCACCTACATTTTTGTGTGACATTGAAATTATCTGTGTGATATCTACTCTTACTCAAATACAAAAAATAAAAAAAATTGTTATTACTCAATAACAAATATAGTAACACTACAACAGGGATGGGACTCTGTTGGAGCAAAACAAAGGCGGGGGGGGGGGGGGGGCACGTCTTTGTTCAACTGTATCAGTGATTTAGTGATTTATTACATTCTGTGTGACTTTAAATACCAATAAAAAGACTTTGAAAAAAAAAAATCTGGGAACATCATGGTTTGTTTGAACCTTTGACAAGAAAGACTAAAGCAACTGGAACATGTTTGCTTTGATTTTGGGTCTTGACCAGTAATCAGGTTGAAGTTTGCCTTCGAGGCATCCAGACAAGTTAGACACAGACAGATTTCTGTGCTCAAAGAAGGTAAGTTGCTTTTCGACATAACAAGAAGAGATGAAAGATCAAAGTTACCTACAGAGCAGATCAAAGATGAACATCAGCCATATAAACAGATCAGTCCTTCTCGGCATCTCCTGGGAACGAACTTTGGTGCCATGAAAGGGGACTGATGCAATCATGTGCAAACATGAGAGAGATGAGGGAGAAAGAGAAAGAAATGCTGTAGTGGAAATCCTACTGAGACTCAAAGTGTGAAACTTTGCTTCACTGTAACCTGACACTATTGTATTTTTATCAGTTATCATATCCCTGCAATCTGTGTCGAACATTATTAATGCACTCAGTGCTGGTCCTGCGAACTCTGTCAGGGGAACTGTCAAACTGTCCGATAGTTCAGTACATAGTAAATTGCTTAGAAATTCAGCATTTTATTAGATAATTAAAAAAATATGTATACTTTCAATAGTTTAGCTCCCTAAAATCCTAGAAGGCAAAAAATGCCTTGGCACTTTCTTGGATTTTTTGTCTACATGTGTTGCATCCAAAGACCACCTCTAACAAACTCACTTTGAGTCCAGGAAGTTCTCCTTCCCAATCATTTTTCCACATCGTGCTTGTGAGGAGCAGCTCCACAGAGTGGCTTTGCTCGAAGATTGTCACGACCACATCACTGATGTCTCATTTATGTATCAGATAGTGTCACAGGGTGTAATGTCTGTGTGTGCGTGTGTACGTGTGTCACAGACGGATGCTGATTAGAGCGGCGAGCCCAACCCACCTCCAACCAGATGAGAAGAGTCTCAGTAGCTGGACCACACCAGGAAGGAGCAGCAGCAGAGAGACCATGGACGTCCGGCTGCTACAGAGAGGGAGACATGCTACGTGGGAAAGTGGAGGGGTGAATGCACGCTTCGCCCCTCCTCCAGTTAAGTCTCCCTCTTTATTCATTCTGTAGTCTACCGCTGACTATGCTCAAACTCACCGAACGGCTGATTGTGTCAGAAGAGTTTATCTACTGAACGGGAACAAAAAGGGGAGGGCCACTAGTTATTTGCATGTTTATTTTGGGTATATTTTGTTGATTTTTCTCATTAATTTGCCTAAGTTTGTGTGATTTCTTTCCATTGATTTTGGCTTAATTTGTGTAGTGTATATAATTTTTATTGTGGGTAAATATTTCTAGTATTTTGTGTATTTTACTAATTGGCCACCCAGAGCAGCTTAAATTAGTCCATTCGGAAACCGTATCTGAAGGCGAATGAGTGGGGACTGAAGGGTCTGCTGATTTGGGTCCTCTCTCTCTTTTTCCCTCCTGTACCTGCTGGAGCCAGACGCTGCATGTGGCAGTGGACACCAGGCCTCCAGGAGTAGCAATCACTCCACAGATTGGACTTTTAGGCATCTTGTACATTGGACCCTGGGATATTGTCGGGATGCACTGGACTGGTTTTGTTTATCCTGGTCTTACATTATATTGTTTTACCCTGTTCTTGTCATATTTATTGTCTTTTAAGAAAATAACTTGTCTTTTGTAAATTGGTGTCTGTCGTGCTGTTTTGAGTCGGCAAATCTCCCCAGTAGAGGTTTTTTTTTAATAGTAATTAAGGTTCCCTTAACTTTTAGCCACCCTCACGGGTGTGACAATAGTCACACCATGCTGATCTTAACAAGGCTTACAAAGACCTCAGACACCTGCTGGAGAAAGACAGCGACTGCACCTGGACTGGGTAACCTTACTGCACTGGACTATTGGAGACAAGGATTCATTCCCAGAGGTCTCAAGATTAAGAAATTCCCAGCCTATGGAGGACTTCAGAGATGGGAAGCCATTCTCAATAAAGGTTGGGACACATTATATAACCAACTCACCACAAATAGAAGCTTATTCTGTGTGAAACACTGTGCCATTATAATAGCATTAGTCTTCAGGCTGTTTTGTTTGCACGATAGCAGCAGGATCATGAGCAGGAAGAACATCCTGTACATGTAGTAATTTGGGATAACGTTAGTTTTCACTGTGCTGTCCTGGTACGAGACTGGTTGAACATCAACCTGGGCTATGTCCACATGACTACGATTTCATTTTAAAATGTTTAAATTGTCTGCTGTGCAGTTGGTTGCTTAAATGCAGAACATGGTGGCAGAAAACATAGGTTGGGAGTTGTTGCAAAATAAATACAGCGACATCGATAATGTGAGCACTATCCATCGCCAGAGGACACCATGGCAGTGGGAAAAAACTAGGTATGTAGGCCTAATATTAGCTATACTGTTTTGAATTTTACAAAAGAAAAACAAGGATTTTAAATATTGGCTAATGGCCCCTAAGTTTTAAACAGTGTCCTGTTAATCACAACCCAAATGTGAAAGAAAGTTGCACACATCTTTTGTGTTAGCAGCATGAAATGAATGAATGAATCTTGTTTGAGTCAACCTTGACCCAGTAAAGAACTTTTCTCTTCCAATGCTATGATTGTGAAGTAACCCACAGTTTGTATGTGTATGTACTTACAAAAATAATTCTGTGTGTATGTACATGTATAAACTGAGTGTGTTTTGTGTTCACAGGTCAGTTAACTACAAAATTGAAGGCCATACGGATCAAACATCAACAGGCTGTTGATTCTGGTTGAAAATGTGGCGTGGGCGAGTAGTCTTGCTCTGTTTTGAGCTCTGTGAGGCAGTTTGGGGAGGATCTCCTACTACAAACACTGAGGGTATAGAGACAGGCAATGTCGCCATGGACAACAATGCCAGTGCTGCCGATGCTCAGTTGTCACTCGTGCCCCGTGGGGATGAAGATGCAGAGGAAGCTGTGCCTGCAGAGAAGATGGAGAGTTGACTCCAATGACTCGATGCAACAATGGGTGGTTATAGGAGAGAGAGCGCTGCTCAGATTCGATTGCACAGGAGAATGTTGACATTAAAACACGGCTCCTCCAACAGCTAGAGGCAACAGTTACTGAGTTTGTTCAGACTATGGGCAGGTAGTCATCTACAATGGACCAGCTGAACTCTAACATTAAACTGCTAGTGCAGTGTATTGTGGGTTCAGGAACAACAACTCGTTATGTGCCTCCATGCTCACCATACACAACCCATCATAGCAGCTATTCCTATGGTCACACCCACAAGAATGCCTCTACAGGAGGTGAGTGCAGCTGCACATGTCCAGCACAGCAGTCGGCCTGCACCAAACAGACTGTACATACCTGTAAATAATGTAACAACTCTTTATCTTTCGTTGTTGTGTGCCATCTTCTGTGTGTTGCTATTTATTGCGTGTTTGGAGTACTTGTATATGTGCACATGTGTATATAAACCTTTTTTTGTTTGTTTGTTTCCTGTTTGTTTTTGCTCATTTTATTAAAACATTATGAAATGCATCATGTTTTTGTCTTACTTTTTAAGCAGTCTCTGGGTCAGTGACAAATAAGGTTTGGCAATATGAGACATTCAAAACAAAAACCTAAATATTTCCCATTCTTTGCCAAATTATATACAAATTGTTTTTAAAAAAAAAAAAAAAAAAAAAAAAAAAAAAAATCTGCAGTGCTATAACAAGCACTGCAGAAGGGGAAGTCATTTTATGCACCACATTACCTTTCCTGTGCATTATAACAATTTCTATGGTTCTAATGTAAGATTATGCCAAAATAGTGGAGAATGTGTTTTGTTGTGAATTCCACCTCGAAAGCAAGTTCGGTTATTTGGTCCAAAGTTACTCCCTCTAATATTTTCTCAAAAATTGAAAGAAAAGAAAAAGGATTCAGGTAATTTTTAAGTTCAGCTGAAAAATTTTATTTATTTAAAAATTCTATGAGGACAGAAAAGATCACATCTCCATGTTGTTATCACATTTGTCTTTCAGGTTCAGTTACTTGTTATTTATCACTCCACTACACTTAAAGGACAAATATTATACTTTTGACTCCACTATCTTTCAGTGACGTACTCGTTACTTTGAAGTAGAACTTTTAGTCAGAGTAATGAATTTTATCTTATTTAGAAACTGTAATAGACCAAACACTGTGCTCATCACAGCAGGAAAAACAATCACAGTCAGTCATGTCTGAACAGCTCAGTCTGAACTTGGCAGAGGCCTAACGACGGCTGGTTAAGGATTCTTAACCAGAGACCACGGCCTTATCTTTGAAATTTTAGTATAGTAAAGAAAGATTTGTTTCATTTGAAATGTTTGCTGTGTTTCATATGACCAAACTTCATTATCAATTAAAAAAAAAAATGCCAGTGGTTATCCTTTTGCAGATTTTGCATTACTCTACAGTGAGTAAGTCAATCCATTCAGTAGGTTGTTTCAGAGTCATTAGGTTGTGTGAACACTCTGTGGAACAATACAACAATGCCTCAACAAAACTACAAATACCTAAAATAAAAATAAATATAACAACAAGTAAAAATTTGACTGAACAACTTTCACTTGGAGTCATATTTGACCAGGAGTATGTACACTTTGACTCAAGTAGTGGAGTTGTGTACTTTGTCCACCTCTGGTTGGATAAAGACAAGGTAACAGAGAAGGGGCTCATCGCTTCTTCTGATGAAGCTTTAACGTGAGTCTGAGAGTCTGTGTTGAGAGAAGATGACGAGCTGCTGTTTGGGCACCACTGGAGCTGAATAAATGACTGGTTCCCGCATTATTTAAAATGTTTTATGTTGACAAGGAAGAGTGATATATTATATATATATATATATATATATATATATATATATTATACACACAAACATATACACACACAGCCGTATGCAAAATGGATTGACCTGTCTATCAAAAGTGAGTATTTAACTTCATTTGTTTTTGTCTTTCATGTTGGATCCATCAGCACTGTGAGGGGTTACAAAATAGACTAATGTGTGCAGAGCCCGTTCCCTCCAAACATTACTTGAATCTCTTAAGAAAAGTTCATGAAAGTGAGCTAAAAGTGATGACAACTTGTTACATGACAGCTGTGACAGGAAATAGCAGGAACAACCAGAGCTGCATTTACAATATTGTTGGGGGGGTGATTATAATAATAATAATGGCAATGAAATACAATTGTCGTACAAGCGATTTCTCTGTTGGGACCCCTCCAGTCAGTGTTTGCCTTGGGACTGCGTCTGCTTTTCAACTCTCTGACAGTTCATGCACACTCACAGGAGAGCTGAGCGGAACAGAACTGTCAATCACACACACACACACAGCTGCCACATGACTAACGTTCTCACACAGAGGGATCATTATAACACTTCCCTGGGATATATGTGTGCTCACTGTTATGTATGTGTGTGTGTGCGTGTCTATCATACGCTACATTTGGGGACAAATTTAAGACTGAAGACCAATCAACTGGGGACAAAAGACGTGTCCCCAATTTGGATGGGGTCTTCAGGAAATTAATCTAGGTCTATGTGGTGTTCGCAAAAGTGACATGTGTATGTGCAGTGCAAGTATGTGTGTATGTGTGTGGAGAAATCTGCTGATTCTGTTCCTTCACTTTCACCAAGATTAAGCTGAGATGTCTTGAAATGAGGCAGAGTGAAGGCTCCCATACTGTATGTCACATGCCAGAGCACATGACACCAGTGCAGATATGATTATATAACACACACACACACACACACACACTACTTTAAGCGTTCATACATTAAAAAAAGTGTTGAAAAACACTATTTGGTCTTTGTTCACAGTCTCTACAGTTGTTATGTCCCATCTGGGGGGGCCAAGACACAACATGAAGATCTTCCCCAAGTCCCAAGTAACCATAGAAACAAATCACTAAGATGTTAACCGGTGTATATATTTACTAAGTATTTTCAGGAGTCCATCCCTACTGACTTTCAAAATACAACATCAGCTTCTGGCAACAATGGAACAAAAGTGAAAGGTGTGTCTGGTTGGGACAGGAGGTGGGTGAGGTTCTCTCCCCTTACAGCTCTAGGTTCCTTATGTTTGGTGGTCATCTGACAGGAGCCAATCAGCTGCAGCTGTCAGTGCTACGCACCAATGCCCAACTCGTCTCTGGCACACACCTATTTGCATATCCTCTCATTCACACATCATGCCAACATTCAGGCCACAGGGAAAAACAAAGAAAAACAAAACATACAGCCCAGATACTACCGTGTCCTAACAACATCATTCCCAAAAAGTAAAGAAAAGGGATTTTGGGGAGAGAGGGCATCAGTAACGACACCATCAGACCCTTTCTTCTGAACAATCTGCAAGTTGAAAACCTGCAGGAGGATGGACCAGCGCATGAGTCACTGATTTGAGTTACGCATCTGAGAAAGAAGCACTAATGGATTACGGTCTCTAAAGACTTGAATGGGTTGTGAGCTTGAGCCAACATACACTTCAAAATTCTGTGGAGTCAGCAGCAAGGCGAGGGTTTCATTTTCTATAGTGCTATAGTTAAGCTGCTGTTTATTCAACTTCTTAGAAAAGTAGTAGATGAGATGATTGATACCATGATGGGCTTCCTGCAGAAGAACTGCACCTGCACTGGCGTCCACCTCCAGTTTGATGGGATGCACAAAGTGGGGCGTGGTGAGGACCGGGGCTCTTATTCTCAGAGCAATATGAAGTTACTGTAACTCTATACTTTTCTTACAGCTGCATTCACAGACTTTGGTCAGCACGGAGGCAACACAACACTCACATATTATCACCTCATAAAGTGGTTATGGCTACTGTGTTATTTGCTTATTTACACACAAATGACAGCACATGATGTAATGACGAACATGGGAGGAGAAAATTTTACAATTTGCTTTGTTGAGTGCTCACAGATGTCTCCATCAGTTCAGTAGAACTCCATTGAGACTACTTTATTTTTGCAAATAAAAGACAGCTATGCAGTTCATTTGCAAACAATCTAGAAAAACAAATTAGAAAAAGTCAAAATATGCATGAATTTATTTGAGCAGCCATGCGCTAGCTGGCCAGCAATGTCGAACATCACAAAGGCACATTTAAAAAATGTGTGCATATTAAAAATGCAAATGCATTTATTAGTCTATACACAAGATAGACTGACCATTTCTTGTACTTGTTGGGAATCATTTTAAACCTGCTGAACTCGAAAATATGCAGAACACAGGCACAGGATTAAGAGATTTATTGTGATACTCCAATGGGCCAGACTGCAGCAGGCATGTGAGGCAGGCAGGTAGGGCACAGCAGTGATGGCAGAGTGGAGCTGAAGTTTCCAGGCGGATCCACTGAGCAGGTGAGTTCAGGCTTTCTTGAGACAGGGACTAGCTGGACGTGGCGACTGTACAGGAACCAGGGAAGAGGAGCAGACAAAGGTTGGTCAACGGACTAAACAACAAGAGACACTGATTATACAGAGCCGGGTATAAGTACTGATCATGGGTGGAGTCATGATGAGGTGATGAGCAGCAGGTGAGTAGAAGGTCTTGGAGGAAACTGGAAAGTAGGTCAGCCATGCCCAGCCTGACACACACACACACACACACACACACACACACACAGAATACTGCTTAACCATAACAGTACTATGGCTGTTCACAAGTCTAATTTACAACTTTTGACAATTACTGAGTTCTGGTATAGATAGACTGTTGGAAACCAACAGTCTCTGATCTAAACTGAAGTAGCATTGTTACTGGTAAGTGACCTTGCATTGTATTTAAAGACAGCAAAAATCTTGCATAAATGTTCACGTACAGAGTTAGAAATAAATGACTTTGCATGGTTAACACGTCTCCCAGGTTAATCCACAAACCACACAGGACCAAGGACTGGTCCACTTACAACTTTTTTTCTCTCTCAAATGTTCAGCAACAGACTGAGTGGAAACTTGCTGCAGCTGCCCAGGTGAGTGTCTTTAATAGACCCCTGCGTTAGGCACTAAAATCCTGAGCGTCAAAACAAAGGAGGTCTCATCTCTGGGTTTTTCGGTACAGCTGGATTTAGAGCCTAATTAGTGTTTGCCCCTGACATTTAAAGTCAAGTCAACACGTGGCAATTTTATTTATACAGCACCAAGGGCACTTTCCATACAGATCAGGTCTAGACTCTTTACAATACACCCAACATTCCCCCATGAGCAAGCACTTGGCGACAGTAGCAAAGAAAAGCTCTCTTTTAACAGGATGAAACCTCGAGCAGAACTGAGTGGGCGGCCGTCATCTCTCTCTCTCATCTCCCTGTCACCATGATTACATTTACCATCCAACCATCCATTATCTATACCACTTATCCAAACTGGGTCACGGGGGGTGGGGGCTGGCCATCTGACATTGGGTGAGGGCCGGGTACACCCTGGACAGGATGTCAGTCTATCACAGGGCTGACATATAGAGACAAACAGCCATTCACACTCACATTCACACCTACGGGCAATTTACAGTCACCATTTAACCTATTGTGGCTGTCTTTGGATTGTGCGTACCCGGAGGGAACCCACACAGACACAGGGAGAACATGCAAACTCCACACAGAAAGGCCCCAGGCCCAGGGTTCAAACCCAGAGCTGTGAGGCGACAGCCACCGTGCCATGATTACATCTGCCTATGGTTTTATTCTCATAGCCTGATCCTGCTTGTCTCACTGTTTGCTTGACGTCTTTATTGACCTGTTTTCCATCTTCAAGCATCCGGCAAAAAAAAACAAAAAACAAAACACCCTTTTCTTTTTGTCTATAATACTTTTTAAACACCTTTGTTAGCTACGGTTTATTAATAGGAAAAAAAAAAAAATTAATATTCTTGGCGGAACACAATATTCCACTCTCACAATAGGACAAAGAGAAGATGTAAAAAATTGCAAAAAACAAAAGAAAAAAAACACAAAGCTTCTTTGCTCCCACAGGTCATTCAAGCAACGCCCCCAAAATGCATCTTGTTCTGATCTTTATTTCAGTCACTTCAATGGGTTTCTTTGCTTGGGGCCCCCATAGTTTAGGATCGCCACTGCATACAGCTCCCTGGACATCGAACCAGTCGTTCCATAGTGGAAATGCACCCCCCACACTGTACCCACACGAACACTCAGACTCTATCCTGCACAAGGAAAACACTTCAAATACCTGCACACCAGAGAAGACAAGCAACTGCAGTGTTGCAGACTCCAGTGTGAGTGGCTGCAGATTAGAGGCCAGACCCAAACACACCTGTACACCATCAGGCCATTACCATGCACTTCACCCCACACCCCACAGGAAAACCACACCCACATGACACACATTAGGTGCTAAACAATGGTGTTGATCAGTGAGCTCAAAATCAGGCCGATACAGGTCCACCCTCGTCTATGTTTAGTCTATTGATGGTGTTTAATTTCAGTTAAAATAAGATATTGCAAGCTCTCATTTCATGACATAGTCCATTTCTTGTGTATTTATCTTGTTACAGACACTTGACACTCTGATCCCAAGTTATCCCACTCAGATCAGGAGGGTACAACTTCAATGCACTGATAACTCGTTTTTGAGTAGTTGGTCTCCCTGAAATGCAGGCTACATAATAATAACCTTTAAAATACACACTTTCATCCATCGAATGACATGAATCCATTGCACCTTAGTTTCTGCATCAGTTGGGAATGACTTAAAACTCAGGTGTGATTGTTTACTTGAACTAACACTGCATTTTGGAACGCAGGCTGCAGTCATGCCATTATTTGACCTTTACATGGAAGTGTGATAAAGGCCTGTTGTGAACTGTCTTATGGTAGTTTTAATCAGGCTCTTGCTGTTTGAACCCACTGTATCTGAGGGAGGAGGCTGACAATGGTGACCTTTTGCTAGTCTGTGCGTGAGAGAATCTGAGAGAGGGAGGATTCATGTGGGCCTGGCAGTTTGTGAAGGAAGTGCTGGCTCTGTGTGTGTGTGTGTGTGTGTGTGTGTGTGTGTGTGTGTGTTTGTCTTTGGGGACTCCAATGACTTTGTGGGTGGCAATACTTTATTGCATCTGTCAGCACAAATAAACAGCAAAGTAAGCTGTGATTAATAAATGATTAAAGTTTGGAAAACATTTTGGTCTTTGATGTTCAGGGATCAATTGCTAATAACCACCTCTAGTAAAGTCATTTACAGTCTATCTGCACTCAGGTAAATACTGAATAAGTAAAGGTTTGGTCCATTCAATGGGACTCAGAGTGATTGTGATCTCTCTCAAGGCCCAGTCAGAGGCACAGATAGTGGCACAGCAGAGTTCGTCCTTGCACCCTTGTCAAACAGACTCGGTGAAATAATCTCCTGGGTTAACACTGCAGGTAGAGGCTGCGAATGGGATGAATTGAAATACTGCATTTTAACCACCAGGAAGTTACAGGATCTGGTCTTGGAATAGACATGAACACCCACATGGACAGTCAGAAGCCTCCACAGGAGAGTTGACAAGGAGGCACAGAGGACAATGAGGCTAAGACTCTGTGTGAGGTGAATTTGAGTCAAAAGTTTTACTCATTGTCAGAATCAAATCTGAGCACACAGACAAACATATTGATATCATTCAGTGTGAATTCCATTCCATTATCTCGACATGAATAAAGGTCCATCGATTTGCTTAAAAATCATAGAAAAAAAAATTCTTGCCTGAGAGTCATCATAAGCCATAATTGTCTGCACAACCACGAGTGCATAGCTAACAGGATTTCCTCCTAGCTAATTCTGCTTCTAATCATGTCAAAAATGGTGGCAAAATGTCAACAAATAGGCTACTGACCTGGGCTCAAAAGAGAGTATCTGTACCTTTCAGGAGCTGACAGTACAACAGCATATTTTATGATGGCTTTCAAATTGCTCTCAGAAACATTTTTGAATTACTCCATCATAACAAAAATGTCAAAATTCACACTGAGCTGATATATATATATATATATATATATATATATATATATATATAAGAAAACAGCTCTTCCTGCAGAAAAACATATATCCATATCCATATATATCCATTATAGTATACAAGGACATTGTTGCAGATGGGATCAAATGTAAGTAGTTGCATCTGTATTACGGTTATTACTGGTATGAGGGAGAAAAACAATATTAAAAATCAGTGACCGGTTAGATCATCCCACCACCCCAGAGAAAGAAATGCAGTCTGAATGGAGTTATAGAGACTACTTGAGGGCTAGCTGGTGAACTACAGCTAAAACAATAGCAAAACAGTAGTTGTCTTTGTATTTTCTGTGCTAGGCTGTTAGTTATCCCCTTGATATCCAACATGTTAATCAGATACCTTTCTACACGTTTGTTCTGTACATACCAGCCAGGTGTGCTGAGCGAAGTGGAAAAGATAATGATAGTAATTTAAACACCAAGGCAACCAAGGTCTAGAGCAGTGATCGTCATGTGATCGAATATGGCCCGCCAAAGCCTCCAATCCGGCCCACGATTGAATTCCGAAATAGTGAGGAGGAAAAAGAAAATCTCTTGTGGTATTTAGGGTATCCTTTAAAAAAAAAAAAAAAAAAAAAAATTAAAAATCCCCGCTATCAAAGCAACCCAAAAAGCAATTGAGATCGAGTTCTCCTCCTTCATCTTCACTGTGAAGTTGCCACAGCAGCCTCCCTGACAACAAATCTGCCTGGAACCAATCAAGTTTGTTCCAAAACGCATCAATTTCTTCCAGTGATGGACATGACAGCCCCACAAATTTCAAGGCAAAATATCTCTGGTGGCAGGCAGCAGTATAGGTGATAGGAGCCTGACTGATAAAGGCTAAAAAATTACATCCATTTTGTAAGAAAATTTAAATATCAAAACAACAACAACAACAACAACAACAAATAATTAATGAGGCCAAAATGTAAATTTTATTTTATTTTAAAGTCTGGCCCCCACAGTGTCTGCCAAGAAAGATTCTGGCCCTTCCACAAATGTAGTTGATGACCCCTGGTCTAGAGTTTCTGAGCATGCATGATGTTTCACCAGTCTCTACCAGAGATATTACGAGCCAACAGCAGACATGAAAAATGAAGAGCATTCAACAGCACCTCTAAATACATCTGTTACGTCCCCAAGTGGTCCAGGGGAGTGGGGAGGAACAATGTTAAATAAACTGGGGAGAAGGAATAATCAGGAAACCAAGGTAAGGTCACAGATAAGGTAATTTATTACAACGTAAATAAGGTTACCAAAATCCTTTCACAGTAACGCAAAACGAGCTCCGGGAAACGGGTGGAGCCGGTGAAACCTGGGAAAGAAAAAAGCAACGATCAGGAACAACAAACAGAAAACAGAAACACCCTCCCAGCCACAGGGAGTAACACACAGACACTACCTCGTGTACACACAATCCATCCTCAATCCTCCTCATACTCCAGGCTCTGATTGTCCAACCAGGTACAGCTGTGCTGGTTCACCTGCTGGAAAAAGGGGAGGGGCCAAGGACACAACACACATACACAAACACCACTCCGGCATGTAACAACATCAATATATAAATTAAACCATCATTTTAGACTATTAAACTTACATAATGGTGGACAGAAGCAGAACAGTGTTCTACATTGTGAACACCATTACAGCACAGAACAGCCTAAATAAAATAGAGGCCAATGGCAGTCTTTTAGAATGAGTTAATTTGAGATGAATTTGAGAGTATGTGTTGCTGAAGGCCAGTGTGTGGTTTGTTAGAGATGAATGAGAGCAGTCAGACAGTCAGCCCGCCTGAATGAGCTGGAAATGAAGCAAGACAGGTTTGGCACTGTGGATAGGAAATGATTTGTAGAGTCGGACATCACAGCCACCTTCACCCACCTGTACGTCTCTGAACTAAGCTGTCTTTTGTGGATCTACACTGATCTCATGAAGGCTACTGCCTCTCAGGGGTCTTTGTGGCGGAAATGTGTGCGAGTTACGGGACAGTTGAATTACTGTGAGGTGCTGGCTGAGACAGCAGACTGAGACACCATGAAGCAGAGAGACAGGGAGTCAACAGCGTGGCTTATCAGAGCTTTTTGGTAAAAACAGCTAACTGTGACGTCTGGAAATGAGGTTGAGCTGCCGATCATAAAAGGAAAACGATGAGCTTGAAAATGCTAAAACGTTCCACAGAACTGAGAACAGCATTAGACTCTGAGGGTTTGTCATTTTATCCATTGTTGTTGTATAAAAGTAGTGATGGGCAGCAGTGCCTTCAAAGCAATCATTCAACCTTTTGAATGAACAGTTATTCAATTTAGGCAATAGTTAGATGAGAAAATCTCATCTCTGATCCGGAGATCCATTCTGGAGTCTGCAGACTTAGCTTAGTTTAATTAACCAATCCTGGAGACAGCTCGGGTTTAGGAACCAGTCCTGGAGACAGTTAGCTTAACTAACCAATCCTGGAGAGAGCTGGCTTCGTCTAGCGTACAGACTGGAAACAGGAGGAAAAAGTTATCCCGATTTTGCCAAACATAACAAAGTCCACTGGAAACTCTAGAGGCTAGGACACACAGTGTTGAGGCAATTATGAATATGACTGAATGAATATGATCCATTGATTTGACCAAGCTGTTTGCTTTGTTTTTCAGTAGTCACTCTCTGCCTCTGTAGGCTGTGCAATCCTACATGATCGGATAGTGCCTTGAGATAACGTCTGTTGTGATTTGATATATAAATACAATTTGACTTGACTTGACTTGATTCTCCACCCTGGTGGTTAGCGTTCATACAGGTATATATTTATGTACACATCCACATGAGAGTTGGTGTTCTTTCAGGATTTGTCACATGAATTTCAATTATTTACTGATTCATAAGGTTTTGCTCCTTCTCACCAGAGATGATGGAAACCATGTTTTTGTGTTTATTCTTTCAGGTTTGATCTGATTTAACACATTATATCTCCCAAATATTTAGTTTAGTTTATATGACAAATAGTGATATGCCCAGTGCAGTCGTGCAGGAGTTAAGCTACTATTTGCCTGGTTAACAAATAACATCAGTAGACCTATTTATGGGCCACAATCAACAGAACAGAAATACATACATAAATACACAAACCAGAATTATTGAACTGTAAAGTTTTTATTAAAATGACATGTACGCCTTACCGGATTTTGTCTGTTATTAGTATTTTTGTTGTTTGGTGACAAGGAGGAATGCATGTCATTGCATGTATGTCATAGCTCAGTGTGGATGTAGCCTCAGGCTACACACACCTGCATTTTGCAGATAATTGCATCTGCTGCAGCAGTCAATCAGTGACAATATATTAGTTTTAGTGACCATGCTGTATTTTGCAGTCTTAGTCAGGAGTGCCCTAAAATGCTAATGGCATTATCCACAAGATTACATGGGCATCACCTGTTTGTGAGTAAGACAGGAATAAACCTCTTATTTTTCCCATAAAGGTCTTTTATATTTGAACATAATATATGTACAGAGGATTTAGTTTTACTGTAACAAAGGTAAAGGACAGTATTATAAATATGTTCCAAATGTTTGGATGAGCTGGAAATTGTCTGGTATCCCCAGATTTCTTAGTTCATCTTCCCTGTCTGTCTTCATATTTACCAGATGTAACCACAGCCACTTTGTCTCTGTGCTTTTCACCCCTACATGACCCTTTTAGCTTGTCTGTGTTCTTATCTCTCTGTTTACCTGCCTGCAGAGTCAAGGAAACATCCAGAGAACAACGTGCTCAAAGCGTCTTTCATCCACTTATTTTCAGATGAACAGATCATCAAACCAAATCTACAACATCAGTGTTGTGTTTTTATCATGTCAGCTGCATCAAATCTGACATATTTGCCCGTTAGACTAACGTGATAAATTATGAAAATCTCATGAACTAATGACTTGAATAAAAACAACCTAATAATAAATGCTTGCTGTCAATCATAGATGACAGAGGGGTAAGAAGGCTGGGTTTCAACTGACTGATATGACAGCAAAGCAACACATGCCAATCCAATCCAGTTATAATCAAAAGTTTTCATTTAAAACTTTTTCCATTTGGGCACTTTGTACATATTACACTGATTTTAACTATGATTGAAGTTACACCCACTGTACACTACCCTCAGACTCAAGTTGAAGTTGAGATTTATTGTCATTTTCACACATGTCAACTAAAGGATAACGAAAGGCCATTCCTGATGGACCACGGTGCAACATAGGATTTAAGGATAATAAGCGCAACAAAGAAAATAATAAAACATCACATAATTTTAAGAGAAGTGAGTAGTGAACGGTCTTATATCAGCAGAAACGACTCATTTAGCTGTAAATAAGTGTGACGTCAATTCTATACAGTGCAGTGGATTGGAAGGTACAGAGGGTCAAAATGACATGTGAGTTGGCTTGTTGGGTGTAGCTGTTGAGGATCGAGGGTGAAAAGGGAAGATGGTATCCTGGTATCCTGCTGGATGGTAGGAGCATGAAGAGGCTGTTGCTGGGGTGGGTGGGATCCTTCACGACCCTGAGGGCCTTGCAGACGCACCGTGCTTCAAAGGTGTATAGCAAGGATTAGAAGGATGAGAATGAGAAATACAGATGGTCTTGTCTGCTGTTTTCACTGTCAGTTGTAAGGTCTTACATTCAGAGGCAGAGATGCAGGTGGTCAGGAGGCTCGTAAGGGCAAATTATATGCTGAAAATATTTCTAAGAGAAGAGGTTAGAGAACTTATTAAAGAGCTTTAGAGGTTCTGGTTGGCTTAGGACAGCCACTGATAGGTGGGGAGGATGATGGCACCCGGCCACCGAAGAGCTTAGATCTGTCAGGAATCTACCTGGCTGAGGAAACAAGGGCAGACATCTTGTCAAGTAGCAGTCTCCTGCTAGAGAGGAGATTGCATTGCGGTTTCTGACATTGCTTTTATTAGCCTCACATCCAGCAGTTTTTGTAAGACTCTGAAACTGACAATCTGACAAGCGTGCCCTTTTCACACAGTCACTGCCCTGGCGTGTAGAGGTGAGACAGTTAACAAGGTTTGAGCTTCTCTCCTAAGCTCTTTTTAATTCTGCGCACGTCACTTTACATGTGAACAACCAAACTCATGAACAGCAGCTTTTTGTTTATGCAACTTATTGTCCTCCACTACAAGAGAGAAATATTTTACTTTTTACTCCTCTACATTTATTCTACAGCTATAGCTTCTTTGCAGATTCAGCCCATATGCGAATGTAATTTAAATATAAACATATATGTAAAAATTATATATCAAACCTATTAGAAGGTACAATTTCATATATTGACATATGTCTAGCCCATGGAAATATGTGTTAATAATAGTGTTAAATAAATAATAAATAAGAAAAACATAGATAGCATATAGTATATATATATATATATGTATGTATGTATGTATATATATATATATATATATATATATATATATATATATATATATATATATATATATATGTTGTTTGTTTTCATTTACTTGATTATATAAATCAAATATATATTGTTAAAATATATGGTCACAACATGTTACACCAATTCATCAAATACATTCTTATATGTACACATCAAATTTGACTGTGGGTATTGCATATATGCTATAAACCTGCCATGCCTCCACATGTTATGTTTTCAGGTCGTCTGTTGGTCCCATTCTCATGGACAAAATATCTCAGTAATACTGTGGGGGAACTTTCATTGGAGGAGGAACTGATTAAATGTTGGTGGTCAAAGGTCAAAGGTTAAAGGTCAAGACATTTTATATCCAATTTTCATTTTTATATCTATCCTTATCACTCACCAATATTCTGACATATATCTTACACACTACATTTCTGTGTGATTTTACATTAAAACACATGAACACATGAATAAAACTCAGAATTCAGAACAGAATTCACTGTTAGAGATTAAAGCCGTGGTTTCCAACCTTTTTGGTTTGTGATCTCTTAAAAAAAAGCAGAGTCTAGTTGAAAGTCAGTTCTTTATACTTCTGAGCCAAAGACTGAGCAGCTTTCATCTCCCTCCTCAAGGCGAGAGAAGGGAGAGGTTGCAGTATCTGAGCCTTGTGTGTTAGTTGTGATGTGCGAGTTGTTTTTGTGCTGTGGAGGCAGGGCAGCCGGTAAGCCTCTGTCTGCGCAGGGTATCACTCATTAGCTCTGTGATGGTGCATCATTGTGCTGGCAGCTGCAGTCCCTCCCACAGGTTACACAGAGTCCTGCGGCTCTGACAGCCGTGTTCAGCGGGACGTGCGAAGGAGATCTGAGGTGAGGTAAACTTGTGCGTGTTCTCATGATCCACCTTCCTGTCTGCCTCACTGTGTGGGAGGGTGACACGTCACGCCAGTGGCTGCACGATCACATTTCACACTGCAGTGATTTTAAACTGTCACTCATTTTTTAGCCAGCTACACATGGAGCATATGTAGAGCTACTAACTGTCAGGACAGCAAGAGAAATATGATTCAGCAGCAGGTTAATCACAGTGAGGCTACAAAATAAAAGCCCTTTAAGAAATATTTTACTGCACCTTTTTTTTCTTCATATATATGATATTGATATATATATTTATATTTATATTAAGTCCAATCAGTTGTACTCTGCTGTACACTGCAATGCACACCTCACCGCTGTGAGATAATAAAACGGTCAGTTCATTTACAGAAATTCCATTATTTCACATGAATAAAACAACCTTGCTGAACCTGTTGTGTAACAGCCGAGCTGACACACCTGCACCAACCAAGACACGACACAATAACCACTGCGTTACAAAAACACCGCATCACAGAAACAGTGGATGACGACATGATTCAACGACAGAAGCACTGCAGCAGATTTCTTCCACTAATGTTCGAGACAGAAGTAAAGTAGGGAAATGCTGCGCAGGTGCTAAGAGACCAGGACCAGTGTGTATTAAAGAAATGGTCTGAGCAGAAAATGGAATAGGAATAGAAATAGAAATAAATAAATAAATAAAAATAAAATGAAAATGCAGAATGCAGTGATTCATAAATGGTGTACAGTAAGGAAGAAAATCATGTTGACCCAAATCCATTCCCTGAAGCACTGAATCAGCCAAAAGCAGACAACACTTCCCTCAGTTCTTGATTAACGCTGCCTGTCATCCATATGCAATAGAGCTGAACAATTAATCGTAATATTATCAAAATCAGAATATGACCAAGTGCAATATCTTGTGCAGTATTTTTTGATGGAGGTAAAATGTGTCACAACACACCTCCACACACACCTATACATCATATTCTCCAGATGTATCAGAACAGACCCCAACAAAAATCACATCATTATCATTTAGATTTTTTTCGGTGAAAATGAAATATTGAAACACTGAAGAGGAACGCTTATGTAGGTCATGTCAACTGTAGTTATCTTGTGTTAAGTGGGTTATTGTTGATAAAAATCTTAAATGAGGAACTTTTCACTGACTGTTGTGATTCTATTAAATATTATGTATGTTAAATTAATACATATTTGTATTCATTGTTTGTTTTTTAAAACAATATTATTTTATAGTGTCATCTATGCATTGTGTTAATGTTTTACCTTCAAACTTACCAGAACTTTTAATGCACAGAGCGCTCCTCTGCATTCATCCTGTTGTCTCCATCAGCAGTGAACTCATGAATAAAATGTCAGCGTGCCATTTTCACTGAAGCCGAACATGCCTGAGAGCAGAGCAGAACAGATGAGGAGGTGGCTCTGGGTCACGAGCTGCTCCTTCTTTAACAAGTTGACTTTTGTTTCATCACTTCACAGAACTTTGTTCCAGCACTCTCCTGCTTACTTTCTGAATGTTTCTGTGAACCGCCCCCCCGGCCTTTGTGTTTTTGATGTTTACCAGGGGTTTGCACCTTCGCTTGTCCTTCTCGTTGTCAAGGAAACATGTTTGTCTACATCCTGGAGAACAGTCTTGACCTGCTGTGCGGTCATAAAGGCCTTTTTCTTCACCTTGCAGTTGTGCTCCTCAGTTGACCAGGTCATTGGCCATTTTCTAGTTTTCCTCTGTTCACCTGCTTTTTTTTTTTTTTTAGACCCAAGACCCAAAACCTTTAATGTCTGTCTGGTAGATTTTTCTTTTCTTCTTCACTCCTGCGGTTTTCTCATATTGACCTGTCCACATCCATTTGAGTGGCACCTCTCACCTCTCAACCATCTCTGAGCCACGTGTGAGCTCTTCTGCGTATGAACTAAACTTGAAACAACACACAGCTGCCCTAGAAACATTTAAAGGTCCCACACAGTCTAAAGGCAGATGTCCATGTGTTTGTGATTATAAAGCAGGTCTAGGTTCTATATTAATACTGTGAAAGTATCAAAGCCTCAGTCCACAGAGAGATGCACACAGCCTGTATTCAGAAACTGAGCCTTAAAACCAGCCGTCAGGACTCTGGAACTTTTTGATGTCACAACAGTCACCACCATCAGCCATGCCTCAAGCCCCGCCCACCTGGACCCACTATCCAACCTTACAGGATTTGGTTTCTCTGAGTGTTTACATGAAATCTGCTCTAACTGTATTTGATCCATCTCACTCACTGACCTGACCAGCTATATAGGTAATGGTGTTATCAATAATATTGATAAATAACAGTGGGAAATAGTAAGACCACTCATGTCATGTCATGTGACTTAAATGCGGTAGTGTTTAAATTTCAAATTTTGCTTTGTCAAATAACCATGTTTCAGATATTTACGTTTCCATTACTCATTTAGTTCACAATTCCAAACTGCATTTGTTTTGCTGCCCCTGAGCCAGGGTTGTGATAAATGGTGGAAACATGAATGCATGACGGATGTTAACGAGCCCACAATAAATTAGACCTCTTAACATTTCAGATTTTTATTAGAAAAAAAAAAAACATTAACAGTTAATGACCCTCAATTTTTCTCCAGTAATATAATCACATTGTCCCAAAAATAACACCTCCCCATCTGTCAAGTCAATCCACTACTTCCTGTCCACCTTCATACAGTGGGGTCCCAAAGGTCTGCAAGGTCCCCACTGTATGTAGAGCTCCCTGGATCACTATCCAGCAGGTATGCAGCAACAATTAAATTACATAGAGCAGTTTATGGCAGCAACAAAACGTCCTTCTGGAGGGGAATGAGACAGTTGGGCTCATGTTTCTCAAATCCTTGACTAGTTTCCTTGAATCCCAATGCTTCCTCTTGTCATCTGTCTGAGATGGGAGGGGTAAACTAAGGCCTCGTCCTTTATTGTGCAAAAATCCAGATTCATTTGTAGCTCAACTGAAGTCAGATTTGTTTACAGACTCAGAGCTCTGCTGTGTTTAAGATGCAAAGAGCTAAAAGCCTTACATTCTTCCACACCAAACATGAGACACACTTGATCTTATCCTCACACACAGATATAATAGATACTTGTATATTTCTATTCTGTCCCCATTGTGGAGTTGGAGACTTTACTCTAACCTGACATCCTCTGGCCTGAACAAGCCTGATTTAAAATGTCAAAGGAAAAGGAACATACAGGATCAACCTTCCTCTCTAAGAGGTGCAGATGCATTTTTACAGATTTCAAGAATAAACGTGATGAAATGAAAACCACCTCATGACAACAGTTCTGCGTTAGTTCAGAAGTTTAGAGTGCACTCAGGACTCCTGAGAGGAAGAGAGTTTCGGACATAAGTCAAATCTTTCTGCACAGCAACTTCCCACCTCTGAGTTGTTGTGAGTGCACTATTAAAACAAGATAGCTATAACTGATGTAGAGAACTGTACAATATTATATAATGCAGATGCAGTAAAGCAGGGTTGTCCTCTGCACCACAGTTTTAAGAGTGAACAAGCCTTCATCTGACTCCACTAGAACAAACACAAACTGTCTGTGATGACGCAGCATGAACAAATGATGAAACCTACATGATGCCTTAGACAAAAAAAAATATTTTTACTACCTCAGAATGTAAATCAACAGCTTTGAAACAAAAAACCAAACATACAAGACAATTAAATTACAGACAGGAAGAGTTTACACTGACATTTATCTGTTCACTATAGAGTACTTTACTGCCAAAACACAGCAGAATAATATAATGTGGTGAGAATGACTAAGATTCAGCTTGTCATTCGAGACTGACACCCTCCCCACCCGCTCCACCCCCGAGCCCAACAGTCCTCCGCTGTCACGGAAACCACCCGACAACCAAGTGCTAAGGTCTACTGCTGGCCTTCCTTCTTCTCTCCCTCTGATGAGCTCGAGCTGCCGCTGCTGCCGCTGTCCCGCTCTGCTGCCATCTGCAGGAACCAGGGAGGAAGTGCAAAGGTCAGTGATGTCTGCAGCCAGTAGTCCTTTATTTTACAGGTTCTTTTCTGATCATTTCTTTGTCAGAGAACAGTGTAAATACCACATTTACTAAAGTGTGTGTTTAACTGGTACATTCTGATTAATTACAAATCATTTCTAGTGTAAACCACAGTCTCTTTTAGTTGGAGCATAGCAGGTTTACAAGCAAAGATAAAAAGAACTGAGACAATAAATCCAATTAATTGACAAAAAATGTAATTGAAATAATCATTAAAGTAACTTTTTAAGCAAAATCCAACACAGTACCATGTAACTATTTCCAGACTGTGATGATTTGTACATTTAGGTTGTGTAGTGTTGGTCAGTGATGAGCATTTTTCACTATTTTCAGATATTTTATAGAACAAAAGATTAATCAGTAAAATAAATAAAAAAAAAAAAATGACAGATTAAAATGTAATTATGGTTCGCTGCAGCCCTCAATAAGAATAATAAATGTTTCTGATAAATAATGAATGGATATTTCACTGGGGTTTAAATCCCCATTTCCACTATAATTTGTATCATATTTCAAAGTTCTTTCAAAAGACACTTCTTTGAAAATGATAAGGATGTTTTGACCCTACACAATAAAGCATTACCCTTAAGCTACATTTTTTTGGCTGTACATCAGTGTCATTAACTGTAAAGATTATGGATCCAGAACTGAACTGAACTGAACTCCTACCAGGGAAAAAAAAAACAAATGTTTCCTGGCTTTTCAGTGTCATGTCTTAACCCTGTGGTTACCAACTACATCATGTCCTGTATTTTCATTTGCTCCAGTTTATTTATACAATGTCTTTAATGAATGCTCCTTTACAGATTTAACTTTTATTCTGTCTCCACTGTTGTCAGTTAATATTTCATTGTTGTCTGTGTAAAAAGTCACTGACAGACTGATAAATTCTGTTTCTGTAATGTGTGTAAAAAAGACAAAGTTCATTTGAAACTGCTCTTCTTCACAGGGAGGCAGAAGAACAGAAGCTGAGTTTATAAGAACCATGGCAGCTGGTAGAAAAATCTCAACTGTGACTTTAACAACTTGAACAACATCCTTTCTAACGTTTGTAACATGTGACAGTGTGAGCGCTGTTCCTACCTTCTTGTAGGCCATTTCGAAGAGTTTGAGTGATGCCTGCTGCAGGTTGGTGGCTGCCTGTTTGATGTTCTCTCCTGTTTCTGAGTCCTTGTTGGCCAGAAGATTTCTGACCTTTGAGACCTCCTCCTTCAGCTTGGTGCACTGTGAGTGGACGGAGCAGAGACGACACATGAATATACAAAGCTGTGTCAGGTGTAAAGACATGAGCAGTGCAACCGTATCCTTTCTCCAACCCAGTTTAACTGAAGCGGGGTGAGGCTTGAGGGTTTCATCTACACAGGGTTGGAAAAACGATAGATGAGTGCAGACAAACTCATTTTCAAATTTCATACACACAAAAAATCTTTACATCTTATGCTGCATATGCTGGCACCACAACTGATCTTGCAGACAGTGTTGGATGTCAATATTGCAGTACCAGCCAAGTCACATCAGTAGGACCCCCCGCCCCTCTTGTTTTACCTCATCAGCAGGAAGCTGGTCCTTGAACTCCTCCATCTTGGATTCTGTGTCGTGGACGATTCCCTCAGCCATGTTGACGGCCTCCACACGGTCCTACACACAATCAGAGAGGAAATAGTTGATGACATTAAACAGGCTTACTGCATTTGTGCTGAACTAAGAACTTGCACAAAGACTCAGACTCATCAGTTCCAGTCATGTTTGTAGCCCTTACCTTCCTCCTCCTGTCCTCCTCTGCATACTTCTCAGCGTTCTTGATCATGTTCTCAATGTCGTCTTTACTGAGGCCTCCTGAAGACTGGATCACAACTGAGGAAGAGGAGGAGACATGACAGCATGTTTACACAACAAGCAGCAACCTGACACATTGCTGATCTGCTAATTAAAGCTTAAGGCTACATCCACACCATCATGTTTGAGTCTTAAAGCCCATCTCTTTTGCTACCTTTAGAAACCTTTGGAAACGATGACATAGACAACCACTGTCGCTCCCTGATTGGGTCTAATGGTTAACGACTACCAGCTGCTGTCTTTGTCAGCTGTTGTGCAGTTAAATTCTGTATTTGAATGTTACAACTGTCTTTGTTGTTCCTCCTTCATAGTATTTTGTGCAACTAATAAACTGCAGAGTAGACAATCTGCTTTCTGTTTACACTGGCACACACATGACCAGGGCACGTGCATGGTCATGTAACTGCATTTTCAGGTGTGTTAGTATGAACGAATCGTTCTGGTGCTTTAAAATGAAATCGTAGCAGTGCAGACGCAGCCTTCAACGCAGCGCTAAACTTTTGAATTAAAATGTTAATTTACATTTTGTCACAAAACACACTCAGTATTTTATGAGAAAGTCCAGGAACTGTCGGTCCCAAGTATTTAAAGCTACAGTCCATTAACATTATGATTCATTGGTTACCAGGAGTAAGCAAGTTTTTCTTTGCTTCAGTTTAATCTCTGACACTTACTTTGCTGTTCACGGCCTGTGCCCTTGTCCTTGGCGGAGACGTGGACGATACCATTGGCGTCAATGTCGAAGGTGACCTCAATCTGAGGGACGCCGCGAGGGGCTGGGGGGATCCCCACCAGGGTGAACTGACCCAGCACCTTGTTGTCTGCCGCCATCTCTCTCTCACCCTGACACACCTTGATCTCCACCTGGGTCTGTCCGTCAGCTGCTGTGGAGAACACCTGGACGGGAGCAGAGGAGTCGTGAACTTTAGGTTACGTTGCGTTTAAATTTTTCACAATGGCGTCGGTGGATGGCTGCGGCGGAGTGAATACCTGGCTCTTCTTGGTGGGAATGGTGGTGTTCCTGTTGATGAGTTTGGTGAAGACTCCTCCCAGAGTCTCGATACCCAGAGACAGCGGTGTCACGTCCAACAGCAGCACATCAGTGACGTCACCAGCCAGGACGCCGCCCTGGATGGCTGCTCCTATGGCTACCGCTTCATCGGGGTTGACGGACTTGCTGGGAGCGCGGCCGAAAAGGTCCTGAACCGTCTGCTGAACCTGCAGAGAGACAAACACGTGTTTTTCTTTCTGTCTCGGGACAGTTGTGTTTCGGTGACTTCATTCACATGTTTCCTGCTGAACGTCACATGATGTTGCCACAACCTTCCACACACATAAAATCCACATTACTTTTAATTTTGGCAGAAGCAGATGTGACAGTCTTCTCACCAGTGTCTAGATTATCTCTGACTCTACAATGACTCTTCTGTGTTGCTACTGTTACCTGCTGCCAGAAAACCCTGTAACCATGTTTATTTACTCATTCAGACCTGAGATGTCCTCTAAGACCTCAGCACTGAAATCAACCTCCTAATACCTGAGGGTTCTCTGAAAAACTTAATGCTCACTAAACTCTTTATTCCTCAGCCTCTGAAGCAGATAGAAAGATGAGAGCTTAAACCTCTGACTGTTAGTGTAAATCACTGGCTTTGCCTTGGACACTGGATATGGCTTTCATCATTCTCAGTTCAGTTCAACTTTTAGGGTTTCTTGATTGTTTTTTCTTAAATGTTTATGAACATTAGTGTATTACACATTAGTGTTAACACAATTAAAATAGTCTCAATTCATTTTTATCTCATGTATCTGCTTCAGAGGCTGAGAAATAAAGGTTTTAGTGCATCAGGTGAATATTTACCTCTAGCTAGCGGTGATACTGGTTCACTGATCCTCCCCCCACTAGCCTAACCTAGGGGGAGAAGGAACCTAGGAACCTTGACCCTCTGGTTAGCAGCTTAGTGGGTTGAAATCAGTGTCTGAAACTTCTTAGTCATGATTTTTGTTGTTTTCATCCAGGTGACTGCTCTAATCTGCTTCAGTGTCGCTCCCCTCACTCAGGTCAACAGCCAACTGTGACTTTAAGAACTTTTTTGTGGCTAAAACCGCTGGGGAAAAAAAAATCCCCCAGAAATTCCTCAAAATTTCCCATTATGCATTTTGCCTCCTGACATAAATTTCAGCAAATGCTGCTGTGGCTTGTACAGATTCATACTGTGTGTGTGTGTGAGTGTGTGTACGTACCTTGGGCATGCGGGTCATGCCTCCGACCAGCAGCACCTCTCCAATGTCTCCCTTGGACACCTCTGCGTCCTGCATGGCCTTCTGACAGGGAGCCACGGTGCGGCGGATCAGGTCGGCCACGATGCCTTCAAACTGCGCACGAGTCAGCTTCATGTTGAGATGTTTGGGGCCGGAGGCGTCCATGGTCAGGTAGGGGAGGTTGATGTCAGTCTGGGACAGAGAGCAAACATAATGTGACCACATTCAGTTTCACCACAAATGTCTGACAGTGTCACAGACGACCATCATTCATGGTCGTGGCACGGCTGTGGGTGTCGACCTGAGGTTATCAACTTGAGCTACCTCATTCCAGCCACTCAATTTCAGGTTTAGGCCATAAAAGGCATAATTATATATAAATAACCATCATCCTGAGTCTCAGTGGGTTTAATGTCCTTTGATCAGAGTTTTGTTAAAAACATGAATTTAAATTCTGGGGGGACCAAATTAATCTATCAATACATAAATCAGTCCTCCTTTCTTAAAATCTAAGGAAAAAAAAAAAGTTCTGCTATTAAAAACTCTAGAGGTTTGTGTGACCTTGTCGTGGGCTGGCCCCGCTGTCAGAACCAGGACAGGCCTCTGTGGGCCGAGCCCTGCACACACAGTCTGGACAGCTGACTGAGCTCACTGGTTTTGAGGCTGAAGTCAATCTCAGGTGAGTGAAGAACATAGACTCATGGCCACAAACTTCTGACTGACTCTTGTGTTGACAAAGTGGTGCATTATGGCCACTGTAGGTAAAAAAAATAAAAGAGTAAAGAATAACGGCACCGGTGGAAGGGGGAATATTCAAAGAAAAAAATAACTGAGATTATAAAGTCATAAACTTGTGAGAAAAAAAGATTCTGAGACTGCACTGCTGATGGACACATCTGGTCCTTGTTATGCTGTGGGCCCTGTAGCCGCACCCACAATCAACAGACATACACACACACACACACACTTCTCTTTTTTGTGATTGAAATGTAATTATAAGCGTATACTTGTTGACACTGTGTGCACAAGTGTGCAGTATACTCCTCATATGTATATATTTATCAACACATCAATATCAGTGACATCTTTCTGTATAGATACCCTCTGCAATTATGATTTTTTTTTTCTTTTATGTGTTTGTCAATTTTTTTTTTCCATTTGGTTTGTCATTCAACTAAATGTAAAAAAAAAAAAAAAAAAAATTCTGACATAAAAATAAAAAATCACTTATTTACAGGGAAGAAAAATAAAAAGGAAAACCGTGTTCTTTTTCTTAAGGAACCACATGGTTTCACACCTGTGTGTTGAGCTCATCTGTATCACGTTCGTACCTGCAATGACGAAGACAGCTCACACTTGGCCTTCTCAGCAGCCTCTCGGACTCTCTGAAGAGCCATGTTGTCTTTCATCAGATCCACACCCGACTGGAACGACACAACAACAACGACATACATGAAAAACTCTGAAACAGACTGAACGACACACGAGAAGCTCGTCTGAAGACAGAGACAATCTGAGCACCTCTCTCTTGAACTCCTTGACGATGTATCTGAGGAGGTGCTGGTCGAAGTCCTCTCCTCCCAGGAAGGTGTCGCCGTTGGTGGACTTCACTTCAAAAACTCCTTTCTGGATCTCCAGTACTGAGATATCAAATGTTCCTCCACCGAGATCATACACGGCAATACTGAAAACAGACACAGGCCCATCAGGGTAACGCATTTTATCAACCTGTCCAATCATATGTGTCCGTGTTTCAGGAAGAACGGGTGTAGTATGAAACACCAACAGTGGCAGTGTTTGTTGGTCTCTACTCACATCTTATCCTGAGTCTTGTCCAGGCCGTAGGCCAGAGCAGCAGCGGTCGGCTCGTTGATCACACGCAGGACGTTCAGACCAGCGATCTGACCGGCATCTTTGGTGGCCTGAAAATCAAAGACACACATCAGAACACTGATCGATGCATTGAGGCGTGGGTCGTCGAATTAAGTGTTAAAAAGCAAAAGAAACATGATCAGATGTGCCTGTCAGCTTCACCAAGTTCAATTCAGAGCTTCTGAGACCACAAAGACCTGAATTTAATATCTGTTAGAAAAATCCGAAAGACTAATTGATGCATAATTTATATAACAATAAGTTGACACGAATGATTATTTAAAATCAAGGCAACCCTGCAGAAAATGTATGGATGGATTAACCAGTGACGACTGTAGCTAGCAGTGGTGACAGTGTTTGTCACAGCTCTGATGGTGTCGACTGAAACTCCACAAACAGACCGAGTGAACAGCCTCCTGCTGCACAATCTGCTGTCCCAACAATCCCACCTTTAGTTAATACACTCATTGAGCACCTCAACACAACCGCGCCTCCCTTTGCTCTCAGAACAGCCTCAACTCATCCAACACCTTCCACCAGATGCTGGATAACATTCTGCTCCATGTTGACTGCATCACATCTTCTCTGCAGATTTGTCAGCTGCACATTCAAGCTGCCAACCTCCTGTTCTACCACAGCCCAGACTTTAGCTTTGGGCTGATTACATAAATAAACCGGTGTTCCTGTTAAAGTGCTCGGTGAGTGCAGATGCAGAACATCTCCTGACAGCCTGCAGTCACACATAACTAACACTGTAGAACTAACATGAACAAATATTTAAGGTTTTCGTTGATGTTCCCAGCCTCTTGCCCAGTGTCAGCTGGGACTGGCTCCTCCCCCTGCCACGCTCAAAAGAATAAGCCATCTGATGGATGGACAGAGTCAAGACAGATACCTTCTAAGGACTTTTTTTTTTTTCATGTAATACTTAGAAACCTTCCAAGACGTGCAGACAAACTGCAAACATCCAGAGTGACTCAGGTCTAATTCTTTTAGCTGACAGGACACAGACCTGTTGGGATTATCAGATCAACTAAACGGGGAAAAAGAACAGTGATTATTAAAATTTGTTGGCCTGCTTTTGTTTCCTTTATATGTTGCAATCCCTCCAGGTCGAGGCAGTCAGCTGCTGATCCTGAGTCCGATTCTGTTGGAGGTTTTTTTTTTCTGGTAAAAGAGACTTTTTCCTCCACACTGTCACCAAGGGCCTCCTCACTGTGGGAACTGTTGGGTTTGTATCTATAATATTGTAAGGTCTGGACTACTCAATGTATGCTGTGATTTTACAGGATAATCTTTCAAAGTTCCCTATTATTTATTTATTTATTTATTTTCATCTGCGTAAACAAGTGAAAATTTGTGTTTGTCAGGATTTTCTTGTTGTCGTAATGACACAACTCTGGTGGGTCTCATCACCAAGAACAACGAGACCCACTACAGGAAGGAGGTCAACCTTCTGACCACGTGGTGCAGGGACAACAACCTCCTACTGAATGTCAGCAAAACAAAGGAGATTGTGGTGGACTTCAGGAAGAGCCACACTGAACACCCACCACTGACCATCGATGGTGCTGCTGTGGAGAGAGTGGGCAGCGCCAAATTCCTGGGGGTGCACATCAGTGAGGACCTCTCCTGGGCCACCAACTCTGCATCACTGGCGAGGAAAGCCCAGCGGCGCCTTTACTTCCTCCGCAAGCTGAAGAAAGCGAAAGCTCCCATACCCACCCTGAACACATTCTACAGGGGCACCATCGAAAGCATCCTGTCCAGCTGCATCACTGTGTGGGGCGGTGGCTGCACTGATTACAGCAGGAAGTCACTGCAACGCATAGTGAACACAGCTGGCAGGATCATTGGTGCCACACTCCCTTCCTTGGAAGACATCTACACCACCCGCCTCACCCGGAAAGCCATCTCGATGGCGAACGACACCAACCACCCTGCATACAGACTGTTCAGCCTCCTACCCTCTGGAAGAAGGTATAGGAGCCTTCGCTGCCGCACCACCAGACTCAGCAACAGCCTCATACACCAAGCTATCAGGAAGCTAAACTCTCTCCCCTCACTCCCCCCAGCCATACCCCCCAGTCTGACAGGAAGCTGACCCCCCTCCCCCCCGAAAGGAAAAATCACTCAGGACTCTGTACCCTGCACTTCCGTTACCTGTATTCCGTTTATATGACCACTTACCACACGAACTGGAACTGGCTGCTATCCACTTTCTACTTGCACTATTAATGTCAAATTGCTGCCTTTACTGAATCACCTTGGCACTACAATAACCCAACTTGTACAGAAACTCCTGCTGCTACTCCCAGTTATACGTATCTCATTTAGTTATTTTTATTTATCTCTTTAGTATTAGGAAACGTCCTATTTATGTAGAATTGAATGTATACTTAGCATTAGGAAATGTCTTGTCCAGTCTTATCTGTCGTGCCTGTGCAGTGTGCACTTTATATGTTTCACCGCGGGAGAGTGGGAAATGTCCTTTCGATTCCTTTGTATGTCTTAACATGTGAAGAAATTGACAATAAAGCTACTTTGACTTTGACTTATCTCAGCCACAAGAGGCTTAAGTGTAGAAAGACTAGTGTGTGTGTGTGTGTGTGTGTGTGTGTACCTGTCTCTGAGAATCATTGAAGTAAGCTGGTACAGTGACGACAGCGTTCTTCACTTTGGTTCCCAGGAAGTTCTCTGCAGCACAAACACAAGATTATAACCAGAACTGCTGCTCACATGTTGATGATGACGAAACATATTGAAAGGAACAGCACTCATACCTGCAGTCTCCTTCATCTTAATAAGGACAAAAGCTCCTGCCTGGCTGGGGGAGTACATTTTCCCATGAGCCTCTACCCAAGCATCACCATTAGATGCACGTACAATCTTGTAGGGCACGTTCTTCCTGTTGGTGAAACAGCAGCACAATTTTCACTTAGTGAGTGAATCTATTCAGAGATCTCTGCTGACTGTATGTTGATGAATATCTGGGTAGACGTGTGTCCACTCAATTGACTGCATACTGATACATGCAATACTGCAGAATATTTTAAAGATGAACTCACAGATCCTTCTGGACCTCGGCGTCATCAAAGCGACGTCCGATCAGTCTCTTGGTGGCGTACAGAGTGTTCTGAGGGTTGGTGACAGCCTGGCGTTTAGCGGGCATGCCCACCAGACGTTCCCCATCTGCAGTGAAGGCGATGACTGATGGAGTCGTCCTGGCTCCCTCTGCGTTCTCCAGCACCTGAGAGGCAAAGAGAAATCTTCCTCAAACTCCACATTGTTCATCTACTACGGGTTACTCCAAGTCATCTGTCAAACCACCATCACTACTAGTGCTCTTTAATGGATCAATAAATCAGCTTGTTTTAACAGATCCTCATTTCTGTTCAACTAGACCTGAGTTGACTTATTGATAATATCAGAACTCAGTTGGACAGCATGATGCAGTCACCATCACTATCTATGGCCTCAGTAATAAAAGGTAGTTGAATTCTGACAGTATCAACAGAAACTGACCATTATAATCTCCCTGAATGATCAATGTGTGGCAGGTCTGTTGTATTGAACTGTGTTTAACTGTACAGGTGTAGTTAATACAGTAGCAAGAGGGTGTATTCATCAGTATGCAAGACTATGGTCAAAGAAATTCTCAAGGCATCAGTGAGTAAATGGGATGAACTGTCTATATATCTTGGACTGAAGAAATCAGTGAATAGGTAGCTTTTAAACAAACACCTATATATACTGACTGTTGTTTGGACACATTAAATGCCTGAGATGCCTAACAGTCAGAGGCCTCTACTGCTGTCTGAAGAACAAAGAGTTATTGAATGGTGAATCAGCTTTTACAAACTCTATGCCTGAGGAGAAAAAATCTTTTTAGTCAGTTTCATCTCTTTCAGCCTCTAACTTTGCCAAAATATCTTCATTTGGTCCATCAGAAATATTTTAAATCTAAAACTTAAACCAGTATTCACACTGTTTTGCAGCATATGATATTTTGGCCAAATTTGCTCACATAAGCTGCAGAATGTCCTGTGCCTTCATAATGTGACCAAAACCTGCAAGTTATTTAAAACAAAATATGCATTTGCAGTAATATACACTAAAAAATATGCCTGTGTGTGGATCTGGCTATCAAGGCCACACCTCAGTAACAGAGGTATCACAGGTATAATATAATCCAAATAGAGAGAAATTTAGATGAGGTGGTCAACATTTAGCTTTCAGTTTTCACATGTTGAATTGTCAAGGACAAAATGCTCACATTGATCAGTTTATCTGTCAGAGGGCTGCTTAAAATCAAACCTGACCACACAGTCTAATGTGCATAACAGACATGGGATGTGTCCACTCATCCTCACCTTGGCCTGTTTCCCCTCCATGACCGCAACACATGAGTTGGTAGTTCCCAGGTCAATGCCAATGACTGCACCCTTGACGGCTTCTGACCTGCAAAATACAACACAAACTTATAAATACAGCATGTGAATTTTACAATAGAGTTCTAACAATCAATAATATTTACTTCATCTTCAAAGGATATTTAACTTTATATCTATAATTTACTTAAATACTTTCCTTAAGCACTCTGCTAGCAATCTACTTTTCCCAGTACAATGAGTCTTAGAATAAGACACCTTCATTTTAAACATTGTTTAATCTAATGTAGGTCCACTTCTTTTCACTCTGCTACTAATAACTATTTCCTGACGGCATTCTCAACAGGATACTTCAAATCATTCAAAAAACTTTTGTGTTAATACTTACGCATAGTTTCTCCTGGACAGGGCTCTAAGAGCATCTTGTTGGAAGCCACTCCAGCATGCCTATGAAAACATTAAAAACAGTTACACAGCTGTTAGCAAAAGTTAATTTTTAGTATGAATGTAATAAAACATGGATTCCACTATTACATCAATGTTGTACTAGTAATGCTGTGACCTGTGACATAACCTAAAGAAAATTTTATGCGAGACCTTTATCAAAGTGGCCAAGTAGATTATGAAGTGTAGAAATGCAGAAACTCAAGTAACAGAAAACAAGCACCATAAATATCCCATAAACTTTTGGAATCTAGATGTGATAAAATGTAGAAAGACTAAGTCTATCAGATCTCATGTGATGAGATACTACCGTCCGTTAATGTGAAGAAGAATGCAAAACGAATACTGCTGACGATAAACAGTTTGTGAGTGAATGAATACAATTTTGGGACATGTGAGAAATGTTGCAGCATGCTGGGGGTGGGGAAACATCACTGAAGGTCACTGATCAACTCATCTGCTACAGCCTTGAACACACGAACCACTGCCTCATATCAAACATGCTAACTTACATAATCAGATCATTGGTTCACTAATGCAGTTTATATTAACATAAACTGCAGTATCTATTGTAGCAAGATGGGTGACAGATTAGCCGTCAAGTGGAAAATGACACACGTTAGCTAAGCTCAGCTACTAGCACATCTAATTACTTCCAATAATGCACAGCGTCCATGTTAGCATAGAGTGGTGACATTATTTTACGTGACATCGCTCAATGTGCATGATTATAACGGCAGGTAAATTAAAGTTTTATGGATAGTCACTATTCAGTAAACCGGCCTCAAGCTAACTATGTTAGCATGCTAAGCTAGCCGGACTTCGACACAAAACCAGATTTGTCAGATCTTACAGTAATAATCGATATTTGGCGTGTGTTTAATTGTCACTATGAGTTTGTTTAAACTAACCTTCTTAACCAAAGAGGACACATTTCTGGTGCAGGTCCTTGTCGGGAGAGTCCTTGAAACGCTTCTGGCGACACTCAACATTTTGACAATTTGGCTAGCGGTAACTAAATTTGATAAAAACGTCCGCAGCGTTTAATGTCAAAAGCAGAATCTCCGAACTGGCGAAGAGCGAAGAACGGCTAAAAGATGGTAAATTTCCAGGTGTCTTCAGACGTCCAGGGAAAAAGCAAAGCTCGGGGCCAGCAGAAACGCTTGTCTTGGGACTTATACAGCAATGGGACTGCGAAGCTTCTTCTGGAATTATCCAACACATGTTGCACCACGCAACGCTAAAGGACCCCAAATTGGGCTGCCTTTTTTCTGCCTGAATAGTATTGATGGTTAAAAAAAACTTTATAGAGCTGTTAATGAATTTACCATACATGTTTATTTATAATGCGGTATAATTAAGATAATTTCAGTTTTTCATGTAGAAAAACTCGACACATTTCTCCTATTTTATCATTATTATTATTACCTTATGGTTAGGCACAGAACAGGGCAGCCACACATAGTGGGCATATGAAGGTCATGATGTAACGAGGGGTACGCAGTGGTTTCACGTGTGTTACATCTATACATCCTATGGTTACATCAGGGATGTTAAACCAACATACTTGCTGTACCATCAAATGCTATTGTTAATGTAGAAACTAGTGCGTACACACAATAATACGTGTGAAATATTATGGGAATACACACAGATGCAGTTATAACCAAATTTCCCCCGGGATAATAATGAACTTGAAGTTAGGATAATTCACATTCATACTCCTACACGTCTGAAAAATTTGTATTTGTAATACAGGTGGGAGCAACTTTATTTCAGACTGGGAGCAATCTGTTACATTCCCCTCCACTGGAGTTTTTTAGGTTTGGTAAAAGTGACCTCACTCCACTGTGTGGTGATACTATACTAGTGCAAAGAATGGCAAAAGTTTAATTGTTATTGTTTATATTCCCTTACTTTGGAGGCAATGAGAATTACCACCAGGCAAAAAAGTCAATTCATCATAACCCTTGGTACATTACAGCAGCACAGATTTCTGTAGGAACACCTTTCACTGAGAGGTCATATTTTAGAAAATCCGATGAAAATCCAATTGTCCACTGGGTGGCAGTGATGAGTAATTCTGAAAGTCAGTATGTAACAGTTTTCATGAGCCATGACAAAACCCTGACGAAGACACCTGTTCAACTGTTTGTTTTGGTTCTTTGTATTGTATCTAATGTATTCATTTCAAAGGATTGTGATGTAATTTCTACACCTTCAATTCAAGCAGTGATCTCTGATTGTTGTACAGTCATTTTTTTTAAATATTTTTTTAAAGGCACATACTCACCTATGGCTATCCAGTACACTGATCAAAAGCTGTAGCATAAGATTTAACACCATTGGTTATATTAATGTGTGTGTGTGTGTGTGTGTGTGTGTGTGTGTGTGTGTGTGTGTGTGTGTGTGTTGGGTGAGGGGGGGGGGGGGGGGGGGGGGGGGGGCACACTAACACAAGTCCTGTTAACACTGTGAAGTGTGTATGTGTGATGGTGTGTACGACAATTCAACTTTTACAGCAGTCTCTGTGTACAGATGTGAATCATTCATTTATTGTATAGAATCAGAGGACATGAATGTGAGTTAGCAGCTTCTTTGTCCATTAAATGGATGGAGGGAAATACCAATCTGATTAACTCAACACGATTGGTTGAATAAGTGTTAATGGAATTGGACAGGTAGAGGTAATGGAGTAGTTGTCCAGCTGAGCCCAGTGCATGAAGGTTGTGGGTTTAAAGATTGTTGAGGAAGTCATGCATTGTGTCTGTCCAAACAATTCTGTTCTTCTCTTCCTCTTTCTCTTCTTGTTAGTTTTTCCTGTTTACTCTCAGCAGTTTCAGAAATACACAAACAGCCTGTCTCGCACCAACAAAGTCACTGAGATCAATTTTTTTCCACAGTTTGATGTGGTTGATTGGATAATTGCATGAATAAGCAGGTGTACAGTTGTTCCTAATAAAGTGCTTGGTGGGTGTTCGTCCAATAAGCAGTCTTTAAGTGAGGAATGATGAAGGAATCTCACATAGTTACTTGAGCTGTCTCAACCCTGCTGCTGTGAACGAGCAAGCAGCTTTTCAAGCCAAATGTCCAGTCAGAAGATCTCAAAATCTCTGCTAAAAAACATTTTTGCCACAAATTCCAAAAGTGCTTTAAAAATCTTCAGTTTATTTTAAACAGCTGCTGAAAACAGCTGCTTCTCCTGAAAACCTGGAGATGCCACATGTGTCCATCTGCACAAGAAGTTGTGACAGGTTGTGTGTATGATGAGACAGTTTAAATATGAAAAATATCAAGCTGAGAAATATTCCTGAAAATATATATATAGTTTTTTGACATCTAGAAAGAATTGTGCAATTTCATAAATGAGAAAATGTATTTTTGTGTATTTGTTATTTCAAATAATTCACTCTGAAATGGTTTGAAGTTTATGACTTCATTTGGTTTATAGAAGTCGACAAGAAAACCAAGGAGATATGTGAGAACGTTTTACGTTTGTTCTCTCAGGCACTTTGTCTCATTGATGCTCAGCATCAGTCATAACATACTGTAGTGTACTGTGATCAGTTCAGATTGTGTCATAGTAAATATTTCTGTGTGACACAATACCCACAATGTAATGTCAGTATTTTGTGTGTGTTGCACATCAAGTTGAACTTCTGTCATTTGTTGTATGTGGTGTCAATAAACTTATTGACACCAGATACAACAGCGCTTTAACTCATTTAAAATCATGAGCCATGTCTCTGTGTCAATTTGTTGACACAGTGTAGTTATTCTAGTGACCAGCCTAACATTGCCATTGACCAACTAAGTCAGTTACATATCCACTGGGAAACTGTGGTAGACAGTTAACCTAACCCTAACCTCCTCACAACCCAGGTGGGTTCAATCATATTTCATGATGCTAAACATTTAATTGGCTGTGTATGTATGCAAACCCAGCTGGGTCGCAGAACAGCCTGCACCATTATCCATCTTGAAAATCTACTTCACCTCTGAGGGCCTGCAGCAGGGATGAACAGAACTTCCTGCCCTCTGACTGGACTTTGCTTTCTGCCTGCTCCTGTTTTCTCTGGTGTTCCTGCCTCTCTGTTACTGAACACTGCCTGCCTGCTGACTTTGCCACTTGCCCTTAACTACTCATACCTGCGCTACCTTTAAATAAAAATGAACTGCACAAACTTTTTGTCCCTGAGTTATGCATTTGAGATGTGACACAAGCCTTGACATCTGGCACCCCTGTCTTATTCACCATCCATATTAGAAATCACAACATGAGTTCCCATAACTTTACTGGCTATACACATCTCCTTATGTCCCAGTGGTTGCAGTTCTATTACCTGCATCTCTGCCCGTCTGTGAATGACTCAGAAATTCTTATGATCAAGAAAAAACAGGGTTTTTAGTTATTTGAACAAAAGCTGAGAAAAACAGTCACCTAAAGTTATTTACCCTAAACACCAAGGAACAGGTTCTAAACCTTGATGTTATCATGGACCCTGAACTAAAGTTTGAGAGTCACATTAGAAACATTTTATCATTTTACCAGACTCAGATCATTTATCTCCCAGGCTGATAGGAAAAAGTGAATAAATGCTTTCATCTCTTCTGAATGGTGTCTTTAGCCACTTAAAATGATTGCCCAGCAACCACACACTTTTTTATGCTGATCTAAGAGATGGAAACATGCTAATACCACCAAATAGGCCTGTATGGGAACCAGCAAGACCCTGTTGAAGCTCATCAAACAAGCTGTTGTTGTGTTTCAGAGGCTTTTTTTCTCCTATATTTGTTTAAATCTTAGCAAATACCAAACATTAAACATGTGCAGAATTAGCTATTAGCAGTTAGTGTGTATCCATAGATGGACAGATGACAAACAACTTCTTGCTTTTCATTATCTCTAAGCAGACTGGTGGATGTTTGTTTGTGATGAGATCAGATAAATCATACTGAATGATGTGTTTCCAGTCTGTCTGTGAAGATTTGACTGTTATAATGCAAGGAAAGAGTCTCTGGTTTTTACCTCACGCAGTGTCTCTCCCTCTGGTCCTCCACATCTTTAATTTCCCCATGGTTAAAATGTCATTCTGAATGATGCCCCACCTCCCTCTGTGATGTTAATCCCATCTGGATTTGATTTAAGAAAGCTATTGGTCAATTACAGCTTGTACAGAAGAGACCAATCAGAGAGCACACATCACTCCAGTTTTAAAGTCACTGGTTAATTACCTGTCACAGAATTAATTCTATTGTTTTTTAATGAAATGAAGGGCTCTGCCTCGTCGTATCTGTCTGATATGGTTAAGAGCCTCTTAGGTCTCTTAGATCCTGGAGCTTGAGCCTATTGATTATGTCTGAAGTCAGAAGGCATGGAGAGGAAGCTTTTGTTTGTTATGTCCATAAACACAGGGACAGTGTGCCAGAGGGATTAAAAGACTCTTGTTTAAATAACACCTTTTTTAGCACTGATTTTTACCTGACCGTTATTTCATCTTGTCTTTTTAAATTCACTTTATCCTGTTTTGTTTTATGGTGCTTTGTATTTAATGCAAAACCACTTTGTCTCACATTTAATGTGTGAATGGTGCTATAGAAATAAAAGTCTTCTTCCTCCTCCTCCTCCTCCTCCTCCTCCTCATCCTCCTCCTCCTCCTCTTCTTCTTCTTCTACATATTATTATGTAGATTATTATGTATTACCATCCTTGCACACAAAGCACTCTCAGTCCAGATTGTTCTCATTTGTGGTTCCCTGATGGTGGAACGAGCTACTAAGTTCTATCAGAGTAGGAGCGTCCCTCTCTATTTTCAAGAATCTCTTGAAAACTCATCTCTTCTGAGAACACCTTCTTTCCTAAAAACCTGAACCTGTCTAACTTTTTGATGGACTTCCTAACACAATCTCCCAGCACTTATTAAATAGATGTGGTACCTAAAACTTACACGAGGGTTTCCCACTGCACTGTAGCTTTACTATTGTCCTTCACTTGTAAGTCGCTTTGGTTAAAAGCGTCTGCCAAATCAATAAATGTAAATATATAATTTTCATTATTGTGTAGATAGGACAGAGGAAGGTAATGGAGAGAAGTAGCCTCCCAGGGTCCAATAGAACAATACTTTCCTTTCAGGTTAAATCCCGTTCAGTTATCTCTGCTCCCAGAGTTTGCATGCAGGGATGTAAACAGATACTGGACAAAGAAAACGCAGCTTCTCTTGTGGCTCAAACACTGATAAGACTCAGCATCCTGTCCTCTCTCACTGCAGTTTGTCTGTAGGCTCAAAATTAATCAACTTCCATACAACTGTTGCACCGCCACTGTCTGTCCATTAAAATATGATCTACTGAATAAAGATTTACGTGTTTGTTTGGGTTAATGTCAGTATTTTTGTTCAAACATACCAGTGACGCACTTTGATTGGGACAATTTCACTGCTCACAGGAGGATGCTGGGAGAGTAACCACCTCCCCTCCTGCCTCATACTGATGCAGAAAGTTTAATGTCGGGGGCCTTGCACCTCTGCTGGGCAGTTCACCCACATCACACCACAGTATAGTGCAGCCTGAAGGTTTATCTGCAGGGGGCAGTAGAGCTCCATGGAACTAGGTGACATTTTCAGCGGCAATAAGATAAGATGAGCTGTAATGGCTCCAGCGAGAGAAGAAACTGGACCATTTAAAACAGAAAAAAACATAAGTGAAGTTTGAAGCATTAGAGGGATTACAGGGAGGAGAAGTGTGGGTGTGAGGCTGTTCTTGCCATATGTGTAAGAAAAAGTGTTAAAACATGTAACCTGGCACAAATGAAGGACAGATGAACCATCTTTGAAAACACTATAATGTTGTCAAATCTCTGTACATTTAAGACTGCGTCTGACCTGATCCACAGATCCACTGGATTAGTGCTGGGATGTTCTTCCATTTATTTTAATATTCAAATGCCCTAGAGATGATCATGATTGTTGTAAAACAGGGTCATGCTCCTGCACTTTTACTTCTCTGGAACATCATTTTTACCAAATAACCAATCAGAGCATTAAATGTTCTTCTATACTTCAAACCTCTTTTAAAGCAAAAAGACTAACTGCAGTTTCCCTTTCAAGTTCGACAGCTTGATCTGTGAAAAAAAAAAAAAAAAAATTCAGTTCTTTTCTAGGAGATGAAGCAGTAGCCAAGTGGGTAAAGGAGCAAGTCCAAAGTCCACGACAGGACACAGTTGTTAGCATAGAGACAGAGACAGAGAATAGAAAGATGTGCAGAGCTCCACAAAGAAAGGCAGAGAGATAACACTGCAGCAGTGCCAATACTGTGAGAGTCTGCTGGGGAGCAGCATGACACCATGATCGTCTGGCTGTTGTAGCCACGTTTAATGAGCCTGGTCACATTCCTGTTACGTTGTCTTCATGAAGGGGCTTCAATTCAAATCAACTGTTCCATTAAAACACACAGTGTGTATGTGTGATATGACTCTAACCATCTAACCAGTACTTGTTACACCCTAACCCAAACTTTAACCTAAATCTGAAACTGGAAGCTGAGTTTAACCTAAACCTGATCTTATCCTCATCTACGCTCTACATCTGAATGGCTTACATTATGGGGAACAGCTTTTTGTGCCAACAGTGTGAGTGTATGAAGAGATTTAGGTCCTCACAACATGAGTAATACCCAGAGCACACACACACACACACACACACACACACACACACACACACACACACACACACACCCACCCACAGCCTTGTGTTACTATATTTATAGGGACCCGTCAATAAGATAATGCATATCTGAGCCCTGTATTCTAACCTTAGCCATCACAGCTGAAAGCCTTACCCAGAGCATTATCTCAATGACCAATCCCCGCAAATATAGAAAGACAGTGATGGGGAGGCTTGTTTTACAGCACTTCTCCAACACACGCACACACACACACACACACACACACACACACACACACACACACACACACACAAACACTCCCATCTTCACTCACCTGCCACAAGTGCGTCAGGGAATGAAAAGAGACACGTCCAATTGCTTTTTTGTTTTTGTTTGTTTTTTCTTAGATTCTTATTTCGTAGATGTATATGTGGCAGAATGTAGCAGGGTCTAATTTACAATAATTTTGTGTTATGTTGGGTATAATTTAGCAGTTTTTACAACTGTACATAGACATTGAAAAATGGAGTGTAAATCTACAGGGTTGTGGTGGTGGTTGAGTCTCAGTGAGAAAACAGTTCATGATTTTTGAAAGATGTGGAGATCTGTCTGCATTTTCTGTCAGCAATGAAAAGTGATCCACAGTTTAAAGGTCTCGTATTTTACACTTTTGCAGTGGTTTATTTGAAAGTTGAAGAAGATATTTGTGGTTTTAACAACCAAAAAACATCTCAGTGTAGTTTTACATCTCCTCTTTCAGGCTTCTCTCTGGAGCTCTAGTAACAACAGGTCAGTCAGCCAATCAGAAGAGAGGATCTGAGCCTCTCTTCTGATTGGCTGACTGTTTTCTGAGTGATCCAATACAAATATAGCAGATTTCAGGTAAACACTCAGAGAAACCAAATCCTGCAAGGCTGGATGGTGGGTCCAGGTGGGCGGGGCTTGGGTCATGCTGCTGAGGGCAGTGACCGCTTTGTTGTGACATCACAAAGTTCAAAAAGTCCTGATGACTCGTTTTAAGGCTCAGTTTCTTAATACAGGCTGTGTGCACTTCTCTGAGGCTTTGGTATTTTCTCGGTATGAATATAGAACCTATATATATATATAGAACCTGCTTTATTATAAAAAAACACATGGAAAAATCACTTTCTACAATATGAGACCTTTAAATCACACCATCCATGCTCCTGCTGAGGGCACTACATTACATGGACACAGTGAAACAGGGGGAGGTAAAGCCCAATGGAAGAAAATCAATCTAAGAATCTCTTAAAGTTGACAGTGGCATTATCCAACAATGTTTTTACTGTAATGAAATTAGTCATATAGCAGACGCTTTTATCCAAAGCAACTTACAGACATCATTTTGGAATCAAAAAGTTAAATCCGTCATTCACAAAAATATTCAGACCTTTAATTGAGTCCAGCTGTGTAGAGCTACAAGCTTTGCAGTTATTCCTGCTGTTCCTCACAGATCCCCTCAACCTCTGTCAGACTGGATGGGAAGCATCTGTGAACTGCTATCTTCAGGTCTCCTCAGAAGTTCTATGGGGTTTAAGGCTGTGCTTTGGCTGGGTCACTCAAGGACAGAGTCAGAGACTTGTCCTGAAGCCACTCACAGTGTTTTCTTGGCTGCGTGCTTCAGGTTATTGCTGGGCTAGAAGATGAACTGTCTCAGTCTCAGGTTGTTTGCACTCAGGAGCAGGTTGTCCTCAATAACCTCTGTATCTGGCTGCATCCAACCTTCCATCACTTCTGACCTGTTTCCCTGTTTCTGCCACTAAGCTGCTACCATCATGCACCACTGTAGGGACAGTATCAACCAGGTGATGAGCAGTGCCTGGTGTTCACCAGACATAGTGTTACGAGTTCCACCCAAAGAGTTGAATTTTCTATAACAAAAACTACAATCAATAGACCGCACACACCAAAACTGACAAACTCACAGCAAGCAATAATTAACACACACCAACTGTGTAATATTTGCTATATTTAAATGTTTCATTTGTACATACCATAGTATTATTATTATTATTTCATTTTTTTTCCTCAAATGTATAGCATTTGTTATTGATATTTTGCAGTTTGAGCTACTGTCCACTTCAATGCTGTGTTCTGCAACTTTCCCCACTGTGGGACTGTTAAAGGACTATCGTATCGTATCATATCGTATCGTATTTATCTTTTGTCTCATCAGCCAGGAAATGTTTTTTTTTCCCTCATGTTCTAAGTGTCCTCTAAATGCTATAAATGCCACCAAGTTCTCTCATCTCCTGGTGGTTCCAGACTTCTTCCATTTGAAAATTATTGAGAGAGATCATTGGGAACTTTTTTTCCTTTCTCTCTCTACAGTGTCCTCTCAAATAAAGCTGTGAAATGCTAAAAAAGAAAAGAAAAGAAAATTGTTTTATACCTTTGCCCTAAACTATGCATCACCATATAAATCACATAAGTCTAAAGAGAGTTCCTTGGAATTCATCCCCTGATGTTTGTCTGTCCTGACCTGCAGTGTGAATTGTGGGACCTTATACACACAGGTGTGTCCTTTTCTAAATTATGTCCAATCAATTCAGTTTGTAACCCAGTCAGGTTCTAGACACATCTCAAGGATAATTAAAGCAAAGATGATCCAACTGACCACGATCTGAAGTGACATAGCAAAGAGTTGGAGTATTTTTTTTTTAATGAGAGATTTCTGTTTTTGATTTTTAATACAGATTTTCACTTTATCATTTTAGTTTAATGAGAGTCGATTCATGTGCAATTTTATCAATTTTAAATCAAACTGAATGAGGGAGTCTGAATGGGCTACTTCAAAAATGTTAAAGACCATCAAATTGTCAAATTTTCTTAAATCAAACACACCAAGTTTTATGACCAAGGTAGATATAATTATAGATACAGCAGATCATTCAAAGAGTGTACTGTATGCCAGTGATAGAAATAAATAAATAAGATACTATGAAATAAATATATGGATAAATTCAGTCAACCGTGAACAGCTCACAACAAGACATCTGAAGACATCACCCTGGATCTGTAAAGTGAAATATTACACCCAAAATGAATGAGCAATAAAATCAGTAGATGAATCATTAATGAAAATAATCATTATCTGCAGCCCTAAAAGGCACCATGACTTATTGTGTGGTTGACATTTTAGTTTTCTGTGTTAACAGGTTTATGACACTGTAAAACTCCTCTACATATCTAATAAGATGCAAGAAAGCTCATGTTTGAATAACTGAGGCTGTTAAAATGAAAGGATGAAGTGGAAAAGAAACACTGGAAGCCTTCATTAAAAAATACCAAGTCCAGTGAGAGAATGCAGACATGCTGATGACGACAAGCATATAGAGGAGGTGAAGCAGTGACACGGAGCGATGCATAGACAGATGGTTGGATACGTGGAAAGATAGATGGACTCAGTGAATGTGGGGGGAGGTGCTGATACTTTGCTGGCTCCTGGCCTGTCTCCCTCGCTGTGTTGTTAACCTCTTTGCTCCGGTGCTGATATGGCCAAAAAGCTAGTATGTACACATAGTGCCAAGATGCTAATAATCCGGTTTCATGCTTGACAGTCTCAAAGTGTCCAGAGTTAGCATGCTTCAGCGCTCCTATCACTGGCTCTGTGAGGCATGCTCAGACAAGAGATGGTTCCTGAGCTGGGGGAAGGAAGCACAGATGGCCGCTCTTTGCTTTCTGCTCTGTCCAAGTGAAGCGGTTGCCTGAAGCCGATCGTGTGGCCCCTGGGTGTTTGAAGTCCTGATATGAACAAGTTTAAAGAGCTAAAGAAAAGCCTCACACATGGCCACATGTGGGAGGAGGGCAGGGCCAGTGTGAGCTCACACAGACATTACATTTTCACAATGATACTACAGCAGGGCGAGATAACATTATAACAGCACTGATGTTTTTTGTTTTTTTTTTAGTTACACTCTGCTTCTAGTTTTATGAAGGAACACACAAGAGTAAGCTTTTATGCTCTGGTATTAAGCTTTAATACAAATTCATTAAAATTAATGATGTTGGTGGCTCTGTATGAAAAGTCAGGGGTTCACCAAAGAATCATGCCAATCCATCTATATTCAATATTTCAGTCTGCAAGAACCAACACCAACCATCTCATGAGCCCTGCTGCTAGGATGGAAGGACTTCCAAGGAAAATATGAATGTCAAGTGTAGTGCCCTTTGAGCCCCTTTTTTGATGTTTGTTTTTTTACCTTATATTTTGTCACACTTTGGATCTGCAGTATTTTAAAAAGCCATGTTGCATCCCCAGGTCCTGTTGGCATGGTAACCATAGATGTACAAAAGATAATAATCTGGATTACTGGTGACTGATAATGTGGAAATATAGCACTCCCACATAGCAATGTAGTATTTGGAAGAACAACTCACTTTACTTAATGGAAAAAAAATGCTCATAGCTGGAAATGCTACAGATTCTGAAAATAGCTGCACCACCAAACACTACAGTTACATCATCCTCTATTTTTCATGTTTTTCCTTTAATGTATCACCTATCTGTAGGCATATATCACAGGGGAGACCCACAAGCTTTGTTAATAATTAGAAAAATATAGGCTAATGTTAGCCTTATTGTTTGTGTTAGGCAATTAATTGATATTAGCTCATGGAAATGAACACAAGTTAACATTGTTTCTGACATGAGAGATGCAAATCTGGGCACCTGCTATTAAACACCAGTGGTTTTGACACCCATTCACCAGTGCAACCTCCCCACCATCAGTTTTCAGAGTGTTGTCATCCACAGCGGTGATCCTAGACTCTAGAACCGCAGGCAAAGAACCCCACCTCCCCACCTCTTTATGCAGACTATTAACAGATGCTACAATTTTGAAATGTCCCCTAAATACCTCAAGTGCAGACTATCAGTAGACACTGCAATTTACAGATGTTCCCTGAATCCCTCACATGCAGGCAATGGGTAGAACAAATGGCATCCTCTGGGGCTGAACAATGAAGCCAACACAGAAGTGCTAAAAGCTGCAGTTCCTTGAATGGCCACTAGAGTTCCATAGGTCAGTCCACATAGACTCTCATGTTAAATTGTCCAAATTTACAGCAGAAATAAATGTTTACAGCTTGGTACAAAAAATGGTTTTGGTTTCTATGGCTAATTTCCTCCTTCATGACAACTGTATGGGGATTAATTTTTATATAATTCACCTGTTTAAATTTTATTAAGACTCAAAGTTATGTTCAATTAAGAATGTGGCCACTTTGAGTGACAGGTGGGTGAGCGAATGTTTGACACAAACTTGAATGCATCAAAGTCTCAGCTCCACACACTCCCAACCTCTTCCTATTTGTGGATTAGCCAGGAATTAGTCAGAGTCAGGCACTGCCAAGATGGCAACGGCAGAGCAGCCCACTCTGAGCTCCTGAAACGCTCTTCATAAGCCTATAGGTGACCTCACAGAGGCCACGTCCATTTTTCTTTACATTCTATAGGGTAGACACTAGCTACAGCACACATCATCAGGGGCCTCACTCTGGGGTGTTTTGGGGGCCACAGCAGTATATTGTATAGTGTCATAGTGGGAGGTTTAAGGAAGGTTTATTGTTGTCATTGCAAAATGTGCCAATATGAAGTGCTGTTGGGGGCCCCTTTTCCTCTTGGGGTCCCCAAGCATTTGCCTGGTTTGCCTCTCCTTATGGTACACCTCTGGTTGAACTCATACAGAATGGTCAAATGAAATAGCTATTACAAATTACTGATGTATAAATTACTTTTTTTTATTTTATTGAAAAGTTGAAAAAACATAAATGACACTATAGTCTCATAGAGCAGCTTATTGTATTTGATTCAATAAGCATTTTCTTTAACTGTTCAGTGTTGTTTGCATGTATAGTTTGTGTTCAGTATTGATTCGTGTGAAGCAGAAATCCATGTAATCCTCATCCTGCAGATGTTTCAGAGTGGTTTACAGAGACAGGAGAGGGGAGACACATTCTAAAGAGCTTTCTACAGAGCCTCCTACAGACAACTTCTTTACAAGTGCATTACACTGCCGTGGTTCTTCCACAACACTAGGTTTAGAAAAGACAACAAGAGAGACAACACTTTCACCTTCCTCCACTACCTTAAATAATAAAGAAAAACCTCCAGCAAATAGGTTTTTATGTTGTTCTTCCTTTGCTTCTGTCCTCCTGCTGTTTACAGAACACATCTCTCTTCTGAATGGGGGCAGCAGGGAAACAGAGCAGGTGAGACGGGATGCAGCAGTGGTTGTAGCTAATGGCAGGGATGAAAGCTATACCATCTGCCAGTGACTGGCAAGGCTTCCCCATTAAATGAGAGGAAGGCCACGGAAACACGCAGACAACACATCAGGTGGGACCAACAAGAGCTCAGGAGCCTTTGTTAACAACAAGGCTGTGTTGTCAGACAGCTGTAGTGTTATCTCTTCATAGCTCAGTACACTATGGAAAGTCATCGGACTTGATTCACTGCATTGACTGTAGAGGACTAAATAAATTAATTAATAAATTACATAACAATTACTATATATCCTAAGGCTGATATAAGTATATAAGATTTCAATTAATACGTTAAAATATTTACACAAAATATGTTTAAAAGAAATATTTATATCCATTATAGCATGGAAAAATAAAAATGAAATTAATTAATAAAAAAACAGAACTAAATTCAAATAGAAAATTAAATAGGAAATTAAAATTAAAATAGGAAATAAGAGTGATTTTATGTAAAATTTTATGTGTGACTCCAGCAACTTTAAAGATTGGAGAATAAATGTAAAGATATGTAAAGTTATTGTCAACATTTGGCTAATTTTAATTCATTGTATTAATTTGTGTTGCTTATTAAATGGGGCAATATTATTTGAGTTTATTATATTATGAATCATCATAACTTCATTGAGCCTATTCTACCATTTCATTATCAGTTGCAACACTTTTTGCACTTGTTGCACACTATTATTTCATATATAATATATATATATATATATATATATATATATATATATATATTGTAGGTTGTTTATTTACAACCCCCTTTAGTGTGGAGCACTTTTGGTTCCCTACCATTGTTTACAGGGGGACAGGTATGAATGTGACTACTTTGGGATGCACATGTACCGCTGAGAGGGCAGAATAAAGTTGTGTCAACTGTCCTGCGTGTAGGTGGTGATTATAGAGGACAGCTAAAAGAAAACTGTATTTACAAGTGTCTTCAGCCGCTCAATGCTCCACCATGTTCCCCACTTTGTCTGCTGCTGCCGTTAAACCAAAACACTGTGCTGAAAGAGGCTAAAGTGCTAAATGCTTATGAAATGAAGAAGTTAGTTAAGGTGAATTAAGGATTCTTCTACATTATCACAGCTGCTGGTATTAACAGTCCTTGCTGAAAGGCATTTTGAAATTATAGTGGTACTATAATTTTCTTGAGGGAGTTCAGACTACAACATTTACAATCATTTACCTCTCACAATGCTGCCCATCCTTTTGTAACCATGGAAACAAGGAGACAAGATTATGCAAACTCTGTCCAACCCTGATTTATTGGGGGAAAATTACTCCCTTTAAAATTCAGATTGTGGTTGCTGCGCAGATAGCAATTAATGACAGTCTTGTGACAGGCATAAAATATTAGGAAAAAAAATTAAGGTGCCGTTGGTGAAAAGGAATAAACAGAGAGACCAGAGAGGGAAGAATATAAAGTAGTAGCACTCGTACTTACAGCCACTGTGAGCCAGTAGTGACTGGGAAACATTGTGCTCCATTTGCCCACCAGAGTTCGGTTGTCGTCCTGCGCCGTGCCAGAATGATGACTGGTAGACTGAGGTGATGTGTGACTGGCAGTTGTTACTGGTACGTCAAGAGTTTGGGGAAGTACACAATCTTGTTGAGTGCCTGATTTGACAGGGACTCAGAGAGGATACTGTCTAAATAATGCCACTGCTGCAATGAGAATGCTCAGCCTATTGAGTCACATTATATCAGAGGATCTTGGGGAAAAAAACTTTACAGCCAGGTTGTTTCACTCTGTCTTGATGTCTGTCCAGTGCTTTGTGATGATTAGGACACTGTACTGGTAGACGTCCAAGAACCTGTACAGCTGTGGCGATTTCATCCACACTTGTACCCATTTTTGTGGACACTCTCTTGTTGCTAACTTGATCTCATTGATGGCCATCAATGAGTTACTTGCAACGTGATAGAGACAAAGATGATGATGATGAAAGTTGGAAATATGATGGCTGCCTCAGAGATTATACTGTATCCTCTGGCCAAACATGTTCTCAAATAGACATGTACACATGGATGAGATGAAACATTAACATCTGAGATGGACATGGCTGGTTTGTTGGCCTTTGTGGATGGCTGTTCATCTGTCCTAAGTGAAGGGATTTTTAAAATGGTTTGGTGTTTGCTGTCGAAATCGAAAACTAAAAGTCAAAACAAACAAAATAAAAACTAATGTAAAATCCAAAACTATTGTAACCCTGACTGTGTGTGTGTGTGTGTGTGTGTGTGTGTGTGTGTGCGTGTGTATGTAAATATGTGTTGGTTGTTGGTTGTTATTTCCTCTAGTGCTGAAGCTGACTACCTTTTCCTAATCTCTATAGCAACAAGTCATGTCGGCCACGGCCGTTAGTTATAGCTTGTAAGTTATAAGAGCCTGTAAATGATGTCATTGCAAACCGTTTCTGCCACATTAAGCTGCAGTAGCTGGTAAACTGTTACCTAATAAGCTAACCAGGTAGCTTCATCTGGGGGTCAGTCAAAATAGCCAACATCTTATTCAATAGACATATTTCTATCATCATCTTGACTCACAATTGTCTGCAAACCACGCCTCGTTTGTGTAGCAGCTGATACTGCGGCGGTGGCTCAGAAGGTAGCGCCAGTTGTCCTCTGATCCGAAGATCGGTGGTTCAATCCTTGGCTCCTCCAGCCTACATGTGCTAGTGTCCTCGGGCAAGATACTGAACCCCATTTTGTTGTGTGTGTTGAGTGAATGGTTAAACGTGGCTTGTGGTGTGTCGATAAGACCAGTCAAAAGGTTGGACACATGTTCCTATTCACTTGAATGGGAAAGTGTGCGCTCCATGTCACAGATAAATTCCATTTAATTGCCTTTTAGTCAAACATGACATTGACAGTGTCGCTCACCAGGAGATGTTTGTGTTTCCTGCTTGTCGTCCAGATTCCACTGGCTCTGCTGCACTGACTTGTGATGTTGTCTTTATCTAACTCAGGATAAGCTACGGAAATAAAGGGAAGCCCCCTACCACACACACACACACACACACACACACATACACACACACAAAATACTCAACAACATCTTGACAGTTCCCAGCTGTGTACAGCGGTGGCTGCTGTGCAGTTGTTATGTATCCCCTCATTATTATTAAAGATTATTCTGTGCATTTCTTTTTGCAGGTAAACAGAAATGCCTGCTTCTCTGTAGGTGGCCATTATCAGGAGTCAGGGCGCAATGAGCACCAACATGCTGGTCTGAAGTGAGACTTCTCTCTGGTGAATGGTGAAATGTTTTCCCCCTGCTGAAGTGTTTGTGCCTCTCGGGCAGCTGTGCCTCTGTCAAGTGTATAATTAAAACTCCGGTCTGCAATCTTTGGTGTCATAAACAGCAAAAGTCCAAATATGTTTGGCTTCAGTGGCCAGCGGTTCAGGAAAACACTGTTTAATTCATTGGTCATAATTCAGTGGTCAGAGCAATTTCTCTGCAGCGATGTGTGCTCACAGATGTCACAGTCCCTTTCTCTGTTTGATTATTTTTTATTAGTGGAGTCAAAAACTCATCTCACATGCACTCTGGCGCCCTGGTTTAAAACACCATTCACAGTTTTCACTGCTTTCCAAAAGACTAAGTAAAGGAAGGTGACCGTTGATGACACAACAGCATGAGCATGGACCAACACACAGGCAACAATATTGTTAAGAATAGAGTTGATATGAAGTTTGGGGAACTGGGCCTAACACAACTCTAAAGGATGCAGTAGGAATATTAAAAAAAAAAAAAAAATTAAATGTTTTGTTCTCTGTTTTGTGATTTTGAACATTTATCTGGAGCTTTTCTAGTCTTGTTGACCAAGCAAATGCTTTACACTACAAGCCACATCCCTCGCTTCACACAGCACTTTCTTCTATACATCCAAGCTGATTTATGGGCAATTTGTTTATAAATTGTAAAAAAAATATAAACTGAATGGAACGTTTTATAATGTAACCACAAACTCGTCAGTGTTCTCTGGTTGAGAACCTTTGCAAAGGTGTCACTGGTTTTAAATTGAGTGCATTGGTGCATTATAATTATATTAGTCAACGGGCCAAAAGTCATTTGCAACTATTTTGAAGATAATATGTGTTGATGAAGCCTGATGCAAAAGGTTTTCCACCAAGGTGCACATCCATAAAAATAGATAATCCTACCTGCAGTAGATGAGTCTGTGCACCTTGGATTAGGTTCAGTAATCAATTAGAAGTATATTTGGGCTTTGGCTTTTTAAATGAACAAAATGAACAATTTCACTCGTTTTCATGACTGGTAGTCATCTCTCGACCAAAACTGCATCACTGTAAACTGAGCAGCTTTAGGGTTTCGACTGCTGGCTGGACAAAAAGCAGTCTGAACATCGTCATTGAAGTTGTCTCAACCAAAAATGTAAAACATTGGCTGTTTCCCTCTCCTCTGTGAGTGGTTTTTGGATTGGAGTGAATTTTGACTGTTGGCTGGAGAAAGAGTTGAACACTTACTGAAGTCATCTGTCAATGAAAATGCCAAACATTTGCCGTTTCTCAGTTGTGAGACATCACTGATGTGTTTTTTTTTTGTAGAACTTGAATATCTCTGGCTTTTTAGATTGCCGGTTATACAAAATAAACCATTTGAAGACACCTTACTCTCTATTGACTGATCATTCTTCACCTCTTTTTGACCCAATAAAGACTAAAGTGTCTTTGTTCAGTGTCTGAACATAATTAGGTTTTTTAAATTCAACATCAAGTAAATTCAATAAGCATGTGTTCAATAAATTTAACGAGTGTGTCAGATAAATACAACAACAAAAGTAAAGTCAGCATAACTTAAAGTCAAGAAAAACTCTTCTGGCTGAACATATGCCTGCATCCTCAGCCTGAGTCTGGCCCATATATGTCCACAAAGTCGGATGTTATCCTCCGATTTTGACTGACAGCTGGAGGATTCTCTGTGTGTGCGCTATAATTGGTCCAGATGTGGAAGTAGCATCTTAAATAATAATCTTACAACCATGCTGTATATGGGCCGTGGAACTGGGCCATGGCCCAAGTATGGGACGGATTTATTGTACCTCAGTATCTCAGCTGCCTTTTCCCCACATACTAAACCCAGTTTTGTGGGTCTGGCTGACATAACTAAAACTGAGATAATTGAAGTAGTTGTCCCCCATCCTGAATACCTACGGTCTGTGTGTGTAAGTGCATATTTGTGCATGTGCATGAACATGCAGTGCACTTAACGGTCCCGATTTGGGAAAATGTCTCCTGCCTGCTGCAGTTTCAGTGTGAACTGTTGACACAGGCCGGGGCACAGCGTCCAAACTGAAATCCACCCACAGCTTTTCTCCACTGTGCCTTCCTCCAAACTAACACTACACATGTATTTTATTTTGGTAGTGTGCGCTAGCAGGTGAAGCAGCCATTGGGTTTAGGGCATTAGCTCCCAGGCAATGACTCAGGCCAGTATCATTTTATTTTTGGTTAATGCGTATTATTTCTTTATTTCAGCTGCAGTGAATGCTTGGGTATGGTGAGCTAGTGACAGGTTATTTTCCAAACTGAATTTAAAGGAACATTCCTGGGAAAATTTTGGAAAAGGTCTGAAGTTATAAGGGAAATACACTTCCATATTTTCTATATTGTTTGATTTATTTAATGTTGGAGAGGATGTGTTACTATTGCAAGACTAAAGGAATGATTTTAAATGATCTGACTTTAATCAGCTGACGCTCTCTGGAATTGACTATTTGTGCTTCCATCCAACTGTGACAAAATATAGTTATAATTAAAGGGATATGCAAATGTAATACATGTATATATATTGAAATTCCATATATAAAATATGTGTAAAATAAAAACAAATGTAAAAATTATATATTAAACCTATTAGAAATTGGAACAATTTCATATATTGACATATATGTCTAGTCCAAACAAATACGTGTTTCAAGAGAAGAAGAGACAATACAGCTTTTTTAAAGTTTATTGCAAATGCTGTGTTGAAAATCAAATATAAAATGGACAGAATTTTGATGAATGGAAAATGCAATTACATCAAATCAAAGGAATAATACAAAATATATAAATACAAAAAATGTTATCAAGCTTTAAAGCTGTTTCTGTTTGGCTGAAAGCAAAGGTAGACATCCAATGCTTTGCACTGCAAGCACAAACAACTTGAATCCCCACGTGGTTGGTTTGTCCCTCATGTACAGTACATGTTTCATGCCAGTATGTCCTTTGCAAAGCACCATATGTTCATCCACAGAAAGACTTCTGTGGGATGATAGACTGCCTTACAGGCATTCTGAATCATGTACATATACAGCTTCCCCTGAAAAGAACAACTTGCAGAGGTCCAGAGGCGTGTGGCTGTCCCCTGTGCTCAGTGGCACACCAGGCTTGCTTGCAGGAAGCAGCATCACCATCGCAGTCTGTCCTCCATGACAGTGTTTGCAAACTGGGCTCATACCGAGCTGTTTTCTTTGTGGGTGCAGTGTTCTTCACATTTCTGTAAAGTAAGAAATAAAAAAATTACAAAAGTGAACAGCCGCCCTTCATCATAAGTTGAACTATTTTTTTGAAGTGTAATATCTCAGTTGTCAATTTTGGTTACAGCAAAGTGTATGGCCTGATGCAGTTTTACGATCTGCTGCACTTTTAGCCACTGCAGCTGCTTTATGACACAAGTTTTAGCTGTAGAAAGTGATGTGATGTGTTGTGCCTCTGCAGCAGATTTGATGGAGGTAAAATAATTCACTTAGTCATCACAAACATCCTCAGAAGGATCAGGCCAAAGCTCTAAATATGGATGCTGGCATGCTCTCATGTGCACCCTGAATGAGAGGTAGACAGAGAGGACCGGCTAGGTTTAGGACTGACAGGGACATGGATGGTCCACTGGGATTTGTCCCTGTATACTCAGTACTAGGTGGACAATGGCATGGCTAGAAAGGTGAGAGGTAGAAGTGGGAGTTCTCTCTGCCCAAGCCCTCATTCCTTGATGTTAAAGCATATAGAACTGGACCAGGCAGCAGCTCCTCAGATCAGCAGCTACAAACTATAGGTGGGCTGATGGTCAGTGGGTGCCAACTCCATCCTCCCATCCTGGACAACAGGTCTGGTTGTCCTCCAAAAACTTTCTCCTCTGGGTGGAATCACAAGCTGGTTCCTCGCTTTGGTGGGTCTTTTCCTGTTTCTCCAAAGTAGTCAGTGTTGCTATTTATCTCAAGCTTTCCAAGACCTGAAGGATCCAGATCACATTTCATGCTGCCTGCCTCGAACCCTCTAAGGAGAGTCCTGAGCTTCACGCCTCCAGACCCCATCCACCCTCCTACTCATCGATGGATCTCCAGTCTTCTTGGTCAAGCGTTGTCATCAGTATCTGGTGGACTGAGAGGGGCACGGACCCGGGGAGAGGTCGTGTGTTACCTGTAGTGATGTTCTAGACATGGAGCTCATCAGGGAGTCCCACCAGCCCCTGCTGTCATCTCTCACTCCTGGTCATGGTTTCCTTTTTTTGTCTTATTGTTTCATGCATTTCCTGTTTACTTTGAAATCTTGCTTTGAAAATGTATGTGTCTTCCACCACTGTGATTGTTTGCTGCGCCCACCTGTGTCTCATTGTTTCCCCTCTCATGGAGTATTTAGTCTTCCCTTCTAATTTTCCCTGTTTGTCTTTCTACTGTTAGTTTTCCTACTGTGCGACTTTACCTCAGTGCATTGACCTTGCCTGAGCCTGCTCCTTTGAATTTGTCTGCCTGTGTTTATTTGCCCTCTCCTGTACTGACCCTTTTTGCTCGCACTGATTTTTGAAACCTATTTTTGTGTTGAGTCCCTGCCTCATGGTTATCAGTCACCACACAGTTAATCTTGAACCTTTGGGGACCCAGGGAGTCTGGGGCCCCAGGGCATGCGCCCACTTGGTAATCCAGGCTTGATATATACAGTACATTCAAAAAAAAGCACATCTTGCCAGTGGTGTTACAAAATGATACTAGGAAGTGCTGAAATCTCAGTTTACTCTGAGTACTCTATTTTTGTGCAGGAAACAAACAGAGAGGTTATTTTTCTTTGTCAGAAGCTTTACTTTTTTTTTGTCCAGCAAAATCATTTTCATGTTTGTTTTGCAAGCTTTTGCTCCACTCCTCTTTTTCCTTTTGTATCATTGAAGCGCTGCTTGTTGTTACCAAAGCTGACACATTCTTATTAGTAATGTATACACTTTGATAGCTTGATGTCTAAAAAAACCCACTCCAATCCATGCTGTCAACAGTCTTTCAACATGTTTGTTGCCTGAAGGGTCCATTTCATGACTGCCAGGGTTGTTGCACCACAGCATTAGCCAACTACCAACCAATTATGAGGCTTCATACACACGTTATGACTTTAAGGAGGACAGAAACACTGAATCATAGGTGCAGCCCATTCACTGGCTCATTAGGCATGTTTAGCTTTAGATGAGATCACCATCAGGAAAAGGCAACACAGGACCAGCACAAAAACAACACAGGCATTTACTAGACAGGTTGTGAATTAACCACACACACACTATAAATTCTGAACCAGTCACAAATTCCGTCTGCAGGGCAGCACGGTCATGCTGTTACAGCACCGCCATGCTGCTTTGACTTTCTCCACTACATATAAATACCAATGTGATTCATGAAATAATTTCAGTCTCCTCTACATTTTTGTCATTGATATAAAAGTGCTGTCAAACAGCGAGTGGTTGCTGCCGCCCTGGCCACAACAGTGGTTGGTATTTTCTGTATTTTGAAAAAAACTAGACTACTGTAATGCCCTCCTGACGGGCCTCCCAGCCCGCACAGTGCAACCACTTCGGATGATCCAGAACGCGGCGGCGCGCCTGGTCTACAACCAACCCAAAAGGTCACATGTCACCCCGCTGCTCATCGAGCTCCACTGGCTACCTGTTGCAGCCCGCATTAAGTTCAAATCTCTAATGCTTGCCTACAAAGTTGTCTCTGGTACTGCACCTACCTACTTGAACGCCCTGGTACAGGAATATGCTTCCTCGCAACCGCTGCGCTCCTCTAATGAACGACGCCTGGCTCTGCCACCCATTCGTTCAAGGCAATCCAAACTCTTCTCTCACGTTGTCCCCCGTTGGTGGAACTGAAGCACAACTCCACCACCATGGCTCCTGGCTGCCTCTGATCCTACCAGCCTGTATACCACAGGGTGCCGCTATCCACTATTCACTTAGTATAATCTCATGAAGCTAAAAGAGCAAACTTATACCCAGAGAAAAATGTTTGGATTGGACATCAGACTTCTCCGCGTGGGTAGTTTTTTAAAAAAAAATTTTTATTTTCACATCATTAAAAACAACGAGTCAACAGAAATACTCTCTTTAATTCAGAGTACAATAATTTAATTTTTGTGAGATAATGTTGCTCTTGCATTGCATTATGCTCCTTATAAGATTCATAATATTTTTTTCGGTGTGATTTTCTCTTTAAACCAGTGCATACTAATACCAGTGGATTGGCAATTTTGTCAATAGAACCACAGCATTAAGGTGAAACTTTTAGGTTACGTTTTAGGTAAAATACAGTAATAATGTACAGTGGCTGTGATGTGCAAATTACAACAGCAAACTGGAAAACACAAAAATAATATAGGAATATAGGAAATAAACAACATAGGAAATCACGTCTACACATAAGTAATCCCAATGCAAAGCACAACAGCAAATGATAAAACTCAGCAGCAAATAGGAAAATACAACAACTCACTAAACACAACAGCAAAACAGAAACCACAACCACAAAGCAGAAAACACAACAAAATTAACTTCCTGCCAAAGACAAGGATCAGTGCTGATTGGACGAGGACACAACGCACACCCACCTACACCGGCAACCTCATGGACTGCATCAGGCTCTCAGTTGCGCCGTGCTAAGTCGCTAACAAAGTTAGCTTCCTTAATTGAAGGTTAACTTTCTAGCTAAGTGCTAAAATAATGTTACTGCAGCTGAAGTTGCTGTGTGTAAGTTAACGTTACATTACCAAACAGTGACAACCTGCTGTCAACTGTTCTTAATTAATGTTAGCTCGCTATTAGCTGTAACCACAGACTGTATATAAAAAGGCAATAAGGAGGTTTGCTGTAGGTGTCATTCATTAACCAAAACACAACAATAATGTTATCACTGTTGGCATCTGTTCATGCTGTTCATTCAAAGGCAGATCGGCAGATGGAAATGAGCTCATTACACCACAGAACACTGTAATAGATTAGTATGTATTCGCCCAGTTACATGTATGAAGAATAGCTTGATGTTATGTGAGTGTGCGTTAATGTTAATGTTGTTTAGTTCAGTGTTTGTAGGCCGTTTTTTGCAGATCCTGTTCATTTCATTGTTGAGGACAATGGGAATCAAAACATCTATTGAAATGATTCCTTCTTTTTCAGAGTAAACTTTACCGAGAGCTGGGAACCACATGTGCACCTACACAATGACACTGAAGTGAGTATTGATTTCTTTTCTATTGCAATTTAATGTAAACTAAGCCGGGGGAATAATGTGTTTTCAGATAACTGTGTGGAGCTCATCTAATAAGAGTGCTATTTTCTCTTCAGCCTACAATGTATTTCTCATTATTACGTTTTTCTCCATCCAGCCATGGTCTGGATCATTAGGGACAGCTACAACCTTGTCGCAACACCTCCACCTGCAGTATCCACACATGAAGACCATCTTCTCTGGTGTCACCCAGAGACGTAGTTGGAAGGCTGATGCCAGTCCAGGGAAGACTGCCAGGGCTCATATGTTCATTAGTTAAGTGTCAACTTTGTACACCACCCTCAACTAATAGCTGGGCTATTTCAGCATGATGGAGTTCATTTCACCATGAGGAGAAATTATATATTTTCAAACTGTTTTGCCGAGTCCATTAAAGCCCAACTTCAGCGACTGTGAAATGTTGTGACAGTTTGTTCGCTGTTGAAGTTAATGGATTCTTTTAGCCCCGAACAGCCCACACTCTCTCAGACTGAACCAGTGATGCTCTTCCTCCTTCCACCTACACCCTCTCCTATTCCCACTGTCTTACTCCCTCAGCACCCCATGGTCTTTGACAGTCTGTGCCTCCATGTATGATGCAGCTGTTACAAACTGTAAATAGTTGAACACACTAGAGTTCGTAGTTCATGTAGTTCATAGTTCTAGGTTTGCTGCTCCAAGAGCATCACTTATTTAGAGAGAGGTCGTTACTGGGGTAAATTTACATTCAAAGACTCATGTGACCTGAGTGAAACCATGAACCTGTTCACATGAACAGACTTCAGAACAGCTTCCTCTGAGTCGGCTACATATGAACTCTCTCACACCTCAGGAACCATGATGGATCATGGGTCCTGGACTTTTTGCACTTTACTTATTGACGGGTGCAACAACTTTTTCATCTGTGCATTACAGTCAACCCACAGACTGTAGTTTTTTTTCCTTTACCCAGGCTTTAGACATTACTCTGGGTGTACAGTCTGCTGCACCAAGCACATTAACTTATCAAGTATAGTAAGTTTTTATGCCTTTGCGCCGCATATCGTTTTCAGGTTGTGCGTCCCATTCTTGTGGGCATGAGAATAGTAAACACCTCTAAAGAATTCATCTGCCCCATCAGAGGAAACTGGACTGGAAGGGTTTTTTCTGGCATCATCTTAACAACCCATTTGAGAACTAAGGATGTCTATGCAGTTTCCCTTCTCCACAACCAGATGGATGGAGATAAATGTGCCCCTCCTCCTTCTGTTGGCCCCGTCATTCGAGTTTCACAGTGTGGACACCTTTTGAATTACAGCAAAAGACAATCACTTTAATTAAGACATGCTGGATAATCATATAACACACACCGGCTGTCAGGGTAGGTACTTCAGCTGAGGACTATTGTGAGTAATGAATGAAGCTCCTATTCATCGTGTATTGTAAAGAACACAACGGCTTTTCTAAACAGAGATTCTGACATGTGTATTTGAGTCATCTTAAAACAGTCTCGTGCACTAACTAAAGGTTTTTACTGAACATCAGACACACCAGAGTGGGAGAAAGAGTAATCAGTGTAACAGCATCAACAACAGTGGTCAGTTTCAAATGATCATATTGGGAAGATGTGTCTACCTTCTTGTCTGTGAAGGACTGAGCCTCCTCAAAGTGCAAGCTGCACAGATGTGATGTGTTGCCTGGGCTCCAGTTCTTTCTCCTCATTAACCAGTGTTTCAGCCAGTCATCATCACATGTGGAAAACAGTTTGAGAAAAAAGAAGTTTTTGCTGTTGTGCGCTCAGTCTCTACATTCAGGAATGATGTATGCATTAACAGCTCCAGCGCTTCAATGCACATTAATTAACACGAGCACTTGGCTCTATCATGTACAGGTGACAGATTTAACCACACAGGTTAATTTTTATCTGCAGTCTCTGACGGGTTTATGGATTATAAAAACTAAATTGAACTAAAATGTCCAGTAATCACTACATTTGGGTCAATTAATTAAAAAGGACACATCCAAAAACAGCTATAGCATGCAACTGTATCTGTCTGCCAGTCCTGCTTGTCAACTGAGGATGTGTTCACAAAAATCAATTAAATTATTGCCTCATGTTATTCCCACCTAGCCAGCATGATCTAAACAACATGAACAACAGGCTGGACAACACCATGTTAACAATGTGAGAATGTGAGAGCTACATACAACTTTTTTGACTTGTTTTATAGCAGGTGTAACAGCTTGCAACACAAATTCACAAATCACACCTCAACAGCATCATGATGTGACAATACAGAGACGGCAAAGTTAGCAAGAAATCAAGAGAGCTACACTGACAGCATGGAGTCGTCACTCATGACAAAACCACTCTGTTTGAATGCTGCTGTTGGTTGAAAGCTGGATATGAAATGTATTTTTCCATATTGCAGAGGCTCTCTGAATCTGATCCAGATCAATAATCATTATTATTATTATTATTATTATTATTATTATATAAATAGGGCATCATCCTCAGTACCCGTACTTCTCGTAGGTCTGGCTGGGTGATGTCTAGGTCTGGGATCTTAGGACCAGTTTGTCTTTTGTACACATCAACAAGCAGCTGTCAGGGGTAACTTAACTCATTACTCCTAATGCAGTGGACACACTAACTGTTAATCAGTCTAATTTTTTTCCACATGAGGTGGAAAGGTGTGCAATGGGCGGGGGGGATGTGATGTACCATGGACGAACCTTGTGCCCTAATGCCCCCCTTGGCGGTGGGCTTGTTAAAATTGAGAAAATGTTTAGCCACATGTTGGATGACTCTTCCTACAGTTGACTGTCTGGACAAACTGAGGTACCAGGCAAGGAGGGCGTGGTCAGGGAGGTGACCAGGGACCCAACAGTCACTCTAACAGAAGACCTCTGCAGAGATGAGGGACCTTTCAGTGTAAAAGGCATAGCTCACCTGCAGTGATGAACCAAATGGCATTTAAAGAAGTGAGAGTGGGAGGAAAAACATTCTCTGGTCTGATGAGACCTGAGGAGCAGTTCAGACCTGGCACTGACATGTATCTCAGGTGATCAAAGGTGGACAGCTCTAAGTACAACGGTGATTAGGATGTGTCTCGAGACAAACACATACATCATCTCTGCCTGCAATTATGTTGTTGTGTTTAGCCAGTCTATAACCTTTGTTTGTGTGTGTGTGTGTGTGAGAGAGAGAATTGATGTGCTGCTCACAGCTCTACAATGAAATAAGATTTTAGCCATTTGAAATAGTAAAAAAAAAAAAAAAAAAGAAAATCAATGTGAAGGGGTCAATGTTAATATTGTGGCGGGCCACCACCAATAAATCAGTGTATGTTATGAAGTATGTTTGTGTTCACACTCCGAAAGGAATGAGGCTTCATGTTGCCCAGACCACCTCAGAATGCGGTCTGAGTGATCAGATCTCAATTACGTCCACATCTCAGTGACGGGGTCAGAGCTGAGGGAGGGATGAGTGCAGCCTGCACACTGACTGACTGCACATGGCCTGAGACTGGGGCGATAGCCAGGAAAACACTGGAGTGGCTTAGGGACACGTCTCTGGCTGTCCTTGGGGGTCCAGCCAAAGTCCACACTTAAAGCCCAGGAAGATGGCAGATCACAGACTCCACAGAATCCAATCCAGCCAGCGGGATAAACTGCCCAAATCCAGGTGAGGAAAGCTTGTAGAGACTTAGCCAAGAAGACTCAAATCCTAATTGCTGCCAAAGTACTGAAATAAAGGTCTGAATACTTTGTCATTATGGTTACTGAATGTAGATTGATGGTCAAAATGGCAATTTTATCCGTTTGAAATTAAATTTGCAAAACAATAAAGTGTGCAAAAAGTGATGAGGTCTGACTTCAGGAGAGACATGAGTATTTCCTCAGGCAAATCAGCCCCATTTATCTGTCTCTCCACCTTCTTTCCACTCTCTCTTCAATATCTCTCCAATTCTAAATCTCCTCCACCCTCATTTTTTGGGACTAGAAGTTGTCACCTCATAATGTGCTGCCTAATGTTGCAGTTAATTAGTGGAGTCTGTCTCTGGCTAGAAAGTAAAGGGCTGCAGAGGCAGGCGAGGCACAGAGAGAGGCACGCTGACACTGTCTTCAACACTTTAATATATGCTAAAAGAAAATACATTTATCTGCATAGTTTTACATAAGAAAGGGACCATCTGTCTAGGGTTTTTAATAATTCTCTCTAAAAAATGTCAGGGAAAGTCATAACTTAGCTGTTACACAGAATAACATTTGCACTCTTATCTTCAGTGGCTGTGATCTATTTTAAAAAATGATTAATTAAAGAGTAAGAAAAAAAAGAGGAGGCAGGGAGATGGGGTGAGTACAGATTAGTATAATTTTATGCAGAATAATTTTATGTTGCCAGTGAAAGGTTAGAGGGTTATTCATTATAGGTGCTACCTGTGCTGATATATTAATGTCAGATTGGCTATACAGTGAATGTCATATTAATTGTTTATAATAATTACACCAAGATGCTACAATATCTTATTTCTGTACACAAATAAAGATGACGAACATTCAGAAAGCTTCCTGTCTCCAAAACCTGAGATATTTTTGTCATTGTCTTACTCCATCCTCCATTTACCGTTGTTCTAAAAAAATTTGACATTTGTGCTAATTATTCCTCTGTGTCAAAAATCTATCTATCTGTCTGTCTGTCTGTTTGTGTTCTTTTATGTTCTGACTGCGGTGGACTTACAGAACCTGTGGACTGTGTTGCTTCCACTGACACTGGTTCAATGACACTGGTTCCCCTGGTTCAATGATTTCACACAGAAAGCTGTGGGATTTGCTGAACAGCTACATCTTGCAGCTTGAGCTATGATAACTATGACAAATATGACAAATATATGATATTTGGAGCCACATGACATATGACACATGGTTACCACCTGTCTTGGTTTTCCTGGGATTGCTCTTTTTTTGAGTGCTGTTCTGTTTTCTCCCTGGTTACGTCCAGTCCTGTGTCTGTAGGTTTATAGTGACGATTAGCCAATGTCCTGTCTATACTTTTATATGATTGGTAGTAGCAGTACCCTCTCTCCCTCCACTTCAGCCTCCACCCAGACATAGAGACATTGATAATGTAAGTTGCTACCTACAGACAAATTTAAGCTTCATGTTATATGTAACTGACTTTATTGTGTATTCTTGGACTGTACTTAGCCTGTGAACCTTCTGGTGCGAACAGCTAGATTGCTGCTCACCTAGTCTGACTCTCTGGATGTAGGCTGTGGGGGTAAAGCCTGCCATTAGACAGCGTGCTCCTCCCTTTCCTCTTCCGCTGCCTGTTACTGTTCTCAAATTCCCCTTCACAACAGGAAACAAGCTCGCAACAGCAATGGCAGGTTTTGATCGTGCAATCATACAGTCAACATACATCTTTTCTGTTTTCTGAAGCGTTCTCTTTGCTGGGACATTTTAGCCATTTTAATGACAGAGCTCACCTGCACATGTGGAGGTGCAAATCTTCCCCCAAATGAACGATTGTTTTAAGAAATGCAAACAAGCCAACGGCCGAGACGCTGAATTGTGCACATGCCACGCATCCAGTGTTTTCCCGACCTTAGGGGTTCCCCACCTGCCAAACCCCACTTTAACTCCTGCCAGTCTGCAAGCACACAGCTTTTAAAGGGAAGGACAAAAGAACAAAAAGAGCCACTGGCATGAAACTGCTCTTGTGTTTTCAGATTTCATAAACTGCACAGAGTTCATGTTCAGTTTAACTGTTTTATTGCCTTGCCTTTGGTTTTCATGGATTTATGGCACTAATTGATGCCGGGGACCATGTGATGGATGACATTATGAATGTATTAGCTGCAGTGTTCTGTCTAATATTTGCTGCATGTTTGTGCTATTTGCCTGCTCATTAGCTCTGTATGTGTCATAGTAGGTTTGTGTGTACAAGCATGTGTATTTTCACCAGCCTCGACAGCAGGGCTGCTATTGTTTTCACCCTGTGCGTCTGTCTGTGTGTGTGTCACCTGCTGTGGCAGGAACTACCACAGAGGTGGTTTTCAGTAATTTGGCAGGTGTTTGTTTGTGGACAGATTTTATCACTGTGACAGTGTCACAACTCTGCAAGATGCAGTCACAAAACTGTACATCTGTGTAGCTGAGATCAAAATAAAGGCCGAGTTGAAAGATGAGCGTGGTCCAACCCCGATTACTGAGTACTCGTGTAATAATGTAATGTCTACTTAGTTCTCATAGGTTGTAACATCAGTGCTGTAATCCCTTCACAAGATGATCACTAGTTTCTTTTCGTGAACACCATTTCAACATCGCTGTGAATAGTAGCTTTTGGCTGTCAGCTAGCTACTGTTGCTGTTCATTATGGACACTGACTAAATTGTTGATATTCAACTTATTAAGATAACTTTTTTATGAATATGACAAAAAAAACTGATACATAATTTAAAAAAAGGTTTAAAATATAAAATAAAGATATGTATAAAGTTTAAAGGAGCTATTTGTAATGCTAACCAGCTAGCTCAAGCTTGTCCTGTCTTTCTTATAGCGACCATCTATAGCATCCAATCTGCCTTGAAGATGTACAATAACCTCTTGTCTTGTAAATGTATAAAAGGCCACAGCTCTTGTCAAGTGACACCACCTGGCAGGAAACCAAGTTCAGCAGGAGAGAGAACTTAGAAATAGCCCCTTAAAAAAATCAAGCCATAAATATGTAAAAACATTTAAACTTTTTTTTCATGTGCTATATTTCCCTGGTGATCCTATGTAATTGTGTTGTTCACATTCTGAGTATGTGCAGTGAACCTTTTCTGCTGTAATCAATAGAGCGATGAGGTGGGGGGATGGAGAAGGATGGTCTGATTAGTAGTCCGGCATTCCTTGACATGACTGGGATGAAGGTGACTGACTGACACTCACTCGCTTTGGAAGCATAGACCAGAGATCACACACCAGTCTGATGTGTGGCACATTTCAAAATGTATAATCATAATCAATCAAGCGTTGTTATTGATAGGTTTATATTTATCAAAATGTACATTATTGTTTTAACATTTGTCATCAATGCAGGCACCGACAAAGAAAGCGTAGGGAATCGGCATAAACACATAAAGAACCACCTTTACTGGTCAGCTGCTTAAGTAGGGGAGAGACTGTGGCTAAGTGGACGTCGCTAATGAACCACATACATAATCTGCATGAACAGCCTCTGATACCTGCCTGCCTGCAAGGACCTTCCAGCAGCTGAAGTCGGGTTTGCACTGATTGACAATTCACTTCTGGAATTAAACATTCAGCAGATGCTTGTATTTCCTTTGTTTTCTAGGTAGCTTAATCTAGCTACCAGGCCTTTCTACAGGCTAGAAAAAGTGCTGGAGAGCAAGTGTCCTCTAAAAGACATCTGAAAGCTCAGCCCACTGCACCGGCCCACAAACCTGGAGGTGGTCCCGTTTAAAGTTCTGACAGTAACTACATTTTAGCAGCAGCTGAGTGGGGCCGCTGTATGTCTGTTCATTGGACCAAAAAAAAAAGCTTTTATCAGGCTGTTGTTTTTCTGTTTCTGGGTCTATTATATCTATATATCTTGAACTGAATTTGAATTTAGCAGGTTTACATTGGAAACAGTAGCTTGACAAAATAATCTCAAGATCCACTTACAGGATCTTGTAAAATGAAATGAAAATGAACTTTGCTCACTTGCTCTGTTTGCTGTCTTCAGGGTGTAGCAGCAGAGCTCTTCAGTAATATTCATACTGACACCTGATGGTTTGAAGACTGGCTAGGGACCATTAGGATGCCTCTGGTGGTCCTAAGGTTGCAGTGAGTACCCTGGTCTTAAAATGGAGCAAGTCTATCATCCACTTATCCATCTACTGATGAAAACTGTCAAATGTAGTTGAAAGGTTTTTTCCCCATATTGTATAAAGTGAGATCTCCATGTATTTTCTGATAATAAAGCAGGTCTAGGTTTTATATTAATACTGTGAAAGTATCAAAGCCTCAGTCCACAGAGAAATGCACACAGCCTGTATTCAGAAACTGAGCCTTAAAACCAGCCGTCAGGACTTCTGGAACTTTGTGATGTCACAACAAAGCAGCTGGACCCACAGTCCAACCTTGCAGGATTTAGTTTCTCTGAGTGCTTACCTGAACTCTGCCATATTTTTTATTAGATCAAACAGTCAGTCAATCAGAAGCCAATCTGGAGCTCCAGAGAGAAGTCTAAGAGAGGAGATGTAAAACTACACTGAGATGGTTTTTGGTACTAAAATCCCCAAATAAATCTTCTTATGGATATCAACACTTCAAATAAAACACAGGAAAAGTGTGTTATAGGGACCTTTAATGTGCATACCCATCTTCATTGTATATAACTTTTTTAACTCTCTATTGTGTTACTTACATTCTAATAATACGCCACTTTTTTTGAGTTCCCAATAATTTATGTTTTCTTATCTAAAATTAGACCATGAATTGGGTTGAATTTGAAGTCATCAGCCAAATGTCAGTAAACTTTTACTTTTGCAACAATGAACAAAAGGACAGACCACTTTGAAAGGACTGAAAAGCCCAGGCCTGTGTCAAATCATTAACAACCACATCAAGCTGACTCAGTTACCCACATACCAAGAGCAGGTTTAACCCCGGTCATCGTCATCTAAATTTGCCGTGTCACAGTCCAGGCAGATCCGTTGGCTGATCCCTGCTGGGTCTCTGCTCTGCCCTTTGATGACCCACTCTCTGTGTGGAAGCAAGTTGAAATGCTTCATCTATCGACCAGGACAAGCAGTGATTTGCTTTAGTTTACTGTCAGCTGCACTGATTGCTGCATTTCTTAATGAGGAGAGGTGCTGTCAAAGGCCTGTGTGACCAAAACTCATTGACAGCAGCGCTGACATAAACCCAACTAAAGCCCTTCATCCAATGGGAGAGGGCCAAAGTCAGGGGTGGGAGCTGTCAATCAATATATGAATGTGCCTTTGGTCCACTACGCCTCTTGCACTGAGGCTTTGAATGTCTTAGATCTGATCTTTCATGTATTGATGTGGTGACATTTATGCGTGAATATATTGGGTGGAAACTTACTGTTGTTGATGTTAGCTGAGAGTCAGATGAACGCCTAGAGTGTTTTTGTGAGCAGCTTTATCTGTAAACCTTAGATAACTCGGCATATGTTGTGTTTCCACTGTATAAAAGGCAGAGCAGCCTGACAATCCAATCTAGAGAACAGCCAATTTCCTCTCCACGCTGTGTGAATTAAAGCAGATATGATTCATCACACTGAGTCTTTAATTCTTCAGAGCCCTGGCAACTCTCAAATAAACAAAAAGAATTCAAGCTTCAATATAGTTATAATGATTCAATCTGACAGGAGCTCACTCCAATCACTCTGTCCAGCTCACGTCACATCCTTCTCCCATTTGCTTGGGTCCAAAAAAAATAGCAAAATAAAATAGAAGAAGAAGAATAAAGGAAGACAGTAGACATCGTGCAGTTGTGTTTGTTGTGGTTGCTTTCTGGGGGAAGAAGCCGTCTTTAACAACTGGAATGAAGATGAAAGCAGAGAATGCTGATTCATGCAGCTGCTTCTGTTTCATCTGTGGTTGCGACTACCTCTGTCGAGAAGACAATCTGGTGTCAAGACTAGTGGGAGAGGATAGTGATGGAGACATCTTCAGATCAAGACTGGGGGTCAAACCTACGTGCGTGCTGTCAAATCAGTTGGAGAAGAAGGCAGCAGGGACCATTTGTTACCTAGCAACAGGCTCAGGATACAACAACTTATCCCACCTGTTTGGTGTAAGAAAACCAACCATCTGTATTTGCGTTTGGGAGGTTTGACGGCTTTAAGGTCGCAGCAGAGACACTACATCAGTTTGCCAAGACAGGACAGGATGTTGTGGAGGGATTTGAAGGGAGGTGGAGGTTCCCACAATGCAGTGGGAGTCACACACCCCAGTCACTGCCCTGTCTGAGAATGCAAGGGACTGTTATAATCAGAGAGGAGCACCCTCTGTCAAACTGCTGTTGTATGAACCCACCCCCTCTCCCAGCTCTCTCGCTCACACACACACACACACACACACACACACACACACACACACCACCAACTTCCATCTATTATGCAGGCCGCTTCATGTGATTCTGTTATTTTGAAATATTAAATCAAAGTAGACCATTAAAAACATAGCTCACTTTTTTCATCATCAGCTCCACCAGCATCAATGTTGGATGGGCTGGCAGCGTGAGTGCTGCGACACTCAGCCGTGTTTGAAATAGCTGAGAGTGACAGCCTTCTCCCACTGGTGAGCCATGATTATATTGCATTCATCAAATGAGAGAGGAATATGGCTGCGACCCTGCAGACCACACTGTCATGCCCCATCCTCCTCAGCTGAAACCATGCCTTAGTTTTATTATAGATAAGTGATTAGAGACCAGGAAGAGGCATGAGCATGCTGCATGGAGTGAGTGTGAGGCTGAGGCTTGAGAGTGCAGTATGCTCGGCTGCAGCCACATGATATGGTCAGATAATTTATTTTTCATTGCCATAATGCATTCACTGCAGAAATGTCTAATTATGCATCACAAGAGGGTAATGTATTATTTATTTTCATTTAGGAGACATGAGTTATCGGAGGTGAGCAGGTGTCTATCATGCTCCTGGGAGATCCACTCTCAGGTTGGTTGATGAAGGGACACACCGACAGTGGTCACCTTACAAGTATGTAGATCAGATCTCAGTGGATTATTTTTTATGAAGACGGCTACAGTTCTATTCTTGTCATTTTCTGGAGGCCCAAGTAGATACTGAGACATACATATCCCTTAGAACGCCAGCTTAGAGTTTATGTTTTATGATCCACGTCAAAAATGATCCGCATGACATTTGAAACGTGATGTGGATGAAGCTAACAGTTAGCCTGCCCTGGGATTGTGCTAAATTATCAGTTAGAAGTTATGAGCAGTTATCAGCAGACTATCAATGATCAAACACGGACAACGGACAAGATCATGGACCAGCAGCTTGATCAATTAAAAGAAAATTTAATGAAACCTCTGAGATAACGGACATAACAGGCAAATGCTAAGTGTTACTAGGTTTTACTAGTGATGTAGTCACCACGACTGAGACTCATATGCATTTGATAACATGTCTGTGAATAATAATTGAGATGTTACATAAATACTACTGCTTGATGCCGTGCAGTGTGTGAGGCACAGGGGTTGCCGATGGGCACAAATTCTCTCAGCAGCAGTAGAAGAAGTCGTTGGCACATTGGTTTTGGTGATGTTTGAGGAGTTAAATGGACCGTGAGTTTTATTTTAGTAGTTAAGTGGTCCTTGGTCTGAAAAAGTTTGAGAAAAACACTGCCTTACAACTTCATTCTTTTGGACAGTGGCTGCTGACATATGCAGTTCTTCAACAACTTCAGCTTTGTGTGATATTTGCTGACTGAACAGAACCTAGTTTCTCTTCTCAAAAGGTATTTTGACGAATAAGTCGTACTCATATCATGATCATGTGGGTGTTTGGAAGACTGAAATGGTGGTGGAGGTGTCTGCTGAAGAGGATGGAGATCAGCATCTGCAGGGTCCTGAGGATCATAGGCAGCTGCTGCGTCTTGCACAACCTGTGCGTGTTTCAAGGTGAGGAGTTAAGGATTGGATGGAGGGAGGGGAAGAGCCAGCACAAGACTGAAGAAAGACAATGATGAACCTTGTGAGAGGACAACATAGCTCAAGAACATGAGATGAGCGTTCACGACTTGGTTAGGGTATAGTGGAGGACTGAACACCAGGTTTTGAGTCACTTGTCCAGAGATGTGGCTCCTCAACAAATTAAAAACTTCTGAAATAACAAAATATTACATCACAATTTAGAAGGATCAGTCAATCTGAGGACATGTCAATCACATCCTTGTTAGTTTCACCTTGTGACTATTGTTCTTCTTTAATCATTGGTAATTAATTATTTTTGCCTTTAGAGGAGGAAATAATCGTTTCCATCCTGTCTCTTGATGGCATTCTTGCTCCATTTGTATGCTTTCCTAAAAACATTAGCAGTGAGGTCCATCACAGGTTTACTGTACATTCATATATGTATATATATATATATATATATATATATATATATATATATATATATATATATATATTAAAATATCTATATTAACAAATCAACCCATTTCAGCTAGTTTATTGCAAGTCACAAGCTTCAGATGTTGTGACTGAAAATTCCTGTTCAAAGACAACTCTGGCTCATAGCTAACCCACATTTTATTTTCACTCTACATATATTGGAGATCCAAAAACAGTTTTAAAATGCCTAACAAAAAAGTGCACTGTAAAACCTGTAGAACATCAAAGGAAACTAAAGCTCCCTAAAGCTCTGATGCTGATCTCCTGGATACAGGCGATGTCGGTAGGTTGTGGTGTAGGGAAGGTTGAAGTGGGTCAGGATGTGGGGCAGCACGTTGGGTAGAGGCAGCCTGGACTGTCATCACCAGCATCATCATAACAAGAAGCTTGGACTTGTGACTATGTCGGGCAGTTGAATATCATTGTTATTTGTCATCTGTTTGGAGGACAAAGCTTTTGCAAAGATCTCAGTGGTTTTCTCAGACCTGGACTTTTGCTGAGTGGTTTTTCTACTGCTGCCAACTGTATGAGAACACACATTGCTCAACACTGTCATTAACACAGCATACATACCAGAGACAACCAACTGTATTTCATTCAATGTATTTAATGGACATGTGGAAGAAATATTGTAGGTGGTAATCATTTTTGTTTTTATGATTTTCACTTCATGTGAAAAGTAGACAAAACATAGATTTTTTAAAACAAGATAATAAATTGTGGCACTGTGCCACATTGCATGGAAAAACACATCATGAAAATATTAATATTATGACAATATTAACAAGGACCTGCTTAGTGGTAGGGCATTGCTTCTGCCAGTCTCTGAGGCTGCAGATGATATGGCAGCATCATGGTCCTCATTATCTACAGACAAAAACAAGTCAGACATTTCATTTAAATCTCAAAGAATCTATTGGTAGGCATTACATTTAACAAGTTACAGGCAGAGGCATATTATAACAGCTTGCATCTTGCGAAGTAATGATGGCTGAAGCTCTTAACTGCTAAGAAAACAGCTGTTCATGCTAACATTTGCTATGTAGCAACAGCAAAACTTAAAAATTACTGCTTTAAACTGTAATGGTGTGAGCTTTGACAGTGGTGACCTGCATCAGTCACACCAGCTGTATGAGCACTCATTGCTTTGTGAGCAGTAATTCTGATGATTTCGGTTTTTTGGTGGTTGAGCAGTGACCTCTGACCTTGTTCGGATGGGTCAAAAAAAACCAAAACAAACCCTGTTCACTTATATTGCTGGTGCCAGCAGCCTGAATTCACTGCAGTTTGTCGATACTACTGACTCCAGTAAAGCTAGATGAACACGACCTAGGTTAATCTGTGGCTTGAATTAGAGCAAAAATAAATTAGTATTATGTGATAAAATTAAATTCCATCCTACACACATGTGCTCTTATAAAAGCAGTTGCAAATATTGCATGTGTTTACATAAAAGAACATTATCACACATATATTTCATGCCAGTGCAGATAGAATTAAACGGTTAATATGTGGTTCTACATTGAACCAAAACCTGTCTTGGCTTAATCCCCCAGTGTCTGGCTACTGAACAGATGTCAGCATGAATAAATATATAAATGTACAACAAGGAGACACAGCAACAGTGAATGGATTTGTCTCAGTGTCATCATGTGATGAAATTTGAACCTTTGGGCACACGGTAAAGAAGTAATTGTATTGTATCTGGGTTGAGATAGAAACCTGTCTCCGTTCAAAGATCTCTCTGGTGTCAGATGTGAATGTCCTGCTTGATTTCTGATGGACTCTCGCTGATTTCTGCTTGATGACCTTTGCCTTTTCCCAGTGGATGCTGTGAGTGGTTTTGGTCTACTGGCATCACTTATTATTAAGATAAGTCAGTTGCCAGTGTCACTGAGTCCTTGGTGTGATGCACAGAATATCATATTAAGAACAGTTGGTATTTTGTCTGAAAGATCAAGGACTTAAAGGGGAACTCTATCAGTTTTACACATTAAAGTATGTTTATGAGTTTTGGGCTGAATGATGCCTTTTGTGGCACCAGAGGGAATTGTGAGAAATTGGATCAATTATCTCAAACAAAATCACTTAAGTCAATGTCAGTTGGGGCCAAAGACTACAAATTTGAAAATTAAAATGAAAAAAAAAATCTGGGGGTTTAGAGTGGTGAGGTTACCTGCTCCTTACCTCTGCTTGAGGATTGCAGCTTGATGCTACATTAGCCACTACCTGTCTTACACATGCATTCAACCAGAATTTCAATTATTCAATCGTTTAATCTGACCCCAGAGTCCATACATCTCTGTCTTTCTTATTCTATGTCAGTATATACAAGTTCTCTGCTCAGTCAGTTTCTTGGTTTCTCTGACCTGTTGGAGTAAACCCTCCTTGCAATTTTACAGCTTTGTAGCATGTTCCAGGAAGTCCCTGTGTTACCTCAGGACTGTTTCATGATCCTGACGAGGCGGCATGCTCCCAGGAATATCAGGGCAGTGATGGTGGTGATGAAGTTAAATCCAGACATGATGAAGTGGAATCCGGTCTGTAAGGACGGCAGCCAAACAAATGGCTTTTTACTCACTGCCAGGGGTTGGCAGGCTAGCGATGGACTCTCGGCTTGGATGGACTTACCTCTTCCTCTGTGTGTGTCGGCTCATGAGTACGCACGATATTGCTTTTTTTAAAAAAAAAAAAATCCATTCATCCATCTAAGGGTGTATCCATGTAATGTAGGGGGCACTCCTGAAGAATGTGGTTCGCTACAACTTGCTAGCAGTCAACTATACCACAGTTTGAACAGCAGGTTGAGTTTGCTCACTTGTTATGAAGCTGTACATGTACATATTATGAGCAGCTTTACAGCTCCAGAGGTTGAGATTGATTTTCAGCTGCTGTTTCCCAAATCAAGACTATGAGCCGTACAGTCGGCTCATGTATTATGTTACAAAATGGTGGTAGTTTGAAATAATATTTAAAGACAATACGATTTTCTTGAAAAAGTTTCTGCTCCAAGTGAAGAAGTTTAAGTATCTCCAGTTCCTATTCACAAGTGAAGGTAGGATGGAGGTTGATAGCAGGATTGGTGCAGGACCATTGTGGTGAAGAGAGAGCTGAGCCGGAAGGAAAAGTTCTTGATCTACCAGTTGATCTTATCGGTCCTAATCTAAGATTGTGGATACAAACAGCTGAAATGAGTTTCCTGTGCAAGGTGGCTGGGCTGAGCTGAGTGAGGAGCTCTGACATCTGGAGGACTCTCAGAGTTGAGCCGCTGCTCCTTCTTGTCAAAAGGAACCAGTTGAGGTGGTTCGGGCAGCCGACCAGGATGCCTTCTGGGTATCTAGATTTAGAACACGCTGGAGACATTCTATACCTCACCTGACCAGGGATCCCCATGGGGAAGCTGAAAAAAGTCACTGTGGAGAGGGACGTGGGGACTACTTTGCTTGACCTGCTGCCACTGTGACCTGACCCATGATAGGCAGCAGGAAATGGATGGATGGATGGAGTTCAAAAAGTAACCCAGCACGTGCTGAAGTCATCAGGAACACTAATCCTTGCTCTAACATCCCTGTTGAAAATGATCAATCTGTGTTGGTTGGCTGATGAAACACTTTTGAGTGGAACAGCTTTCTATTAGACCAGACATCTGCATGTATGTGCGTTGTTGTTGTGAGATCATGTACAGTGGCTGGCAGCCCGTATGAGAATGAGCTATTTAGTCTCGTGAAATGCACAAACCATATTTCACACATCAGACCATATGACCTCATGCTGTCAGAGCGCATCCCCCTCACTGGGCCGTGCACTTTTCACCAACACGCAGGGATCTGAGAGCATCTGATGGGTGCACTCAGCATGGAAACAGATGCAAAGCAGCGTCTCTGGTTCTGGTCAAGCGTGCGGAGGAGCCTTAACCACATTTAACCGATGTCTGGGAAAGTGATACATTTTCAACCTATTACTCCCATTCTGCTGTTGAAGTGAAGGGGCAGATACACTGTGACAGCGTGTGCCTAATGAGATCACTAATGTGCCGTCAGGGCAGAATTAGGTTATTCCAATCTACTGTTTGGATACACACACCACTTACTCAAACACACACTCATACAGGCACACACAAACACGCACACAACAAGAACTGAGAAATAAGTAATTAAATGAGAAATAAGTATTAAATGAGCCCGTATCTCAGGAAACAGTGTCACATCTCAATAGTTTCACAGCTGTGGGCAAAAAATAAATAAATAAAAAGACTTTTTAATCATTCTGTGGAGAGCCTTGGCATCCTGAACAGGAGTGTCATCACACTTTGCAGATACTATTTGTTTTAATTCATTTAATTCATGATCAAATCAAAAACAGGAAATAACACAAACTTGTGTGACCTGGAAGTTTCTGTCTTGTTAGTTTGATTCAGCTGTGCTAGTCCTGACCATCACCCGTGGATAGTTTCATCTTTTTCAGAAGAACTAGAGACTGTCAGTGAGGAGGACTCATTTAGTGTGTCAGTAACACACAAACCTACTCACTTTCCCTCCCATTGCCTTCTGCAATCCCAAGAGCTATTGTGGCACCAATATTAGAGTTTGTGTTCAAGGCATTATGGACTGCTATCTTGTTATGCTGACCATAACTACAGTAATACAAAAGTACTACAACATTTATTCACAAATGTGACTTGAGCATATTTGACACTGATAATACATCTGCAGAAGGATGTGCTTTCAATATAATGGCTACATTATATCACTCAGTTACACAAGTATATCTGTGTTATTAACCTGGATGCACAGGCTGTATTATAGGAATCAGGCCTAAACAACACAAAATGGATAAAATAAAAAATGTCTGGCTCAGCCACAGCAGCATGTTGGCTGCCTCCTCCTCCTCCTCCTCCTCTCATACATCTCTCTCTTCATTAGCTGCAGCTATGCAGCTGCCACAGCAGCACTGGTTGTAGCCTGGAAATATAGAAAATAAATTCACTGGACAGCTAATCACACTGGGGACTGTTCAGCTTTCCCATGTGTGTTTTCTTAGGTTTCTACCCTGTTTTGCTAATAGCTCTGGTCCTGACTGTCTTTGTGCCTTCTCAGAACGAGCCCTTTCATCTGAAAATATTTCAATATTTATGTGGATTGAGGGAGCGAGCATTCAGCATTAGAATTAACATTAAGGTTATCCACCTATCCACCAATATTGACTGTATATATATATATATATATATATATATATATATATATATATATATATGTATATATATATATATATATTATGTTGTCTTCTCTGAGGCGAATAAGACAACAATCCCTCCTCCCACATGATCAGGTTTTGATTTAGATGTGCATGGAGAGGAGGGGCTGTTCAGTGTGTCTGTGAGAGAGACTGATCACAAGTAGTCAGCTCTAAGTAGCTTACGTCTGTTCACACCTGGCTTTAAAATGACTCTCCACATGTGTCTCCCGTGACCACTTGTGACCGCATCTCACTTCCCTGTTCTATATGCAAATGAACACATATGCCTTATCTATGTTGTTTTTAGCCTGTCTGACTCTGACAGATGGGACTGAGGTCATTGTGTTGGTGCGTGCGTGTGTGTGTGTGTGAGAGAGAGAGAGAGAGAGAGAGAGAGAGAGAGAGAGAGAGAGAGAGGACAGGCAAGGAGGAGTTGAGGGAATCAATGTACTGCTCACAGCTTAACAGTAAAATAAGGTTTCAGGTTTTATATTTTTGGTTCATTATGAAACTGTGTCAGGTGGGGGTGGGTGGGTTGAAGCTACCGATACCATGTCTCGTTTTTGAAGATCGATTCTAGTATCAATCAGATCAATACCAGTTTCAGCTTCTCTCTGTGTTGGACTCATTTCAGAGAAGATCTGTCTGTGCCGACAACGTTCCGCTGTTGTGACACAAATAGGTGCACCCACTCTTTGCTTCTCCGCTGCTGTTATCATGTTATGTTCCCAAAACATGAGCACCACACAGCACACCCGGGCCATGCTGACACATAAAAGCAGTAACAGAGTGCCTCAGTGGATCAGCGAACACCATTTAAGCTCAGTCCTCACTGCAGCGGCCCGGGTTCGAATCCAGCATGTCAGGTCATCCCGTCTCTCTCCCCTGGCTTTCCTGTCTGTCTCCCACTGTTTCTATTGCATTAAAAAAAGTAACTTCATAAACATAAATGCAGTGATGTCTGCATGCAACACGTGTATTGTCAACCATTTAGCACTTTTTCACAAAGTGCTGCATGAAGCCACATGTTGTGCTACATCCAAACATTTTGTGGGAATCAAACCCAGATCTCACAGGTAGCAGGTATAAATTCTGCCATCCTTAAAATGACTGATAACCTTTGGCAAATCATTTACTGGTCATTAAACAGTATTAAGCTTTAGCTTAGTGATGATGCATATACCTCATAAATCACGACACTGCTCTACCCTACATGAAAATCCAAACCATGCTTTTAATAATAAATATCAGTGACAGTATCAGGGATTCAGGCCCTGTATTACTTGGTATCAGATCAAAAAGACATGTAGTGGTATCATCATCATCTGTACCCTTTGCCTGCCTCTGGCACTGGACCTGATTATGGTTGTGTATTTGTTGATCTTCTCCTATATTGATAAGTGAGGATTAACTTTAATCTGTAAAATGTTTTGCCAATATAGGCCCCACTCCAAATCGTCACATATTGTTAGACTTTATAGAGAATCTCATGCACAGCACTGAATTGGCTGATTAACAATCTTCCTTGGTCTGTGCATAAACACATCTGGATTTGAAATACTAGATCTACAATGACAGAGTAGGAACTGATAGTTAAAGCATTGGCCTCGATGATATTTTTGATTATTATTATTATTATTACTGCCTTTAAAAACCTGTACTACCCATAGCAGAAAACATGTTCAAAATACATAAAAGTTGCAATGTCTTTTTTTAGCAATAGCAACAGTTGTTGGTGATTTTCAGAAGGATGGAAAATCCCAGGTCAGGTGATCTAAACAACCGCAAATATACATACAGCAACTAAACTGATGATGCCATAGACAAAGAACAGATTTCAATGCAATATTTTACCTCTTTCCATGAAGAAAAGAAGACAAACAATACCCTTAAAACAATTATCAGATACTGCAGTTTTTGTAAGGGTTTTCTGAATCAAATTCCATTCTCTTTTCACAATGTACACACAAATAAGAGATGGTGATTGTGAGGATGTATAATATGTAATGGAATTATGTAAAGCTCATGACTGCCAAAGCTCCAGCTGTGAGCCAGCTCTTCTCTGTTCCCTGTGTTCTCTCTGCGTTCTCTCTGTGTTCTCTCCGCATTCTCTCTGTGTTCTCTCTGCGTTCTCTCTGTGTTCTCTCTGCGTTCTCTCTGTGTTCTCTCTGTGTCCCTTGTGTGCCTCTGTCTCTCTCCTTTGGTGTGTGTGTGTGTGTAGGTGCTGCAGGCGCGACTGACCTGACCTGCCTCTGGTAACTATCCACACCTGTCACCACTCTGCTCATCAATCACAGCATAAATACACTTTTCTCTCCACTTGTTGTCAGGTTGTAGTTAAGCTCTCGATCCCGTTTAACCTTTTGCTCTCCTTGTGCCTCAGGACTCCGGAGTGTTCTGCTGCCTGCCTCGCTACGCCATCCTTCCTCCGCCTGTGACCTCCACTGTCGGCCATAACCTGTTCCATCACGCCATCGTTCTTGCAGTTGATGCCTGGACGTCTCCAGTCCTCCCACTCCATTCAGCTCTATGCCAGCTTCCTCCACCGCCACAGTCCTCGTGCTCCTGTTCAGTGTCAGCTTTTGTGTCCGGGAAAAAAAAAAAAAAGGAAATGTCTTCATGTAAGGAAGTTTTCATAGTAGCAAACACTAAGAAGCCTTGTACATCAGGTTGTATTACAACTCCAGTTATTGAAGAATTTACCATTCTCTGGATTAACAACAAATTATAGTACACATTCCCACTGACAAAAATATCAACAGTATTGGTAACACTAATTATTGTACACCTGCCCCCCATGGCCCAAATATTCTCCTCCTCCTCATCCAGGCCATATAAGAGCTATCACAGTCTGTATTGGGCTGTACAGAGGATTGACCCCTGTGTTGTGTTCAGGTGTGTGAGGCTTGTTTTCAGTGTTCTCTAAAGGAAAAATGATCCATCCATCCATTATCTATACCGCTTATCTATACAGGGTCATGAAGGAAAAATTATGCACTGAAATATTTTTTTCCAATTAGACTTATTGGCCATATATATATATATATATCAGAAATAAGAAGGACTCGGAATGTGAGTGTGGGAGGTGGGGAGGTGTATTGGTGGAGTGGGTGTGGATGGTTGTGATGGGACTGACCTTGGGATATTTGGTAATAATGCTTATAAAAGAGTGGAGAGAGTCTCACATGCACACACACACATATCATTGATATTTAAATTACCGACACAAAAATCCTGTCAAGTGGATAATAAAATGATGGAACATCCCCACAGATGCTTAGTGCAAGCTAGTGCCACAGCAAGCTAATGTTGCTAGTTATAATGTTATTATTTTAAATGTAGCTATTTAGCCTTAAACTGATAATAATACATTTCTGACCATTGTTTAGCTATTATGTTATAGTTTTCGGTGATTTTCTCAGAAATCAAAAATTAGCAAGTCTACACTATTCCAGCTATGCCTGTGGGGGGGCTTCGTACCCCATATCAGGAGTAGGTGGGTGGGGATCTTAATTTTTTCCTTGGGTAATTTACCACTTAGCTTTGTAGCATTGAAGGATAATTACAGGACTTGATCTGCCTAAATTTCAATCATAAAACTTACCAACTTTTACACTTGAATATGACCTAACACACTCACACATACATACCTCTGTAGCTGTTAGGGACAAAAACTGTGAGCTCTTCATGGGCGGCCGTGTGTCCAAAGCCAGCTCCCCTCAACAACAAAATACAGATGTTCAGTGCAAACAGTAGAAAAACGTAGCTAACTTTAAGCTAGCAAAACAGCTGCAGAAAAAGAAGGAAGGACGGGGAAACAGATGGATGTTTGTGCCTCAAGGAAATTGATTCAGAGGTAGTGTGTATGTGTAGCCTATAATATGTGTGTGTGTGTGTGTGTGTGTGTGTGTGTGTGTGTGTGTGTATGAAAAGAAGGATGGTGGTGACTAATCAGCCCTGTTGGTAAACACTTGGAGACTGACAGCCAAACCTGGGAGAATATAAGTGTGTGGACTTAAAGTCTCAGGCTTTACTCCAGGTACAATTTGCAGAGTGCAGTGGTGTAAATCAGTTAAACCTCCTTCAAGTGAGTGCAGGCCTGAACTTCAAAAAAGTGTGTGTGTGTTTGTGTGTGTGTGTGTGTGTGTGTGTGTGTGTATAAAAACTGCCTTGTCTGTCAGTTGATATGATGATTTGACATATCTGCACCTGAAACTGAGCTTTAACAGATGCTAAAAGACAAAAAAGAGGCAAAAACTAAATAAAAATAATGAGTGTAAATGACTCAATAAATCGTTTTTTGTGTTGTACAATTAATTACAATAAAGAGTAAAGGTATTTTTAAAGGAGACAAACAGGTCTTTTTATCCTTTTTATTAAATTGGGGAAAGAGTGACATTTTGTCCTCAGTGAACAACACCTGCGTAACCGAGTGTTGTGTTGATGTGTTTGCTCCCAATTTCTGCATGATTTTCTTATAACATACTGAATGTTTGATTGCATGCCTTACAACTTGTATTCATAATTACTGGATTATATATCTATTAGATGATTGTTTATTGCACATTAGTATTACTTAAACAATTATGACAATCCCTCTCACCTTCTAATTCAAAAAGAGAGGCAGCATTTTAGTCTTTTTTTTTTTTCTCCATCTTATGTTGACATACATCTTGCAGACTGGCAGACATTTGCCTTCCTTTGTCCCTCTGTCTCAGCCTCCTAGTTGGGAGCTCCTCAAGACCCCACTCCATCCTCTTCCTCAGATACAACCACCCAGGCTTCTGTCCCCCCACCTCCCCTTCGTCAACCTTTTGTCCTGGGTTCTTAAGGTACAAGAACCAGGCTCCTGCCACGCCTTCCTGACCCAATGCTTCCACGTTTTTGAGCAGCAGCCCCTCCCTCATACGCTTCTCCTGACTATGTGCTCAACTCCATGAGAGGACCAGCTCTTGTCTGGGGCTCAGCTGTGTGGGAAAGCCAGTCTGCAGTTTGTAATTCTTATTGCACATTCACTATTGAGATGTTGAAAGTCTGTGATCGCCCTGTTAAAGGCAAAGATGCAGCTAACTGTCTGCTCTCTCTCTGTCAGTGTATATGATTTGGCCGTTATATTCAGGACTCAGAACTGTGGGTGGTGAGTGGCTGGGATGACGAGGCGCTTCAGAGGATATTCCAAAAGTCACTTTGTGAAGACATTTGTGTTCGGCCTGGTACTGGCCTGGTTTTCCTCTTAGTAGTTTGGCCTGTAATTGTTTCATGGTTTTTTTTGTGTTTATTTTAACCTGGACCCGTTTTAAGTGTGAATGGTAAGAAATGTGATCATGAGCAGGATTCTATTTGCTGTGTTCTGATTTATTTGTAATTTTGTATCTACGTTTCCGCCTGGTTGTTTATTTTTCTTATTGTTTGAATTAATTGTTCCAGTAATGCAGCTGCCATCCAAGCAGCCTTATTCAGGTATTCAGGTTTATGTTGTGAGTGCAGTCACACAGCTGTTTGTTCACAAATAGTCTTGTGTAGTTTATTTTGTTATACATATGATTTGTAAGGTGGGATTACCCTTTCATTTCACTTTAATTTGTGTATCGTTATATATGTGCTGATTTATTAATTGAATTGATCATTTAGCACTAATTAGTTTCTTTTCTTTAGTCTATTTTCTTCTTTAGTTTCCTTTTTTCCTCTGGTTACACCACTGGCAGGAGGCCATTTTGAGAGCCGCTGATAACCAGTGTCGAGGTTTCAGCATTTGGCCACTGAATGGTTTATATTTTATGTTGGAAGTTGTAATTCCCTAATCATGTTTTGTTTGTTTTAGGAGCTGGGGACCTGCGGTGGTGGTGGTGGGGCTGGTGTCCTTCTTTGGTGGTGGAGCCCTCTTTTTGTGTGCAGTGTCTTGAGTCTCCCAGTATTGACTCCACTTGTGTGGGTGTGTATGTACGTGTGCTTTCAGGTGACTTCTCCTGGGATCCCCCTTTTTTTGGGCCTACCCTACCACTAGTAAGCCCCTAAGCTCCAGTTACTTTCAGTTACCCTGCTACTGAGTGGATTGTGTTTTTAATGAGCATCCTTATGTTACTAAATTGTTAATAAATATTATTGATGGATGGAACCATGTCTCCGGCCTCCTGAGTAGAACGAACCTGTGTGCCTATTTGAAATATCTGGTATCAATTAAGGGTTCACAATTCCTTGGGTGAAATTCCCAGGGTGGCGTTGTCAGATTACAGTATTTGTATGTATGTGTGTGTCCTCCTCCCCCTAGCACTCGCGTCGCCACAAGTGGAAACACACCACATGTGCAGAATACATGCACATGTCACAAATGTCCAAACATTTCAAAGCCAGTGTTTTTAAGCCAAACTCTGGATGTAATAGTGGGATTGTTTTCATGGGTGCTAAATGTGCATTTAAAAAAAAAAAAAAAAAAAAAAATTCAAGGCAGAAAAAGCTGTAAACCATCAAATCACTTAGTGTCTGACTTTAATTATTGTTTTGCAGATGTCTCCATGTGCTTCGACAAAATAATTAATTAGATATTGTATATTGTATTGGCTGAAAGATCAGTGTTTAATGCTTCTAATTTGAGATGCCGGCTAAACTTTTTACTTCCTACATGGTGATGTGAATGTAACTCAGCGGTCGCCTTTTCCTCACAGCTGCTTGTTGCGGAGCTGATGAAGAGTTCATGTTGTTGGTGGTGTTGTTTGGCTGCTGGATAATCAGACATTAGCAGTCATTACAGGGTGGCTGCTCTGTGTGCTGTGAGCAGGTGTGGCAGTCATGGCTGGCTGGATGCTCAGGAAATATCACTGTACACACACAGAGACAGAAATTGGGGCCCTGGGCTTGTTGAAAAGTGACTCCGGGCTCTTCACAGTAGACATGAGGTGGCAGGACTCTCAATTCTCTGCTCCTTCCCAGATTTCATCCAGGTTTTACAAGTTGTGTGCTGGTCAAGTCCCGTTTTGCTTTGCATTTTGTTTTGTTTTTTTAAATGTAATCACTGTACATCCAGTATCTGGCAACTCAGAAAGTAGCTCTTTTTCAGGAACAAACAGAACAATTAGCTGATATTTAGTCCAGCATAAAGATTTGATTTTAAGTTTCTATGTATGTCTTTCAAACTTTCCAGTTCATTTTCAAGAGAAAAGGTGAAGCAGTCATGAAAACGAAAACAGGTTCACAGGCAACATCATGGTCCATAAGTATGACTGAGGCTGTCTACATGGCAGAGTGGAGATGGGGCCCCAGGCTTGTGGCAAGTGACTCCAGGGCTTCACACCAGACTTAAACCTGCAAGAGGTGACCCATTTTGTTGTTCCTCTGAGGAAAGTCCCCTTCACACAAATAACAAAAATATGATAAAAAAAAACAAAACAAAAAAAAAACAAAAAAAACAAAAAAACAGGCTTACAGGCGATCAATCCCTCACAATCACACCTGTCATCCATCATGCATTTATTGTCCAAAGATGAGCTGGGATCAGCTCCAGCTCCTGGTGGCTGTGCAAAGGATAAACACCTACAAAGAACAGATGCATGGTTGGCTGTACCGTGAGGCTCTCTACATATAATGAGTTGCATGAATTGTGTTTGCCACAGTGGTAGGGTACAGAGCATACAGCTGTTGGCAGGTAAGAATCCAACAGTGAGGAATGGTTTTGGGTGCATGTGTTACCCACGCACCCAAACCCTATAGAGGGGGTTGGAAAGTAATCGCTGTTACCTGTCCAGCCCCCAAACCTCAAAACCTGAGTTATGATTTAAGTGGATGATTTTGTTTTATTACAAAAAAGGTGATTGTGACAAGAAACTGTAGCAACACAACTCAGAGCGAACTAAGGCCAAACACACACACACACACACAAAAAATCCATCTCATTGAAAATGATACTTAACCTAACTCTCCAAAATAAATGGGGGAAAACAGTGCCAAAGACAATGAGTATCCTCTTGTAGCCCCGAACAGACAACAGCAGGGGTTGCCACTCTTTACAGAATTAACAGATGTTGTCATGGTCGGGCTACAAGGGTCCTGAGTCTGACAACTCAGAAACTAGCAATTTTCTGAAATTGGGGGCTGAGGACAGAACTGGGTGCGACTGTCGAACTGTTGCCACTTAAGTGAAGGGAACATGGGCATTTTTTAGAAGGCAGGATGTTGGGGTGGAACCAGCCGGCGACATGCACTCCTCAGCCAAACTCATGAATCCAGCTAATCATAGGAAGACACCTGTAGATTCACTGCTGGGGGTCCACACAAAGCAAACTTAGAGTAGAGCCGAGGCCATGGCAGCTTGAAACCTTTCATCACTTTTGTCCATCACAGGTTCACCTCGTCACAGACAGCTGTTACCCCCATGTGGAGTGACAAACCAGGTCAAACTCCACACTGACTTAAACTTTGAGTGCACTGCTTTGAGGCTCAGTGTCTTTGCTTCTTCCTCACAGGAAAACAATGGCTCACCCATATGCAAAGCTGCTTTACTGCTGATAATGTGTGGAGACCTTAACAGAGCAGCTGACCTCAGACAGGGTGGAGACGCCAGGCACGAGAGAGCAGACAGAATGTGGGGGCCTAAAGAGAAACATGAGTGAGGCTTGGTACTGTTTGAAATGTTTCAGTACTTGGCTCTTTCTACCTTTTTGTTACCTTGTAAAACTTTTACATTTAACAAAAGAAGCCAAAGTCCTCAAATGTTGTTGAAACATGTATCCAGGAATGAAATTCATGGTCGCATACTTCACACTTTATATCACAACTTCCGTTTGACGTGATATCACGAACATATATTTGTAGTTTTAATTAGAAAAAAAAAACTAAAAAAAACATTTCACTGTAGTTTTACATCTCTTCTCTCAGAGCTCTCAGGTCAGTGAGCCAATCAGAAGAGAGGCTCTGAGCTCACCGGGCCAGCACTGGGCTGGTTTGGTGCTTAACATACAGTATTTCAGTCGGTGAGGTTCAATACTCTGCCCTGCTTTCTACCCTTCTTGCGTCCTTTTTTATTTTGATGGTGAGCTACGTATGATTAAAAAAATAGGTTAATAATTCAGCTGATACGCAAAAATAAACTTAAATTTGTTGGGTATGAGCTGGGTGCTGGTGTTGAAATTAGGATGGATTTTGGAAGGAATACAACTCTCTCTCCAGCAGCTGCTGGTTAGAGCCTTTTCTAATTGGCCACTGAGGTTATATTATGGTTGTGGATCAGGACAAATATCTCGGAGGATTCTGTTTCCCCATGACTGGCTTAATTGATTTCTGGGAAAGAGCTGGTGAGTGGGCTTGACGTATGGAGGTCGTTTACTCTCACCGTGCTTCATTTGTGTGGGAGAGGCAGCTGGACACATCCAGTAAAACACCTGGCACACCTATGAAGCCTGCTGCACTCCATTGTTACACAGATGTAGACTTTTACCAAACTGTTTATATACTATTGACAATCAAAGCTTGAGAATACACAAAAATTAGGTCTATGATGAATAAATGTAATCTTAAGACTCAGATCTCAGGTGTGCCATATTAATTCAAACACCAGCTTTTCATCACACTTCAGAGATTATCCCGATGATTTATATCAGAAATAACAGGCTTTGGATAAAGGATGATATTTTCACGCCAGCGCAGGCAGAACCAATTACACAGCCCACACAAACAACAAGGTTTCAGATTGCAGCCTGCGAGGAGTCCTGGGTATTGAAAATAGAATTTCAGGATTTGGTGTGCGAGCATGCGTGGCCCATTATAATTGAGCAGAAGAATACATGATGAAAATTAAATTCCCTGTGACAGGAGACAGCTGCGCTGGAATGCTGCTGTCCACTTGACCTTTGCCCTCAGTGAATATGACAGACAGGCAGTGTGAGTGAGGCATCTGTTGAGATATTTTACCCTTGGTTGGATTCCAACAACAGTCCAGCCCAGGCCTGGTGTACAGGTGGACTCAGACACACAGACATGCTGCTTGTTTTTCTCTCTCCACCCTGCCTCCCTCCCTCCCTCCCTCCAACTGGCAGTGGTGGGAATAAAAAACAATTCTCTCTGACATCTCCCCAGCCGTTTGGGGTGGATATCACAGTTTCACCCCTGGAGTTATGAAAGACACAGATGCAGCTTGTGTAGCTTCATTAAGATTCAGACAGATGGAATTTTCTTACTTCTCACCTTTGTTTTTTTCTTCTCACTTTGTCATTTCTTAGTTTGTTTGAGGGTGCAGGGCACAAGGTGTTGTCTCGAGAACACAGGACAAAGAAAAGACCATATGCTTTTAGAGGAAACATTTAATGGCATTTTCATATTTGCAAAGGTTATTTGAAAGTAACTACAAACAGCTTATAGGCTGTTTAATTGTGTCTTTTGCAGTTGTGTAAAGCTGTGATTATACTTCTCCAGGATTAATGAAGGCAAAATGCACAGAGATGGCTCAGATATATTTACATGTGGATTTCTCTGATTCTTTTATGTAATGTGTTGCATTAATATCAATGGCACAACTCAGACACAGAAGAGGATTTCCAGAAGGCAATGGTCAGTACACAGCAGAGCAATAAACACAACTAGACAGATCTAAGCGGAGCAGGCTGAGGCCAGGTCAAAGGACTGGGCTAAGGTCATACAAGAGAAAACTAACTGCACTCGTTAAAAAGGCTGCACCTCTTGACACAAAGGATGAAGACAAACTGGCAACAGGAGAGGGGAGAGCACAAACTAAACACACTCGGAGACGGGAGACAATGAGACACAGGTGCAACACGTTAGGGTGGGGTTGACAATCGGAGTGGCGGGAAACACACAAGGGCAGGAAGTGAAGATGAAATGAGAGGCAGAGTTAGTGATATCAAAATAAAACAGAAAGAGAATAAAAAAAACATGACCTAAGGTGCAGAGCTGGACACTAATCAGCCTGCTGCTGAGGTGTGCATGTCTGCTTTGGTTACCCATAACACCCATGTCAGCGTAGGTCTGTGGAGACATTTACGTGGATCTTCAGAGAAGCATAATAGTGTTTTATGACCGAAAAAGAAAAAAATCTCATGCGAAGTTGCTAATTTTAATCCAGCCTCCAATCATCTGATTGATTTTTGTTTAAAGAATTAATGATGCCATGGATCATTAATCAAGAACGACTCAACATGCCGGTGCTCCACAGACATATGTTCCTGATATGTTTGGCATGTTATGTTTTACCAAAACCACTGTCTTGTAATATTCAAAGTTACATTCACCAAGTTTCTCCTTCATCTGAACTAGACCGCTGACTCCAGTTATTAATACAGTCTTTAGGTTTGAAGTCTGTAACTTTTCCTCATTAAAATGTCTAAAAACAACTAGACCTATGTTTTGAGTTGTGTTCTTACATTATCCCAAATGTTTCCATCAATTCTCAAACCAGAGAAATCTGTGATTTTAATCACGGTAGGGGTTCATGTCATTTGGTCGTCTGTCAATAACCCATGTAAAATAGTTAGAGTGGACACACTGCCTGTGTCGCGTGATCTAGAGAATCAGCGTCTTGCGTCTCTAATTCTAGCCTGAATCTGAACATGTCATTAACATGAAAAAATACACTTTTATTTTTTAAACATTTTAGCAGCAGCATGTAGAGACAGTAGCATTTTAGAGGCATCTCCTGAATTAATTAACAAAAAAAAAAATAATAATAAATTTAAGATGAAGAGAAATCCAACATTCAAGTATCCTGCCATCTCTAAAACTGCTTTATTGGCTGTTTCTACTGTTTTTTTATTCTCTGGTCCATTTGTTATGGAGAGGAGGAGACCTCATTGTCTGGTTTTTAAGTTATGAGAGTAATAATAAAGGTTAGCTTCAGTCTCAGCTCCCAACCCTGCCCTGACATTATGGTGAGGAGGAGACCTCTGCAGATAATCCAACTCCATGGAAAAAAACTCCTGAGCCACTGACACTGAAGGAGTCCAAACCAGGAGCAGCTGACGTGGGGGTGGTGAAAAAACTCCCATGATCCCATGTTCTTTTGTTATTGTTTTGATTGAGAGACATCTAGCAGCAGAAGTTACATTCTGTGTGTTTAAGACTGAACCGAGCTGAACTGAAATCTGAATTCTCTTTTATGCTCTTTAATCTTTAAGTAGACTGCAGGTAGGTGTACTATATACTCCAAGCAGGACCCAGCAAGGCTACCACTGAATAGGACTTTAAATAGCTAGTTTATTTAATAGACACTTGTTTGTGTGCCTGGGCAGGTTGAGCTGCCCCCTGCAGCACACAATGACAGGATCTAGCCTTGGAATACACTGGGCTGGAGTCAGCCTCTTTGCAGAGAGTTTTGCTACTGTTATGTCTCATAGAGCTCCAACCTTACAATTACATGTATATTAAGCTCTGTTTTCTTTTCACTGATATGTTCTCTGTATAAAAAATGGTTTGAATCAACCACAGCATGATGCACAGTGTATCTGTTGTCTCCATGGCGCAGGACATGTGACGTGAAATAATATGACTTGGAATAGAAAACTCTTGAGTGCAATACATTTAATAAAATGATGGACCTTCAATGTGGCTCAAAGGAATATTTATGAACTTCTCAAGGTAGAAGCTTATATTCATACTCCGAACCAACAGAAAGATTTATGTCCTTTAGCTTGTACTTTTGTGCAGGAAAACTTTGTCAGTTTATTATTTACCTATTATCTGTTTGGTTATGATCCTTCTCACATTTTACTCTTAGTTAAGATCAGTTTGGTGCAGAGATTACTACTTTTATGCCACTACATTTGGATAGCCCTGTCACACTACTTTCGTTAATAATTCATTATTTTTATCCATAGCTTGCGTCACTGAGTTACAGACAGTCACCTCAGCCGCCCTGGCCTCCCAACTGCTCAGGACCTGACAGGGGAGAGTGGGAGCTACGCTGGGTCAACTCGCACAGTCAGTAGTAGCTAACGACTGGAAGCACAGCTCTGCAGAATGGAAACCCAATTTACTGAAGCTAAATCCACACTACTATGTTTTTGTTTTCCAACTGTGTAGTAATATCAATATTAATAACATTAATAAATTATAAAATTATAAATTATTTAATTATAAATCAAATATTTTTTGTTTTTAGTAAAAGCAAACAAAGTGAACTTTCACCTGGTACAACCAAGCAGCCTGGTCAGGGAGCCAGTAGCTGGACGATGCCTTCACCCTGAGCTGTATCATGCTGCCAAAAAACAGAATACATTTGTATCTGTTCAATGAAATAGATCAATCCCAACTTGTGGACTGAGGATTCGAAGCAAAGAAGATCGATCCTGTCACAGTCATCATTACAGAACAGAAGAGAAACAGAGAGCTTGGTGGGAAAATGGCACTTGTTTTTTAACACAGTGGTGTTATTCAGACGGATTGTGTCACTCAGCTTCTTCTTCCACTCTGTTATCTTCTCCATTGTCTTACGGACTCTTAAGAATGGATTTGGATGCAAAGGAATCCTTTGGAGAGTATCCTTCACTGCCATCTGCTTTTCAGCCCTTTTGCTGGGTGTATGAAACACCAGAGAAAGGTTGCTCCACTGGCCGAACTAGGTGCCTTGCGTGAGCAAAGTAATTCATCGGCCTATAATCAGGCTCTTAAGAACTGAGTAAGGTTTTGCTGCATTTGCAAAATGCTGAATCAGCTGTCGGCCCTCAGGAGTCTCATTTTGGCCAATCTTTATAGACCACCAACTATGTCAAAGACCAGACTAAATGTTTGCTGAACTACATAGTTGACTGTAGATCGTGTCCTAGATGATTTTGCCCTCAGCTTTGCTAAAAACAAGGCCACTCTGTCTGTGTTAGTGTCCTGCTGTAACTCATTGCATCCCAGGTCATCATTAGCAGCATTATCTTCTCCTCGTAGGGCTGACTGTCAAGGTCTCCTGTCAGTCAATGTAGGCAGGTGTGTTGGCCGGATGGATCCTTCCGCTTCAGCCTCTACATGCTGCTGGAGCCAGTGTCACTTGAATGATCTGCTGTAACTGAATGTCCTGTGACACCACTGTGGCCACACTCAAAATAACTGGATCAAATATGTAGAGATGAACTGAAACTAATGAGACTAATGTATTTCAATCAGGAGAGACTTACTCTGTGTTAATGAGTAGCTTTTATTGCCATGTGCAAAACCAGAGAGGTAAAGTGAGAAATGTGAGAGTCTTTGATTAGACCTCATCATATGTGAAAGGCTCTGCTACCGTCCTCAGGCTGGACTTACAGTTCGCAGCTGTGTTTTGTAGCAAAATAAAATCAAATCTGGATTCGTTATTTGTGGATTCTCAATACAAAATATGGTGAAGGAGCCTGAGCACATCATTAATGTCACAGGAGGGTTTGGAGGGTGTGTGAATGGTAGGAGCGCTCCATGTGTAGATGAACACAGGAAGTTCAAACTGATATCAGCCTTCCAGTAACTCCCAGTAAGGCAGCGAACAAACTGAACCCCAAACATCAAAGTAACAGGCTGTTACTGGGATTAGTAACTGCAATTAATCGCCGAATTACTAATTGTAATCCCTTAATGCCCAAAACTGCTCCTCAAGGGGAGGAGATAAATCTCAGTTGGGTTACAGAGAAGCTACTGATTTACACTTTTTTCACTAATCTGCATTTTGAGAGGCTAACACAAAACATCACTATCTGTGACTGTATTTATGTAGAAACCTATGACAAGTATGAAAAGAGAAAAAAAAAATCCCTAACAACTGCTTTGGCTGCCGCTTATAATATTTTTTTGTTTTTTTTTTGCAATGCTATGATATAGATCATATGGTGAAAACTTAGCTATGTCCATGTTAAACTTCTTCTATGTTTCTGTCTGTCAAATACTTTAAGATCAGTGAGGAAAAAAAAAGTTTCCCCTGAAGCTATGAGGAAGGAATCAGGGCATATCTGTTTCCCAACATATGTATTGCAACCACATCAGCGCATGCATAGTGTGTGTACATGTGCATGTGTGTGTGTGTGTGTGTGTGTGTGTGTGTGTGTGTGTGTGTGTGTGTGTGTGTGTGTGTGTGTGTGTGTGTGTGTGCAGAAGCTCAGCTTGCTTCATCAGGATTCAGGGAAGGCTTCAAGGAGGAATACATTATCAAACTGTGATAGACTCTAAACCCCTATTCATACATAATGAATTATTCAGAGCTCTGTAAACTAAACTCAAAGTCAATGATAAATGGGATCCAGTCACCATAGCGCTCATCCACACTTCATTAGGCCGGCATGAGTGCAGTGGAAACTAAAATAACAAAAGAGAGAGGGATGAAGGGTTTTAGCGTGGTGCTTGGAGCAGGGTGGAGCGAGTGAGGGATTGAGGAGCAGAGGTGGAGGGAGAAAGAGAAGGAGAGAGCACAGGGCTGAAGGAGCAGAAGAGTGACAAAGACAGACTTTTACCAGTCCCTCTAATGAGAGTTCTGTGGTATGTGTGCATTTAAAAGCTTCTGTGTGGCGGCTTTCTCAGGATTGAATGTGACTGCCGTCTGGAGTGCAGCAGAATGTAAACATATTCAGCCGAATGTGTTTACAACACACAAAGTCAAATTAAACAGCTTCTCACTTGGGCTTTGTAACGTTAAGACCTAATGAAACTCATTGCCTAAATGTTAACTAAATCTCGCTTGTCGTAAACGCAGACAGTAGAAATTTATTCAGCGCAGTCTGATCCCTCCAAAGGGTTATCTTTCACAAAGATGTGCTTTATAGGATGAAGCTTGATGTCCCATTTACTTAACAGCAGACACATATAATCTTTGTAGTCGTCCCCTACACCTTTTTTTTCTGAAAGTTTTGCTTTTGCAAGTGTTGCAAGACATTTTTTTTTAGCAAACCCTCTCAACAGCACAGTGCTGTAAATGAGCTGTTTCATTCAGACCTGACACCAGAGGAAATTGGTTGGATGTGAACCAAGGCAGGTTTTTTTTTTTTTTTTCAGGCTTAAAAGTGTTTACATTTTTCATGAAACACACAATTTACATTTTATGTCAACAACACCATTGGGCAGAATTCAGACATTAATTGATGAATTGCTTTATTTCAGTGTTGTGAGGGGCTGCTGTATTTGCTGCATCATTTACTCATTTCACTCCACTTTGCAACATGAATGTCCTGCACAGTGTGTGTGTGTGTGTGTGTGTGTGTGTGTGTGTGTGTGTGTGGGGGGGGGGGGGGGGGGGGGAATACATGGTCTGGCAAAGTATTTTTGAACAGTTCAAGCAGAATCAGTTCCTGAAGGTCTTCTAAAGTTTGAACCAGTAGCACTAGTAATTAAAGTTGTTAACTCTCTGGCAAATTCAGTATGAGTCTGCTTATGTTTTCTAAATCGCTGATGATAAGCTTCCAGCACCGGTTCATTGACTTTAAGTGCAGCAGCTTTAACCAACCATTAGCTACCACTGTCAGCAACACTGACAAACTGCTGAAAGAGCCTCCTGGGCCTTGTCTGTAAGCGTGCATCTGCTAAGCGCTCCAACAACCCGCGGGAAATGTCTGGGTCTTTCCCATTAAACTCTGGCATTAGCTTCAGGTTAACAGAAACACTGAACAGTGGTGGATTTTCTACCCTGGGCTCACTCAGGTTGAAGCTTCCCATCACTATGAAGCTCTAATCAGTTGTGTTCCATCTTTGTTGCTTTGCATGCATCTGAACCAATTCAGGTTCCCAGAGGCAGGCATCCTTTTAAACCTGCGCCAAACCCAGACAAAACAGGTGGGGCCTTCGTACTAACTTTACCTGGCAGGCTTCCTTAGGAGTAACCATGGCTGCCCCTGCCTCCTTTGAAATAAAAACCTTTTAATCCATTCAATGGGCATTGATACAATCACTGCCATGAGCAGGAATGCTAGTGATCTACAAGAAACCTACTAACCTCTTAATAATATGTTCAACAGAAGAAATTCAAAGTACAAAGTACAGGGGAAATCTAAATATAGAGATCCTTTTTGTTACCACCTGACTTAAGGTTGGTGAAAAAGTGAAGCAACATACAGAAGTAGGATACAAAGAGTAATTAATTGAACCCAAATACCTATGATAGTTAAACATTGCTTTGAGGTGTGTTGAGCTTAGTTACATCCAAGTTGTTGCTGTGATGGTAGGAGTCTGTGTTGTGTTTGCATGTCTGTTTGAAATGTCAGATTGACATGTTATTTCCCTGTCTGTCAAGCATCGGTGTGTGAAGGACAACAAACATGAACCTGAACCACAGGCTACTCCATCGACTGTGGTAGCTGGCAACACGGCTCGTTGCAATCTTTCTGATCAATATTGATCTAGCCATTAAAAGCTACACTATGTAATGACCACCTAAACTCATCTAAACTCAATACAGCATAATGACAAAGTGAAAACAGTTTTACACATTGACATAAGTATTCAGACCCTTTCATTTGGAGTTCACCTATGGTAAATTCAGCTGATTGGTCATGATTTGGAGAGACACTCACCTGTCTAAAAAGGTCTCACAGCTGACAATGCAGATCAGAGCAGAAATCACAAGGAGGGGGAAGGAACTGCCAGCAGAGACACGATTGTGTTGAGGCTCAGATCTGGGGAAGGGTATAAAAAAAATTCTGCTGCACTGAATGTTCCCAAGAGCACAGTGGCCTCCATCATTATTAAATGGACAAAGAGCTGGCTGCTCAGCCAGACTGAATAAGCAGGGGATAAGGGCCTGTGTAAGAGAGGTGGCCAAGAACCTCATGGTCACCCTGGCTGAGCTCCAGAGATCCTGGGTGGAGTTGGAAGAAACCTCCAGAAGGAAGAAGCATAAGGCTGCAACATAACAAAATGTGAAAAAAAAAAAAAAATGAAGGGGACTGATCACCTTCCAAATGCACTGTATCTTAATGTAGAGAGGCTTCTGTGACCCAGACTCATCAAACTGCCTGGCAGCACAGCAGGCTGACTCACAGGCTAGCAGGCTCCTGGTTGATGCAGTAGCTGAGGCGACGTCCAGGATGTTGGTGGTGCTGGGCAGAGTGTAAAAGAGCAGGGAGAGAGAGAGAGAGGAGCGGTCTGCTGTTGAGCCCCAAGATCAAGACTTGCTTGACTTCCAGAATTTGCATATTGTAGCTTTAATTATTTAAAGTAGTTATACACTAATGTGAAATAGTTCACATAAAAGCCCCCCACTCCCCTCAGGAACAGTATGCTCATGTTTATATTAGTCTAGTACACTGGGGGAGATGCAAATCATTGAAAAAGTTAGTAATTCTTCCGACAAACTGCACTATCATTCAGGTGCACCTATTACCTTCACCTGCCCACCAGATTCAGAAGCAATACCATCACACACACATCAAAATATGTATACTGATGGCCATTCGCTCAGCAATGCAGCAATGAGTTAATAATGTATCCCCCTTGGGGATTTATTTAATTTTCTCTGTCTACTTGTTCAATTCCCCCCATATGGTCCGATGTGAATAATTATCGACCAGTTTCTATCATTTATACTATTGCTAGAAAAAAAGTTTTGAGAAACTTTTCTTTAATCAGTTATGGCAGTACATCGGTCTGTTCAATATTTTATTTCCATCCTGATACCAAATAACTTTTCCACCACCGCAGCACTTCTAAGATTCACTAATGACGGGCCAACTCACAGGTGCCGTTTTATCCATCATTCCAAGGCTTTTGATATGGCTGATCACTACCTCCTCCTTGATGGGCTCTGTGCTGTTGGTTTAACTCTCTTTAATGCTCTCCTATGATTTCATACCTCTTCGTAACACTGCAGTGTCTCTCAGGGCTCTCTGTCTGACAATTCAGTTGTTGAAAATGGTGTTTCACAAGGTACCACCTTGGGACCACTTCCTTTTTCTCCTGTTTATCCTCAGGCATGTTTATTTTAATTGTCCTTCCTATTTGAAACTTCTTTTGATTCCAGGTACATCTTCATATTACTCAGACTTATTCAATATCCCCTTTTCTTTTCCCATTCGGAGTGGAATGACCTTCCTCTTTCTCTGAAACCTATCACCTGTTTCAGGTTATCATTATTTATTATTTTTAATGTCCAGACTGCTTAAACTGCTCCTCATGCTGATGTATCTGATTTTTTTATGTGGGTCTTTCATAACTGTTATTTCTTGTTCAAGAGCTGAGGTCTGGAGGTGTGGGTCTGAAAGGGTGAGCGGGCTGTCTGTATTTGCAGTGTATGTTATGTAATGCTGATGTTATGTTGTCTGTATGTGCTTTTATAATTTTGTATTTGACCCATTTGAGATGCTACATCTCAAGGCGCTATCCTTTCCAATAAATTCAATTATAAAATTCAATTACCTGTTTCACACATATTATATTTAGGTTTTTTTTTTGTTTGTTTGTTTTTTTTTTTTTTTTACAGTATAACAGCTTTCAGCCCTATGTTTTACACATGCCTGTTATAATGCCTTCAGTAAAAAGTGCAGGTGACTGGTAAAGCTACATATCCACAAAAATCTAATTTAAAAATGTTATTGTTTGTGCCTAGGTTTGCTTCAGAAACTATGTCATACATTTGTGTGAATAATATTAGGTACACTCTGTCTGTCTTTATGAATCCAGTTGAATATTATATATATATATATATATATATATATATATATATATATATATATACACACACACACACAATAAATTGAAAGAAAATATTGCCACAGAATATATTAACTACCCATTGATCAATATGTCTCTACCATCTAAATAATAGTAATTTATAGATAAATACATAAATAAACAATAACCTTTTGTGTCTTTTATTACTGTTGGAAAAACTGATCTGCGATGGCCTCCCTGACATCTCTTTCTGCTGTGCTGGCATTTTTCTCAACACGTTTGTGTGCGGAGAGGCGGTGCTGAGAAAGGGCAACATCGACTTAACCACAAACAAAACCTGGTCAGAGCAGTTTGGATATGCAGGTAAAACCAATCCATTTCATGAGATGGGTTAATTGGGAAGTTCCACCTGACGTCATAAAGTTGCTCCTAAAGTCAGACGCAGCCCTGCGGTTGTTGAGTCCTGTTTGTGTCTGGGCCCTAACATGGACACAGACAGCAAGATGGCCACGAAAAGAGAGTTTGCTGGAGGATAACGCAGATGAGTGAATGAGCTGGCTGGCAGGCTGAGGCAGAGGTGGGAGCAGAAACTGACACACAGTGAGCAAGAGGGTCCAGGGAATTCTGAGCACAGTTAGTTAGCACTGGCACAAGGAAACACTGGACCTAACCCAAGCGTGCCAGTGACAGGAGTGGCCAAGTGAGCGAGGACCACGGAGGCTGGCAGGACAATCTGGCGCTGAGTGGGTGAAGGGCCTGGGCTCTCATGCAGCAGGGCTGATGAGCTGATTGAGGACAGGTGTGGAGGTGAAGCAGGAGCCAGGAGAGGGAGTCACGCCTGCGACACACTCTCACACAAATGTTTTTATATAGCTATCTTTGCGGGGACCCGTCATGCCTGGCTGTACCCTAACCTCAAAGGGTCTGTAAATAAGATTTTAAACTATAATACAGCAGCAAACAACTATTCTCTATGTAAAGATATAGTGGAGTAACAGCATCCTGAGCAGAGAACTGAGTCACACCCCCTCTGTGTGTGTTGTAATTTAGTTCCTCTGGTCTGTGTTTTAGTAGCTGGTCTGATAGCACCTGCATGTTGGTGCATGTGAGTCTCTCCTGTTAAACTGTCCTCCCCACGTTTATAAATGCACAGACACCACCCACATGCAAGATGGCACAGTACAGTATGCAGCGTTCAGGTGAAGTGACCTTCCAGAACTTCCTCCACTGAAGAACCATGTTTTCATCTGTAAAGGCCTCTGACAAAGAAAGAGATCAGACCAGGACCGGCCATGGGGACCAGTCACTCAAATCCTGGTCAGCCGGTGAACCATCAAAACATCCAAAAAGTTTTTTTTTACTTTACTGATCAGTCTGGAAGGAACAAATTATGACAAGTTTGTGCAGACAAGAGTTCAGTTACCTTGGTGACACTCAAACAAACTTCACAGAGACTTAAGACAAGAATATCATGTTCTTACATGATGCCTATTGTGTTGGCAAAGACACAATGTTTTTGATCTTTTTTTTTCTTCATGTAAGTTTCAAATGTCTGGATCACTTCAAAGTAAACTGCTTTCATTTAATTGCAATACATTTCAGAGTGAAATCTCAAGAGGCTGGTTTCTCACAATCTGGATGTATTAAAATAAAATCATCTCATTAGAGGAGAGTGTAGAAACAAACAAGAGAAACAAAGAAACAAGTCACTCATACATGTTGTAATTAATTCCAGACAAGTACTTTTGAGTTATTATTATTATTTTTTTTGAGGTTTATGAGGTTTGATGGGATCATTACTGTATGTAAGCACAACAGTGAGGCAGGTTCATGTATTCAATATGATAAACATTAAATAAATCATGATTTTAATTAAATTCAGTTGTAAACATCCATCTGTAACATTTCTGCCCCCTCCTTAAAATAGTAACTTCAATTTTAATGCACTTCACTGTGATGTAGATTTAATGTACATATCAATCAAACTACACCCAATGACTCAAAGTAAAAACGTGCTCTTAGAAATATTTGCAAATTTATTAAAATCAAAAATAGGCCCTTTGCTGTGTTACTCCAAATTGTGGTCAGTTGCATCATGTTTACTTTAATTATCCCTGACGTGTGTCTAGAACTTGATAATGGTGTGGAGTGGCCATGCACAGAGTTAGAGTTGTGTTGCTCAAGAAGCACATAACATACATAAAAGCTTTATCAGCCACAATGAGCAGCTCTTCAGGGTCACTAAAAACAAAGGGCTCATAAATTGATCTGTCCGTGCTGCACTGTTCCCTCCACATTTCAGTTATGTTCTGCTTTAGCGACATGAAATATTATCAGTCTATTTTGCATATTCTGTGTCCCTTGCAGTCTATGAACTTTCAAAGAGACTACGTGTACGCATGCTCTATCTAGAGACCATTAGGTCTGTCTATTAACATGCTTCTTATTGGCTTGGTTCCCTAATGACTGTTGCTTGATAGCTTTTATTTCCTCATTCTCACTCCCAGAAATGGCTTTACAACATGGCCAAGGTCAACATGGCGGGCTGATGATAAATGAAACTCATTCTGCCTCTCTCCCCTCTCTCCATCGGCGCTGGAAGTTTCTCATAGTGTGTGTGAATGCCTTGTAGGCATGCTTGATTAAATCCATTCATATAGAACACTGCAACGTGAAATTTCCATTCAAATTGTTTTAATGCTAATATGAGGCTGAGTGGGAATACTTCAGTGTCAGCTGTAATACCCGCTTTTTCAAAGTGGAGGAATATTTGGCAGTAGATCCTGACATTGACACTTGAACCAAGTCTGATGCATTCTGGTCCAGGGTCAGTTAGGTTTGCATAGTTTGGATTAGGTGCAATTTAAACTGGTTAAAGAAATCAACGGCGCACTGACCAACAGAGGTTTGAAAAGCAAAAGGACGAGTTACAAGTCATTCACTGAGAGTGAGACAGTGTCATTCAAGAGGTCTCATCCCCTCTTCCACCTGGAGGGTTGGTGTTTATCCCAGAATGCAGTGAGACCCTTGACATGGTCACAAGGCCAGCTGGAAATAATGTTTTAATATATAGGCACTTTTCTTTTGCGCTTGTCTTTAATTTACACCAGTGTCAATGAATTGGAAAAGGGAGCAGTGTGCAACAGACTGCAAGAGGGTGGCGGTTTATCTGCGTATTATTCTAGCAATATTAGTATTAGCAGTATTGCAATATTATTTGCAAGTGTGTGGAGAGTTGTGCAACTGTATCTCAAACTGAATGTGTCAGATTTGTGAGTGTGCAGGAATCTGATTTGCTGATGTACTGAGAGTTATCTAATCACAGAATTCTGTAGATTTGTAAACGTGTGCATTAGTTTGTTAATGTGGAAATATGAGACTGTCCTGTAACAGGTCGTCTGCGCAGCAGGTTATTATGACTCATAGTTACGTTTTGTTGCTAGGCAACATCTAGTGGCCACAGTAATGATGACAGGATCAAAGGGAAAAGTGCGGTGACGTAGTTTATAGAGCGACAAAGTCCACGTCAGGAGGAGGTTGGGGTGGATGGATGAATATGACACAGGAGAGCGTTGTTCGATTCCCATGAGGAAGTAGCAGTTTAATGTTGTTTCTATTATCCATGACCGTTTGACAAAGTCAGCCACGTTGTTATTATCGTAACCATGACAACAAAAATTTGCTAATGTTGAGGATGTACAGATTCTTACCCAAATCCTGCCATGAGCCTTGCAAATGTGTGAGGCAACACAGGCTCATTATGCCAGGTTTACCGTTCTCACTGAAGAACCTCTGCGGGGGTGACCTGATGGCCGAATAGTTAGGGTGCATTCCACGTAGTGAGTCCCATTTCGACTCTCGGCCAGCTGGAACATTTGCTGCATTTCATTCTCTCTTCCTGCATTTCTTGTCTGTCTCTGCTGTTGCAACCTAATGAAGACATAAAAAGGCCTTCCAAAGAAAGTACCTCCCCAGCCACAGTGGAGCGACCAGAACAACTATAGCAGGGTGCAGTGTATTGTTTCTGCAGCTGTTCAACCTGAGGACCTGTAACGAAACAGAAGCTAACGTTAGCTAACAGATGGACCGGCATGTCACAGTATGAAATGACTTTGATCATCAGTAAACACTGATGTTAAAGTAAAAATATTCTCTTTGTAGCTAGCATTATGAGCGTGGACATGTGTAATTACCACCTGTATTTATTGTTGGAGCATGAGTGTCTGTATACAAATGTATGTTAAGTCAGAGCCTGCAGGGAACCAACATGCTATTATTAACAGGTTGTACAGGTCTTTCTGTTATTGACAGCAGCCTCCATCTTTAACTATATCAGTGAGCATCCCGCTCCAGATTGATCCTCACTGACTGCCACGTTTCCTGGTATCATTCAGTTGATGTGTTCACAGACTGTATAGTTAACCTGTTACAGCATGCAGTTTTTTTGTGGGTGATGGGTGAAACTTGCACCACCACATGACCCACTACACGATCCAAAATGACTGAAAAGTGAAATGTTGTTTTTGTGCCTAAAATTACACAAATCATAAAATTAACAAGTGGGATGTTCAGTATCTCAACAAATACCCAGTGTGTGGTGATGCTGTCAGAGCTCTGGGGTTTTATGAAGATTTTACACGACGGCTCACACTGTTACCGTGTGTTTGAGGCTAGGGTGTTAAAAATGTTGCTGACGCTGTGTTTCACATGCATTTAGAGTTTCAGTTTGGGAATCGGTGACAGCTAATAGAGGAGGAGACTGATGGCTTTGCATGGAAAAATGTATCACGTTGTTCTTCTTATAATTTTCCAGAGGAAAAAAAAAAAGAAATAAACAAACAGGAGCACAGAGTTGATAACAATACTGATTAAATCCTTTTATTTGTGCAGTTTGTCATTAGTGAAGCGCTGCACGTTTTCACTGCAGACATCTCAAATGTGAAGTTTTGCTGTAATGTAGCACATCTGGCATACATCCAGTGTCTGGTATATTCTGAGCAGAGAGCAGGACTTTCACACAGGCGAATCTTCTGAATCTAATAAACAGCTGAATGAGCGCACCAGTGCTCTTAACTTCAGCAGCGGGAAAACAGCATGACAACTTTAGTCTTTTTTTTTTAATGCTAATGTTATGCTTTTAAGTTTAACCTATGCCGTCCTTTGTGATGCTGTTTTTGGACACAGGTCAGTTCTCTTCACCTGTGGAGCTGCGTTTGTGTGTTGTTGCCTCGTTTAGCGTTATCGCTGCTTCTAGCTGCCATCTCTCAATGGAATGTGTATCATGTTGGCTGCCAGAGTTGTCTATCAAAGGTGGCTCGTGGTTAAAAAAAGTATGCGATGCAGGGATGTGGGCTGCATATAAACTCACCTCTAAACAGTGATTTCATGGGTTTCCAGCAAACTGCTTTATTTGCAAACGGTGAAAGTGTCCGTAAATAAGTTGTTATGACATTGTGGAAATGTGTTTTCTATCCTAATGCTGCAGGTGCATCCTCAGTTGTTTGTAAATGGCAAGCCTGTCTATATGGTTGAATGAATTTAGGACCTGTAAAATTGATCACAGATGCTTTTCCTGTGTGTAGAGTGTTTGGCTGCTGTCATCTTGTCAACCTGCTGAGCAGGTTCTCTGATGTGCTGCAGAGAGAGCCACCAGCATCTAACCCAGCAGGTAAGAACTGGTCTGACCAACGTCACAGAAAAGCCAATTAGATTCTTCACTGCTCTTAATCTTGTGTAGACAAGAAGTCTGCAGGATTTTATTTTATTTTTTGTAAAGAGTAAAATGCCAAAGAATTAAATGTCAGTTGAAACACCGGTCGGTGGCATTAGCATAACACATTGGGTGAACACTGTGTTCCACTATCGTCATTATCAAACATGGCTGCCATCCTGAGATTTTGAGCAACAAGCTTGCCAGGTCATTCTGACCAGAAATGGACCAAAACAAAAAACAAAGATGGTGTCTGTTGTCAGATGTGGATGCCCACCCTGATCTTTTCATCCATTGACTCCTGTTTGATGACCTTTGACCTTCTCCCAGGGGATGCTGTGAGTGGTTGTGGTCTGATGTTCACAGGCAGCTGATCCAGGGCCCTTGCTGCTTCACCAGTACAGTGTCCTGTCTCTAAGGTGTACCAGCACAAATGTAAAGGTGTTGAATGGTGTCACAGCTCAGAAAACAGGCAGGACTCAAAATCACAGGTATAATTAAACAGTTCACCTTTACATAAATTCTCCAGAGGGTGAGGGGCGAAGTCCATGGGCTTATAATCAAAAAGTCATGGAACTCTACCTTTATACTATATGAGACCTTTAAAATCAGTAACTGCCCCCTTGGTGTTTGATACATTTCAGTGCAATAAATTGTTATCACACTAAGAAATAAAATCAGAGCGAGGATTGATGTGGTCTGATTGTGAACCTCAGAGAAGGGACATCACCGCAGTGCCTAGCTGCCCTCCTGTGTTCGCCTGCACCACAAGAGGGCAAGGGCGAAAGGACACAACTGATGCTGTTTAAGAATGAGACATTAACAAAAACCCTGTTCTCTCTGTCAATCACAAAATCATCCAGTATCCTTAATACAAGCTGGGGAGCTTTCAGTTCAAAGATGTGGCTGCATCGTGTTGAGAAGTCTGTGAACAATACCCTGGCATGGGCTTGCAGCCTTCTTAAGTGTTTATGGAGGTTATCAAAAATAAAAGCTTTGCATCCTCCAAATCTCCCCCTGTCTGATAAGTGAATTTCAGTTAATCAAATTTTCCATTAACAGTTGTCAGAACAAGGTCTTTTCATTATTTTCATTTCATTATAAATGATGTAAACACACCTAGTCTAAAAGAAGAAAGGGTCGGTGTTCTTTGGGGAGGGTTGGGTGGATATAGTGAACTGCCAGACTGGTCAGCACAGTCTTGTGAAGTGTGCCCACAAATATGATCAGGATCGTCTCTTCCTAATGTATGCACATCACAGCTGGAAGAGAGAGACTGTAAAGAGTGAGGTAAGAGTGAGTCATAAAAAGTCACATCTTGCGAAATGGGAACAAAAGTCACTGAAAATATTTGGCAGATCCTCAGTTTTAATAAGTTTTCTGTCACTGTCACAGTTTCTCTGAGTGATTGATGACATGGATTTAATTCCCCTGCAGATCACTGCAACTGGACTGCTCGACTCATTCCTGACTTATTTACTCATTTCTTTCTTTTCCTGACTATTGCCTTGCATTGCATTTGTTTTAGTTTATGACATTTTTTTAATTATTTTTTTAAGCTCTTTTGTGGCCATGATTTATTATTAGGGAAGACAGTGATGTTGCTGGTGTCCACACAGAAAGATGTGTAGGAAGAAACAGACTGTGGATGTCCACATCGACTACAGTGCGAAGAAGAATTTAAAAAAGACATGAGAGATATTCACCGAACAAACAAGCTACTCCCACTTCACACAGGACAAGACACAAACCTGCTAAAATTAAAGCTGAGACTTGGCACATTAATGTAGCATCTCTTATTTTACTTCACACACACACACACACACACACACACACACACACACACACACACACACACACACACACACACACAATCAAATCTATCATAAACAATAAAAAAGATAAAAAATAGTCCACTGGTCTAGTAATGTATCCAGCAGGACAGAGGTTTGTGTGTGTGTGTGTGTGTGTGTGTGTGTGTGTGTGTGTGCTTTTTCCCAATATGACAGTGTGACCCTGATGAATACATAAGGGGGCAGAGCTGTGGCAGGGAGGGAGGGTGGAGGTGTGAGAGTGGTTGCTTTTCACCTCTGTGTCCATCCATCCATCCATCCCTCCCTCCTCTCTCCTGAGGGAAGCCACACTCCATTGGCTTTAAACTTTCTTTCATTTCTATTCCCCCTCTCTCTGACCTTTCCCAGATAGCTCTCTCTCATTTTCATTCCCCATCTCGCTGACCTCTCCAAGACAAGCCAGCCAATTATTTCCACTTTACACCCATAAAGAGCAGCAGGGTGCAGCCGCGGTCACACAAGGGCACAGAGGACATATGGTGCAGAGCCTCCAAGTGTCTGTATGTGTGTTTGTGTGTGTGTGTGCTGCTTACGCTGAATACAACAATAAAGCCATTTTCACATAAGAACGGACATTTGTGTTCACACATACAGCTCCTCCGGGTAACGTCTGGATAAGTTCAGGGCCACAGAGCTTGTGTAAAAGCAGCTTAAGTGGCCCATCATCTGCTCCAGGGACTGCAGCTGCTTCAAGGTAAAGAATCACAACACATTATCCACTCTACTCTGCCAACTGTCAGCTGTGTCTGCACTTGTTGAAATAAATTACAGTAGATCTCTAAGTGTGAAGTCGTTATAGATGACTTATACTTATGGATGACTTCTGTTCCCTCCCCGACAAAACGGCTCTGAAGTGTGTGAAGTGAAGGAAACAAACTGCTGTGGCTACAGAGGCTTCAGAAAGTCTCCTCTTTGTGCACACTTTATTGTGTTGTAGATTTACCTGTAAATGGATATAATTGTCATTTTCAATCCATCAAGCTACATTCAGTAACACACAGTGACAAAGTGGACAATATTTGCAAGTTTAATAACAATAATAACTGAAAATTTGTTTACAAAACTATTCAGAGCTTTTTCAGCTGCTTCCTGTTCATGATCCTTGAGACTGTGTCTACAACTCGATTGGAGTCCACCTGTGCTCTCTTTGTTTGAAGGTAAATATAGTATAATAAAGTGAGATTTCCATGTCATGTTGTTTTTATTATAAAGCAGGTCTAGGTTCTATATTAATACTGTCAGTCCACAGAAAATGCACACAGCCTGTATTCAGAAATTGAACTTTAAAACAAGCTGTCAGGACTTCTGTAACTTTATGATGTCACAACAAAGCAGTCACCGCTCTCAGCCATGCCCCAAGCCCATCATCGACTCATCGACCTGTTGTTGCTACAGCTCCAGAGAGAAGCCTGAGAGAGGAGACATAAAATTACACTGAGATGGTTTTTGGTTCTTAAAACTACAAATATATCTTCTTATGGATATCAACACTTCAAATAAATCATCAGAGAAGTATAAAATATGGGACCTTTAATGTAGTGTCTTCAGGAGTTTCAAAGGATAAACCTGATTTAAATCCCAACATTTCAGTGAGTTTTCTGATGTTAAAACTGAGACTCCATTCTTTACGGAGTCATAGTGCAGCTTGAAGTGTTCCATCCCATTAACAGAAAGACATTTGTGAATAAGTCTGTCTCTGTCGTTCAGCTTTAGAATATATTGTTTTGCTAAAAACAAAATTATATGTGTCCGAGAGGCCAATCACTGTTACACAGCACAAGAAGAAGAGAAGTGTTGACACATTCAAGTCTCTCTCTCTTTCTAATTCTGGTGTGTGAGCTTCTGTAGAGCCTGACAGATGTCATGACAAAAATTATTAGTGTTGTACAGTAATCAGCCTTGATCCATGTCTCAGACTCCAGCGTCTTGGGTCCTTGAATTTGAGGGGACTGGGCCTTGAAAGGATAAGGCTGGATAAAATTGTCTCTGTTTAAAAAGTTTTGTGTTTATCCTCAGTAACTTTTTGTAATTCTGGCTCGTTAAAAATTCTCTGTAATCTTTTAACCTGTAGACAGACGGTCTCTGAGGCACACACCATTACAGAGGCACCCTCCATCAGGGTAAAATATTCATCTGTAAAAATTTGCTCATAACCTTTTTTAAAAGACCCTCTTAATTTTGAAATTCTCACCATGTCACGGACTTTATATTTAAAATCAATTCATCATTTAACTTTTGTCTTATCCAGGTTGTTAAAAACAATGTGCTCATTGTCTTTTGTTAGCTCAGACAGCTTCCTTTTCATGCTACGATAATAACTGTTGATTGTAGGAGCATTTTAGTCCTGTTGAAAAGCACTTGTTTCATTCAGTGTTGTGAAGTGAATAAAGTTATTATTTCTGATTAATCCATTAAACTCTCTCTTTATAAATTCTTTTCCTCAGCCTGTTTGTAATCTACAGGGTTTTTTAGCTCCATCTAAATCCATCTTTAAATGCTGCTGAGACATCTGCTTTTATTTCACAAGCACCAAACCCATGTGTATCATGAAAACAAGTCTATACATGTTAAAGTTCCTACACAACACTTGCCTCCTCATTGAGAAATCTTGTGCCCTGCCCACCTGCTGCTTGTGCTAGGTTGACAGATCAGAGAGTATCAAGATGGTTAGAGCAGGAAACATCAGAGACGTTTGAGCCACACTCAGACCCAGACTCAGGAGTTTTTGCGGAGTTTATTATGACCAAAATCAGTGAATAGAAGACACATCAGAACTGTTATTTATTGTTATCTATGTTGTTTGTTAGTCTGTAACTGGCAGTGAATGACACAGTGTCAGTGGTTGTGTTAATGCAAACTCTCGCTCTCTATGCTGACAAGGTTTGGGGTTGCTTTACCCCCCCCATCAAACTCCCTAAATGTGGATAAGACGAAAGAGACTGATTTTAGGACCATGGCGCCATCATCTTGTCCAGTCTGCATCGGTGAGACTGATGTTGAGATCGTCAAGTCTTATAAATACCTTGGTGTCCTATTGAATAACAAGCTGGAGTGGACCACATATACTGATGCTGTCCTCAAGATGGGTCAGAGTCAGCTCTACTTCCTCAGGAGGCTCAGGTCCTTCAGCGTCTGCGACAAGATGCTTTAAATGTTTGACCAGTCTGTGGTAGCGAGCGCCATCTTCTACGCTGTGGTGTGCTGGGGTGCAGGTATTAAGGACATGGACACCACCAGACTAAATAAACTCATTGTTGTTGGGGCTAGACTGGAGGTAGTGGCTGAGGACAGAATGCTAACCAAATTTCAGACAATCATGGCTTGCTGTGCTAGAGAGCGGTACGGTAGGTCAGCCCTCCCAACCGCCATCAAACTTTATAACTGGACTGTTTGCACTGATCTGCACATCTGAACATGATTGCACAATTTTAACTTGATTTGCACTTTTAATTTTTTTATCATTCTAATACAATTTTTAACTTCTTAACCTGTCTTGTATTAGTATACTGACGCTCAAATTTCCCCTTGGGGATTAATAAAGTAATCTATCTATCTATCTATCTATCTATCTATCTATCTATCTATCTATCTATCCTTTGCACCACATTGTTTTCTGTTGGAGTTTTGATTTTCTGTTCAGTTAATTTGGTACTTTGGTTCTTCTGTCAGTCTGGCGCAACTTCCACCTACCAGCCTTGATTGAATTGAAATTTTTCTCATCTTACTTGAGTGAAAACTCATTTCTGTTCATTAAAATTGCTTGGTTTTAGTTACATCAATGCTTGTCTTCTGTTATATGATCTAAAGTCTTGGCCATAACAATTATAGAAAAACACCATACGGACATGTTAAGGTTAAAAACCTGAGTTTCATTGGAGGGGATCCTTAAGAACGCACACAAATCAATTTCTGAAGAATAAGCAGAGATCTGCCTCTGTTTTATTTACCAAAACTTTATTTCTCTTAAACTGTAGAGGAGCCACTTTGTGAAGAATGAACATATGGGTTTAGCCAGTTTTCTATATCAGAGTCTGCACAGACCCCCATGTTCACTGCTATATCTCCCTGTATTTACTGATCTATAGTGTATCTTGTTCATAACCTCCTCCATGGCTGTTGTAATAGAAATGCACTCTCACAGAGTTTATTTAGGGATTTTATTTCTGACACGTTTCAATCGTCAACAGTCTTCTCTTACTCGACATAATCTCCTCTGGAAAACAGACAAATGTGTTTTACAGGGATACACGTTTCAAAAACATCAAAACATGCATGTGGATTTTTACTAATTAGACATTCTAGTAGACAAAGCATCACATTATCAGCACTTACATGTTGTTTTCTGTTCAACATCAAAACACACAGATCAATACTAAAAGCTCAAAAACAAACTGCAACCCTTGTGGAATTCATTATCCTTCAAAGGAAAGCAATTTACAACATTGACTAGAGTAGATGTTACATCTGTGTATTCATCAGCAGCCATTTGTACCAGAGCATAGAAACCCTCTGCCAACTGTCAAACACGTTGGCTTTTTACATCTAGGACGCCGTGTTCTGTGGGTGTTATGTATCACTTCATCAGCAGCATCACACAGCAGAGCTCTCATGTCATACATAACATACTGCGTTTAGACATAAATCATCAGACTACATATGTTACCCATGATTCCACGGTGCTTCTTTTCCCACTCCAAATGTTCGGATTCCTGATCTACAGCGCTGAGTCTTTTCATTTCCACTGCAAACAGCTTCTGCAACATGTCATGTGTCGTGTGGAGAAGATTCTTGCCTAATTTCTTCCAGATGTCAACACATGAGTGACATTGATTTCTGGACAGTTCACCCAACTAAATACTATATACACAGGTTTTGTTTTTGTTTTTTAAGCTCTTTGTTGAAGACTTTTGTGTAGATAAAACCTGTTGTTACCTCTGTAGTGTGGTGAACAGTGGGTTCAGATCATATTCAAAGTAGTCATAGCAGTAGTGTTTCTTTGTTGGTATTGTCCTATGGAGAGTAACTTCCCCTGAGATAATTGTGAGGATATTTTTAAAGAATGCACAATATGGCAGATGTAGTGTAGATCTGCATGCAAAGAACTTTTTACTGAGGTTGGTAATTTAGATGATTATCAAGTGTAACTCTGAAGTCTGATGAATGCAGGCCCTGGTTTTAGTGACCTATGGTCAGAATAACTGAACCACTCCACCAACCTGAACGACCTTAAAACAGCATACCTTCCTTCGTTGCCATGGTTACTATAATAACAGTCATGGCCTGGTTAGGTTTAGGAAAAGATTGTGATTTGGATTAAAATAAGTACTCAACATGAGACAGTCTTTATTGTCATGGTTACAATGATGGCTTTCCCATGGTACTTTCACATGAGAATCGAACACTGCTGCACAGATTACTTTTTTTTTTTTTTTTTTTTAAAATAGGAGGACAGTCTTGAATAACTCTTAAGAATTGGGCAGAAAGATAACCTAAGACTAAAAACACTACCTCAGAGTAGGACTTTTTATTTTTATTTTTTTATTTTTCCCCCCTACACTTACTTTCAGTAAGGAGAAGGACTGCTTCAAGGACAGTGTAGTGTGACATCATGTGTCATCACAGGGTCATGTTGGAAACCCGTGGAAAATTGAGATGGTGAAATCAATGCCGCTTTTCAAGTGGGGAATGAGCGGGGGAGCCGAGGAATCCAGCAGGCGAGTGGCGTGGCAGGTAATGGCAGCAGAGCGTGGAGACAGTGGGTGAGGCGGAGTAGCAGGAACAGGATCGGTCTCTCAGCAGGAGCAGGCAGCAGCACTGGAGCAGAGGTTCTCTGGAGCGAGGAGGAGAACCAGGTCAGGGCAAAAAGCACAACAAACAATATTTCCAAAAGTATCTGAGAACACAAGAGTTCCTGAGGCCTGGAGTGTTTCCACGTTGGGAAGTGGAACAATCTGGCAGAGAGCAAGCGAGCGAGCAACCAGGGCTTTTCAACAGGCTTGATTGAGTGATGAGCTGCAGGTGTGTCAAGCTGCCAGCGCTGTGGCCACACCCCTGTTGGGAGAGAGAGGGAGTGCAGACACACACACACACACACACACACACACACACACACACACACACACATACACATACGCAAGGGAGGGGGAGACGCAGGGAAAAAAAAAGAGACAAGGATAAGAAAAACTGGGGAGCAGCCCAAGGTCCAAGCAGAACCCTGACAGTAACTGAACGCACCAACTGAATTTAGTTTGAGTTTATTGGAATCGGCCCTATCCAATCACAGTTATTGAAATACCTATGAAACAGGTGTGCAGCAAAGAGATGATACTGTTCAGTAATGATATGTGGGTCGACACATCTTGTGCAGGTTCTGATGAGCTGAATGTGAGAAAAATATCAAGGGTTTCGGATTAAAAATGTTCCCAATATATTATAAAGAACTCACAGGAACAGCGTGTGCAGTAGGCTTTCCAGTACAGGCTCTCTGAATTAGCAATAGGCTAGAATGTGATTTGTCTTCTACCACCTTCTCTTCCCCTCTCTCTCTTTCTCTCAAACACACACACACACACACACACACACACACACACACAGAAACTGGAGGGTGTAGGTTCTCTCATGCCCTGGCTGCCAATACTGAATGACTGAACTATAAAATAACCTACATCTATCACACATCTCTCTGCACCCACACTGTCATTTATAATGCATTAGACCGGGCTAAAAAAGAGAGTAGGCTATAGAGCTACATATGTAGCCTTGTCAAAGTCACTGTTAAAAAGACAGAGAGAGAGAAAGAGAGGCAGCTAAAAGTTTGGCGGTTGGGTCAGGTGGAGTTCAGGTGGAGGATTAACAGGCGCCCTGAAGAAAGTCATCCTAAAACCTGTTGGTGTATCTCATCGTCGTCATGTCACTGAAGATGTTGAAGGACGTGTCCCAAAGCACTCAGTGTGTACACTGTGATATAGTTGTGTGGTTATAGTTACAGCACTACCTCTATGCTTTGTGGACAATATGTCTGGAAACAACGAGCATGTGTGTTCACATTTTCAGTTCAGTTCAATTTCTTTGTTTATTGATGTTTGTTTATTGATACTGGCTCTTAAAGTGGGTGATCGTTCCCTGTTTTCCTGTCATCTCGCTGGTCTAGTCTGGCTCTGACTCTTTAAAGTCACTGTCATTGTTTTCACGTAACTGCTGTACTCTGCTCCAACGTCCCCTCACTTGCTCAGGTCGTCAGCCTTCGTCTGAGGGGCAACTTTAAGAAAACAAATGAAATAAAGCATTTGCCCTCCCCCTGTGTTTTTCAGTGAATCACGATGCAATTCATCTGTCACATTTCTTGAAAAATCACAATGTCACATAAAATGCACACACAGAATGTGGGGTGAGACTGTGGCACCTCGTGTTCTTCTGACCAATGTGTACACATGGTGTTTTAGAGCAAGACAAGTTTGAAGCAGTGCAGCGAAAATGCAAAATAGATTAGATTAAATTAGATTTGATTAGATTAGATTCAACTTTATTGTCATTGCCCATAGTACAGGTACTTAGGCACCAAAATGCAGTTTGGCATCTAACCAGTGCAGAAAGCAGTAAGTGCAGATATATATATAAATATAGATATATCTATATCTATATAAATATATATAAGAATAATATGCATATAATGCAGAAACAGCATATCACAGAATGAAAAGATTGAGCTATCATATATATATATATATATATATATATATATATGTATATATTATACAAATGTTTTATATCCTCATTATTTATTGTGAGCCATTCTGTAAACTGTTTCCATACTATTTTAATATTTACTAATCACAGTTTGACACCTGTCTGGTGGACTAATTAAGATGTCTCTAGTCTCAACAAATAAATTGAAGAGTAAAACAGGACCTTACAGTTGGTGTTATTGTGCTGAAGTAAACTGATGAGCTCCTGTTTGTATCTATAATGCCATGTTTAACACACAATTCCATTTTTTAAAACTGAATCATGCGTACGCACAACCTTTACAATTCTGACCAAAAGAATGTGTATGCATATTTCTGGTTTTGTACCCACACATAGTTTTGGTCATGAATCGACACAGTTTTATGCATCTGGGCCCTGGTCTTGCAGGGACACTGTATGTTGTATCCGGTCTGAACAGGTTAACACATATTACTGTGGCTTGGATGGAACAGACTGACTATTCCCTGACCCTGTTTTACTCGCTGCAAAAACAAAGAAATCCTCAGAGGTAAATGCAGCCCTACTTTTATGTCTCAATGTGTAAGGTAATCTCTGACATGATCAGCCACATGTCAGTTTGCCCTTGTGCCCCTGAGGAGTGTGTAAAATGTTGCTGTTTTAACAAAATGAAATGAAATTTCTACATGTACCATTTCCCCCAGTGTCCTCCTTGTCAGCCTACACTGAGTTTTCACAGCCAGCTAAACTCCTCTTCATACTATTTCTCCAAGGAAGAGGCAATACCTGTTGTAGACAGATTCAATATAAAGTGTGAAACTGACACAAAAAAAGGCACAGGGATAATAAGGTAAACAAATAATAATCATATCAATACACTATTGGTTGGGAAGCAGTTAAGCCAAAACCCCAGTATGATAACGCAAATACACAGTTACATGATACATGAGGTGAGTATGCTGTGAACAATTCAAGCCAAAACCATATGTAGTCACACATTGACAGAATACTAGCTAATTAGAAAGGAACACTTAAATTAATTAATGGTAATCACAGTAACACAACACGGTATTGATGAACATTAAACTTCAAGGTCTGCAAACAAAAGGATGGCAAAAAAAGAAACAACCACTACATAATAAAATTCTCCATAGCAACCTGTATAAAAATAAATGAAAAAAAAAAAAAAAAAATAGTTTATATACTAATTTCAATTAACTTGTCTACTCCCAGTCATTCATTTTATTAAGTATGCTGCATTTTTCTTGTTAATTACACTATCGACATGAGCAGGAGGTGTCTGCATCAGAGCACGAATAATATTTCCAGCGTCAGTGTCCTTGGCCATGACGCTACACTCTGACAAGTGGTAGAGCTAGAGGAAAGGGAAAATGTACTTTTGCAGCACTGCCAAAAGATTTTACATGGAGAGGAATTCACAATTGGGATATTAAATGAATAAATAAAACTGTCACGGGGTTATTTATTAGAGAGCAGATGAATGTCGAACAATATCAATTTTATGATTTGAAACTGAGGCAGTGAAGGTCTTCATGCCTAAAATGAAGGTTGTCAGACTGTAGGCAAATGCAGCCTTCGCCATCTCTGCACTAGTTAACATCCTCATCATCATCATCACATTGCACATACAGCATGTACTCTGTGGGGAGTGGGCGGAACACCTCCCCATGGAGAACATGTAGTCTTCTCTTCCACAGTTCAATTCCCCTCTGAACTACCCCTTAACTTATGGGCCCTGTAGCCAATATAAATTAATCAGCCACCATCTTGAAAAGAGTCCACAGCACCTGGTCTCATCCCTCACAGCTCTGGGAACAAGTTTCTGCTTTCTGCAGATGATGTGTTAAGACCAACACCAGAGTTTAAATACACTTTAATGCTACAGTCAGACCTGCTCTGACAAGAAAAATATAATGATGTTTCAAAAAAGAAAGAAACAAATATCCATTTACAATTACAACACAAGCAATTGAAAACCTCCTGAACAGAATTTCCACTGGAAGTTTCAATCCAGCTGTCAGTGAACTGAGAGAGAAACCATGCAGGGCAACCAAATGACAAATACACATTCAGATCCCAAATTTGAATATGATTCAAATTACTTTATTTTACAACCCCTTGGCTTTGACCACAGTTAAAGGGGCTATAGAGAAATTTCATGAGACAAGAACACACTGGCTGTGAAACATCTTGGTTTTCATTCCAGCTCCCATGTTAACGGGTTAGAGTGGACACACTGCCTGCGTGAGATTCGGCATCTTGCCTATTTATTACGTGTTACTTGTGCAACTCGCAGCAAAAATAGCAAATAGCCAGAGAAAAGACATGTTGATGTTATTTCGACATCATGCCTGCAATATTACACAAAACTGACACTTTTCATCTGAACATGTCATAGACACACTATATATATATATATATATATATATATATACACTCAGTTATACAGGTGTGTGTTTCTCCTGCTAGGCCACACCTCCACCAGTGCCAGATTTATTAGCTGCAGGGTCATCAGCTGGGGACCACCGCTCACAGATGTTTTGCCCCTTATCCCAGAACATCTCCCGGTGGCGGGGCAGTGACCAGGGATGTCTCCCTGCCACTCTCTGCAGCTAACATTCTTCAGGAGTTATTTGCTCCTCAAGCCTTCTCGCGTCTTTTCAGCCACAACCAAAAGCTTGCCTTCTCTGACTCCTCCAGAATCTCCCTGCTTGTCTTGTGCAGTCTTGTTCCCCTTAGCCCCAGAGCCTTGAGGAAACGTCTTGTTGAGTCTCCAACAAAGCCTCTGGTGCCCACCTCCATTGGGTAGAGCCTCACGCTCCATCCACCTTCCCTACACTCTGCAACCAGGTCTGCGTATTTTGCCCTCCTCCTCTCATGGGCTGCCTCCAACCCCTCTTCCCATGGCACTGTGAGTTCCACCAGTAGGACAGATTTCCCAGCTGTGGTCCACAGCAACAGCACCAAGTCCGTAGTGGTCATGGCCGTAGTGTATTGCTGCCAATTTCTGCCAGAAAGTGGTGCTGCCTACCCAGGTTCACCTTCATTTTCCACTTTAATCCTGGAGTCAGGAGAGTAGATGGGGGTAGCTTGGTGGTATTTGGGGCATATTCCTCCTGCCTGATGAAGCGCATCCTTTGTTGGCTCCCTGCTTGGCTCTTGTTTATTGTCTCTGTCCTCCGTCACCTCCAGCTTCCTAAGCACTTGGTTGTGTCTCCATCTAAACTGCTCCTGTGTCAGTGCGGTGTTGCAACATGACAAAGTGTGCTGTAGCGAGGCGTTGATGGTCACACAGAGGTCGCAGCTTTGCTCCATTCCAGACCACTGGTGGAGGGCAGGGTAGAGTGTCATATGTTGCCCTGATAAGAAAGCTCAATCGAGCCTGTGGCATTTTCCAAAGGTCTGCCCAAATGACTGCTCGACTCATGACACCCTCCCATGTTGTATATGTGTATCCCATGTGTATCCATACTGTACATATTTTAACCATTTTAGCAGCTGCATGTGGCATTTCAGAGGCATTTTCTGTCAAAAAAATAAGCATAATTAATTCAAAATGAATAGAAATCCAAGTATCCTGCAAACTATGCAGACAGATGGAACTGGCAGTAGCAGTGGTGCAGACATGCACCCAGTGTGAACATGTGTGTTTTTCCACAGCAGATCAGCAACAGCAGCCACAACCCACACAGCACGCATCCAGTGTGTCGCCAGCATGAAGCTCTAAAAACACAGGAACTCACCTTTCACACATCACAAAGTGATAGCGTCATTCATCACACCTTCCCTGCCACTCTTCTTCACCTCTAGTTGTAGCACAGACTTTCTGTATTTTGGTCTCTAAGATCAAGCTGAGATAACCCTCATGAGAACACATGGCATGACTGTAAAATCATAATTTTCTCAGACTTGATAAAGCTCCTCCACAGCCACAGAGGGAGTCATACAACAGTTAGTTTGAGTGGTCCTCCTCATGACGAGTGCACTTACCTTAATGTGTAAAATCAGTGGAATGCTCCGTGAAAAAGGACACTAACTCTACTTCTCATTGCAATGGAGCTCTCTACATCCAAATAATAAAATAAAGCACATCCTCTTCCAGTCAGGGTCAAGTATTATACTTCTTACCTAAGATGCTGTATTTTAACTCTGTAAGCAGCTCCTCAGTCTAAATGAAGTAAGACAGTGCAGGGCAGCTTTGCAGCAGTGGTGATTTGGTTCAGTCACAACATGACAATTTCATGTTAATAATTTCCAATTTCCATAATGAATCAAACTGATTGCTCTCACAGCACCACAGATAATGTCAGATCAATTCATTCCTCCACCACTTGGTGAAATCGACAAAAAGCAAGCTGCTTTTATGCCAATGGCAGGTTTCCCTGGAGTTGTCGGAGTCATCGATGGCAGACACATTAAAATCATTGCCCCGAGCACAGAGACGGATGCTGATGTGAACTGAAACTGTTATCACAGCATTCAAGTGGTTATGGATGCAAACTGCGTGATCCTTGATTTAGTGGCCGAAAGGCCCAGATCCACAGACAACTCAAGGGCCACAAACGAGAGTGGACTACAACTGTTTGAAAATAATCATGATCCCTCTGGACGCCAACTACTTGCTGACTAAGATTATCCCCTAAAGCGATGGCTGATGACCCTCCTCCCAGGCCAAATGCTCAACTAAACTACAACAGGTAAAACATTAAATTCTATTCAGGCACAGCCCAGATACTGAGGATGAGACTGTGAGGATCTCGTCATATTGTTATAGTTTGTGGTGCATTTATGAAGACTTAGTGACAAAAAAGTTTTCTCTCACATGTGGGCTAGATGTTGAATGTAGCAGGTGATAAACAGGTGTTGTGGTCTCACCCCATGTTCTTGAGAAAGACATGAATGCTGTTCCCCTGTGTCCAGTCCTGATTCCACATGTACAACCCTGTTTCCAAAAAAGTTTATAAGTGTATTTTACAGTAAATAAAAACAAATTGTGATGATTTGCAAAGCATGTAAACCCATGTAAATATTTGCTCAATTTGAATTTGATGGTAGCAACAAGTTTCAAAAAAGTTGGGACAGGGTCATGTTTACCACTGTGTTCATCACCTCTTCTTTAAACAACACTCTCACTCTCACTCAGAAAACCTTCTCCAGATCACTGTTCACACAAACACCCTGTCGCCCCGAGAGCTCAACACACTGCAACTACAGGAAACACATGCAAACCAAACAAATACACAAAACATCTTCATCAGTTTGACAGCACATGTTCTACTAAATACACACAATGCGATTACAGACACATTCTGCAAATAGCACAGATGACAATGGAAGTGTGTCCAGAGGACACAAAAAGTGATTAACCCGGCTAGGACATACTTGTTGTTCAGTGCTTTTAACTTCAAAAATGACAAAGCATTGAATAACAAGCACATCCTGATGGAAGCTTCTCCAGATTCTCTGATCTGACGAAACCAAGAGTGCAGTTTGCCCATGTGGCCTCTAGTTAGAGTCTTGGTTGTTCCAAACTTCTTCCATTTAAGAATAATGGAGGCCAATGTGCTCTTGACAATCAACAACTTAATCAACATGCTTTGTTGCCTTCTCAAGATCTGTGACTCGACACAATCATGCCCCTGAGCTCTGCAGGCAGTTGTTTCCACCTCACGGCTTGGTTCTTGGACTGATCTGCATTGTCAGCTGTGAGACCTTATACATACAGGTGTGCATCTTTTCAAATCAAGTCCAGTCAGTTGAATTTATCTTAGGTGGACTCCAATCGAGGTGTAGAAACATCTCAAAGATGATCAAGAGAAATGAGAGGAACCTGAGTTAAATTTCAAATGTTATATCATAGAGCATGAATACATATGTCAGTGCAATGCTTCAGTCTGAGGTCCAAAAGTCTTAGACCACTTTCCACACAAGATCCCAGATGCTCATCCAAAGTGTAGGCCACCTTTCCCTCAATGCTCAAATCCACTTTGTTGCAGAGAGAAATGTCTTCTCTGAAAGACAACAAATATAGTTAACTCACGTTTAAAATGTATACTCCAAATGGGACATAGAAACCTTTTGCATAATAACAGGTAGGTGAAATTTCTCTTACCAAGCATTATTAGTCTTGGCCTGGTTGGCAGCGTCAGGTCTTTCTTGATGGATGACTTTGTTAGAGTTGTCTTTTAAACACAAAAAACCCTGTGATTACAACATGATTAAAATACAGCCTAAAGAAGAAGCACCAGTCCGGCTCTGCTGCACGGCCAACGTGTTGCTCTTCATGTCCCGTAGATGACACTGAATGTCTCTTTTCTGAGTCTGCCTCTGGAAGTAGAAGTATATGATCCCCTTCTCCTTGGTTTGATGAGTCTCTCCTACTCGATCACAGATATCAATACCTGTGAGAGTCTGGGCTCAGAGTCCTCCTTTTGTGAATAGGAAAGGCCATCGTTCCTCAGTCACATTGATACTGGAAGTGCATTATGTGACATTAATAAATGTATGTCAAGCTCTGGGGTCAGCTGACTCAAATATGGCTGCCATATTTTTTTCTTCAGTCTTCTAACGAGTCTGCTGTGTCTGCTGTCTCTCCATCTGCCTGGAGACATTTAGGCTGCCAGTTAATGCAGCCATAGCTGTCTACTTTGCAGTGCTACCACTGCCAGGTTCTGTAATTGTCCTTGGTCTCAGTACTCTCACATATTGTTGCAGTTGACATGTTCAGCTCTTGTCTTCAGTTGATTAACAACTGAAGAGTAACCTGTTCCCAACTGTTCACCTTCCTCAATTGTGTCTTTTGACGCAATCATGTTTGCTACCGCTTCACAGGCAGCCCTGTTGAGATTTTGACAGTGTTCCTGTGGGGCGCCCACCACAATTCTCACCATGGCTTTTCTATTTGCAGGGTCAGTCGTCTGCCCTCTTAATACTGCCAGTGAGAGTGAAGCAGGCATCTTATCACAAGGAATCCCAACCTGCAAACGTCCAATGCGACCCCCATAAGTTTTCTTCTATTAGGGAGAAATTCCTTTGTTTTGGTGACCCATCCATCCACCCCAATCTCCTCCTACTGTGGATTTTGTTGTTCTATATACTACAACAACAAGCAATAACTATGGGTCATAATAACCTGCTGCACGAACGACCTATGGACTCATTTTTTGTTTTTTGTTTTTACAGGAGAACAGTCTCGTCAATTCTGTGTCCAAGGAAAATATGTTCTATCGACATGCAGTTCACATCAGTATCCATTCGACCAATCAGTCCTTGAAGTTATGGGAAGGATAAGAACATAGGGTCATTCCCAGTATGTAGTTTACAGATCAGGGAACTTAAAATTGCTTTATTGGTTGATTTTCAAGTCTTCTTTTCTTTATAAAGATAATCAACATGGTTAGTTTTTAGACTGTTGTGCGTATCAATTATCAGTTTGTGCCCAAGTTGCTAAACAATGAGTTTGTCCTTTCTCTACAGTCCTTTTTGCATCCAGTAATTTAAATCATTATGAAAATTATTATCTCCAATTATAAATACACATGAAAATCTCTGTCTCAATGCATTAAACAGTATCTTCAACATTGCTTTGAATGTAGTTTTCTCTCACTTCTTTGTATGAAGGCCTGGATGACTTTGCGGCTCCGTATCAATGTTAAGTCATCCCTCTTAACAAAGGCAAGGTCTTTTTTCTTTGACTCCAACCACTGATGACAGGTGTTCAACAACAACCATCGACCTCTCATAGTCCAGTTCAGGTAGCAATCTCTGAATTTCCAGAATGCATTTGTCATCCATACCAACTATGAAGAACACACTGAGTGCTGCAAGCAAACTGCAGGGAGGCCTGAGATGTTGTACACTGGCAGCGGATCATAGTCCTACAGAGTATCTGCATTAATAGATTCATATTTATTATATGACATACATAGGTAGAAGACTCCAAGATCAACTGACAGAACTGAGTGACGTACCAAAAACAAAGTGCATCTGTGTCTCTGTGAGCCGACAAAGGAAAATAATTGAAAAATTAAATTTTATATATATGTATTTATATATAAAAAAGGTGTAAAAAATAATGTTTACATGTTTTGAAATACAGTGATATTTCAAAAAAAAAAAAAAAAAAAAAAGAACTTCTTTCAGTATTTTCTTTTTCTTCTCGTATTAAGGCATATGGCTGTGATAAGCCAATAATAGGAACTTTCATGTTGCCCCTGGCCGGACCACTTTGCTGCTGGACCACATGGTACACTTGTTTGCTATCCATGCTATACATCCATGGCAAAAACTGGATCGTTAAAATGGATAGCTCTTGAGCAACAGGAAGACTTAAAAGGAAAGTGATTCAAGAGACAGATGGTATTTGACAAGTCCCCCTCCCCCCTCCTTTTTGTTATGGGGTCAAATGTGAGCCACTAACATTTTGAAGATTTTCAAGTGGACCATGAGTTAGAAAAAAAAGTTAGAAAAACCACTGCGCTAGAACAGCAACAAGGCCTTTGGTGTTCCTGGTCCCATCATAAGTCACTGCTGAAAGGTTTTGTGTTTATCAGTATCAGCTGCCCATATCTGGTGTGAATCTAATCTAAATAAAGATATTTTTGTGCATGTGTAGTTACCTCATGCAAATACAGGTAGCAGATTTGCATTACGCCTCTAACAGATAACCTGTCAGTGCCTGGCATAAAAGTGGCAAATGGTGCTTTTTTTGCAGGGAGCACTGCAGCACAGAAGCAAAGAAATTATGGATGAGAAGTGGGACACAGAAGGGAAATGAGAGAGAAGGTGACAGAGATAGAGAGGAAAGAGCAGGCCAACGTGTAGAGTGAGACTGATGTTCACCATAACAGTCACCCAGTGCAGGACATTATGGTTTAGAATCAGTCCATTTAAAGATGGATCAGAAGGTGTTAATCAGGATCTAAGTGATCGTTCTGGCACTGATGTCATTTCCACAACAGTCAGTATGGAGAATAAAAATAAAATATCTCAACATTAGATACCAACACACACAGTGTAGGTTATGTAAGTGAACCGAGCTGCTGGAGGTGAGCTCAATAGTGTGAAGCAAGAGCCCTGAGCAGGTTACTGTACAAATCCAACCATAAATCACCATAAGCTGATATCACTCTTATCACATTAACTGCTCTCTGCTGAAATTGGAAAGAAAGTATTTCAATTTATAACTTGAACCTGTTGTCCGAGAGAGATTCAATTAGACTGCAACTCTGCACTCAGAGTCTACAGGATATTTCTTTCTTTGAGAAATGGACCAATTTTCATGACTGAACATTCGGTGAACTCTGTCTTTACATGAAAAGTAGGCTGTATTAAAATTAACCATGCTTCCCAAGTGCATTTGTACTTTTTACTTCAGTGTCATCTTCTAACTTGCAGTGAAGCTGTATTATGATCATATCATTTGTAAACTGCTGCTGCCCAAATAAATTATTCAAAGAGAATTATAACTGGAATTATGTTCTCATGGTTGTTTGCCTCTGCAAACCAGTCAAGTTGCAGGAAATATGGTCACAATCTCTATTTCCTGAGTCACAGTGTGGAATTATGGCCAGTGTTTTTGCAGAGATATGATGTCACAGTGAAGTTGACATTTTATCTTTATAAACATTTATGTTAAATTGTGTCATAGTGTATGAATTGTTTTGTGAGGTCACCATGACCTGGACCTTTGACCACCAAAATCAGCTCATCCTTGAGTCCAAACGAATGTTGGCGATGCCAAATTAGAAGAAGTTCCCTCAAGCCGTTACTGAGATATGAACTGAGATTTGTTCACGAGAATGAGATGGACAGACACCCATGCAGGAGGCATAATTTACACACTTAAAATACAAAAATTACCATTCCAACTGAAATCATGACTGATATGGCAACCCCAATATCTGACAAAATAATTGCAGTGGTTTAGTTTTTTTCTTTTGTGTTTTTTTTTTTTTTGTTTTTTTTGAATATAGTTATGTAGTAGTTGTAGTAGTAGTAATAGTTATAATCCTGTGGTATGGTATTGGTCTCAGCTGTGTCACCCAGCATCAGTACACCGTATATAACACAAAAACATATATATAAATATATATATATATATATATATATATATATATGTTTTTATGAGAGAAAACTACATTCAAAGCAATGTTGAATATATGGCTCCAGTATTTTTGCTGTACTGGCTCACACTGTGTGGCATTCACACAGCCTGTTTATGGACACACAAATAAGATGTGAAGACAACATATTATCTCTTTCTAAAGTTGTTGCAGTAAACATGTTTGCAAACTGTTGCCCACTTACACAACTAGCAGACACACAACAACATCAGAATTCATCTGCAGTCATGATGAATGTTATTCCACTATTATGACCAACCAATATTATGACCAACTCCTGAAAAAAGTATCTGGCTTTTTACTGCAAAATGTTCCCCTTTGTTCACCAAGTAGTTTCTCACTTTATTTGTCTGCTGTTTGTTTGGTTGTGTGTCCTGGGTTTATCATTTTTCATTTATTTATTTATTTATTTTCTGAAAAGAGTCGCTGCTGCTGAAAAAATGTTGAGGGCAGTAAAGTTATGGGCTGAAAGATGGACTGTTGAACTAAAAGGGACTATGTTGGTAAATTGGTGATAATTTGGTTTTCATGAATAACGTGTTTCAGAATAAACATGCAGTGGTCATTTGATCCTTTTTTAACATAGATAAACATATATATATATATAATTTTATTGTATAAGAGGCTGTGTAATAATAATGGTCAATTATTTTGTATTTGTTTGATGTGCTTGTTCCCAACAATACCAGTATTAACTCTTATCTGTATCACGGTTTTTCTTCTACTGAAGTTAGCATGCTAACCAGCTAGCCCCTGCCCCTCACTTTCCAATAGCAACTCACTGTAGCCTCCAGTCTCCAGATGTAGCACTGCTCAGAGGGCGTATTATAACCTCTTGTGTTGTGAACGCAATGATGACTGAAAGCGACAATCACCACCACCTGCAAGAAACCACGTTCAGCTGCAGAGAAAACTGACAAATAGCCTCTTTGATAAAATAGAATAAATTGTGCATTGTGATTCACAGATTATTTGTAGACTGTAGGCTCATGTGTGTGAACATGACGGATCCAGGTGAAGCCTCTCTGCGCTACCTCTCTCATGTTCTACATACTGTAGTGTTTGTTGCCTGCATAATCTACACAGACATTTGTCTTTCCAAAGCTATGTCTTGCAGGATATTGTCCATGTGTCTCAGATTTAGAATGGATGTCAACATACTTCTGTCACTTACTCTACCTGTGATAATGCCTGAGTGATCCCATGTCTGCTCTAACACAGCATCATAGTATATGTCTGGACCGGCTATGGTCAAATCCTTATTTTGCATCTGCAATGTGGTCTGACAAAATCACCAAACACATAAATGAAAGACAAAGACTGTGCTGTGATTTCAGGTGTGTTTCCTAATAAAGTGATTACTCACTGAGACAGTTAGAAGAGACAGAATGTCTGTCTCACACAGAGCACAGCCTCCGTCTTTGATCCACAACACTTTACCCTTTATTCAGCTCAACACCAGAACGTAACATTTTATGAGAGGCAGGTCTTTATTTCTAACTCCCTGTGTTTGATATGTAGAATAGAGCTGTATTTTAGTACAAAGCCTCATTTTTAGTCACTACCATTTCCCATGTTAAATTCACTGCATTACATGTCAATACAAACTCAACGGTCCCTGTCACAATTTCAAATTAAAAGTGGACAGAAACCCTTCATTTCTTAACAGGGCTTTTATTGCTGTGCTGCAGTAAGTGTATTGTCTCATTTCCAGTTACTGATGTTAATGTTGTTTACGTTACGTTGTTCAGATCTGCTAGTTTCTTTAGCAGTTAACAATGACTTCTCTCTCTTCTCCCTCTCACCTGTTCTCTCTGCTCAGTGTGTCTTATTTTTAGTTATTTCTCTTCCTCCTTTAGTAATAATGATACATGTAATGAAAGCAGTTTATTTGTCAAAATGGAGGCGAGGCCCAGTGTAGTGGAAGCGCTCCTCCACCTCCCTGCAGTTCATGGGCAGCCAGGAAACCACAGTGGTTCAGTAGACTGCCCATCACCACAGGTGTAGCCCTGAGCCCCCATTTGGCATCCATACACAGTCCAGCCATGTACTGGGTTCATACCCAGCCTTGTTATGATCATGTCAGTCAGTCAGTCGGGGACATTCCAGATTATAGGGCTGGCCGTGCTGTTGCAGTCCAGCCAAAAAATAAAAATAAATAAAACACAATTTTTCCAAACAATTTTTAAATTGCTTTTCAAGATTTTCCATGAAGGTAAAAACCCCGCTTGTTGTTCCTCTCCATTTGCTTCGGTGTTGAATGTGATTTTTTCTGCGACTGCTGCTTTGTTGAAATGCGCCTCGCTCTCTTTGCATCCTAACTGCTATTTTGAAGAGCACACATGTAATTTAGGAGGCTTTATGCCCTGGTGGGCTCATTCTCTCTTTTCCCCCCACAGCTCAAAGCAGAACACACACAAGAAGTGCTGACTCCCACAGAGTCAAATAAAAGGCAATACTTTTATCCCAGCTTTTCACATCTCTCTGTCTCTCTCCAGTCTGTTTGTATTTTCTGTGTGTGTGTTCTGTGCTGCAGGAGACACGAGTGGAGATGCCTGACATGTTGAGAAAGGATCTGAGACGTGAGGTGGAACAGCAGAGAAAGAGAGGAAATGAGATGAGGGAAGGAGTGGTGGGGATCAAAGGAGAAGGAAAGGATCGAGGGAGGGAGAGAAAGCTGGCCAGGGGGGTGAAGTGACTGAGCAGGAAGAGCAGACTGCGGATGTTGATGTCCAGATGGCCTCAGAGGCATGCGGCACATGTCAGGCGCCAACTGTCCCACGCCTGCATCTGCCAGAGCCTGCAGAGGCCGGACACGATGCTGGCAGGGTCAGTGGCTGCACACGGACATGGACGGACCTGGACATGGCCGATCGTGTCCGCTGATGATCGTGGGCCAAGGAGGGGAGGGGAGGGTGACCCCAACAGAGCGAGCTCCAAGCACAGTCGGGTTGTTTAAAGCTGGATGCAGATTAAAGGTACACATGGACCTGATCAGGTTCGATATCATCACATTTTGAGACAGGGACTTAAAGGAAAATATTAACCTGTGAGAATTCATGGACACACACACACACACACACACACATACACACATTATGGAGTCACCAAAAAAACACATGCATGAACGTACAGTACATAGAGTAACAATAATAAAAAATAATACAAAATAATAATTTTTTTTTTTTTTTTTTAGGACACCTCACAACACACAAGCAGCACACATGGGACATATTGTTTAAGATCCTGATGTTGGTTCACGGGGAGTTCACCCATTTTCAAGTCCATCCAAGTGCGCCAGACAGAAAGTGTGCTTGGCTCACTGTGCACAGCTTGACTGAGTTCACCAACACAAAGCCCATCGTGTTTCCTTTCTGTCCCTGTTGTGTATTAGTGTATTTTGCACACATTGATACAAAACACATAAAGGAAATATAAAAGTAGGTGTGAGGGTGTGGTGGAAACCTGTAGTGAAAACCACACCGGAAACACACACAAAACATAAAACACAAATACACAAAATCCCCAGTACCGTTTAAATATTAGTGTTCAATAACAGCAAATGCAAAATAAGTGCAGAATTATAGCAAATTCATATTCTCAGATTCAGACAAAATGTCAGATTCAGACACAAGTAATCTCTTCACTGTTATTGCTGTTTGTACCTTTAGCCTCCAGACAATACAACAGTTTTACAAATATCACAAACACCCTCAGAATCAATAACACACTTGTATCCCAGTATGACATACATGTCATGTCTTTTTTGAAATCCTTTCCATCACATCATCCAGCAGCAACAGCAGGACAAAGCAAAGAGCCACTACTAAGTCACTCAAATCAAAAACAGACCCAAACAAATGAGACCCATATTATGTGTTTATAGAGCTCAAGGTGTTTTTACTAAACTGTTGCACCATGACTTAGAAGTTCAGATGGACTGAGATCAGTGAAGCAAGCTCAGCATATCCATGAAAAGTCAACCCAGGTTTTTCCGAGGCGCGTTCACATAAAAGGGGGCAGAGTTTGCTGCAATGAACGATCACCACCGTGAACGAGTCTACTGGCAGCAGAGCAGTATCTTTCACACAGGAAGAGCAAATTATAATATTAGAAAAAATACGAGCATAACATAAACACATAATATCCAGGGAAAAGCAACAGTTGTAGCTGCCAAATGCAGGAAGGACAGCTGGTGTGTGAATGTGCAAGTCAATAGTTTATTATATCACAGCCCCATCATTAGGACACAGTAATTAATGTGCTGCTTAGATGTCACATTTGAACAGGATAGGTGTCAATGAGTCAACGCCAAACTGCTGGGTTGTTAATAAAACACAATTATATGACATACTGATAATTTACATTTACATTCTCAATTAGATGGTGAGAGTGTGGACACTTGGCTGTAATTGATTTATCTTTAATTACTTGCTAATGGTGGTGATCTGACTAATAACCACTTCAACTGCTCTCTGTCCTAAAATGAATCAGTGGCTTCCATTACTATGATGTTAATTTTGCAAGAAGAGGGAAATCTTCCTCCCCCCCGAGCCTGTGCCCCCACCTCCAGGCCATGAAGATCACAAGTGGTAATACTTTAATTTACACAGCATAGTCAATGTGAAATTTGTGCTGTTCTTCAAGAGAGCCTTTCAGAGGAGACAGCACTTACGCGTCAAAGCTGTGTTATGAGTTATTTGTTTAAGGCTCGAGCAGACAATGTGAGGTATGTATGCTCTGTATAAGAGGACACTGGAACTTGACATCAAGTGTAAAAAGCTTAAAATTGAATACAAAAAAAAAAAAAAAAAAACATTTATTGAAAAAGGTGAAACTCAAGGTATGGAAAAAAAATGTGTAATTCAGTCATTTATTTCCAGGCAACAGTTAAGAATGTTTTAGTTTAACAGGAATGGGATTTTTGTTTCCTAAGTAAAAATGAAAGGAACCAGGCCTCTGATTCCTCGGTGCAAAATTTACTGCATGACGGCCTCTCTCACAGCCCTGCCAGTGGGGTGGTCCAGGGTGATGGGGTCCACCACACCAGGGGGTTGTTGATTCACAGGAGGGGTCCTCTCCCTCCATATGGAGCACTCCACATGCTGTAATTACCCTGGAAGCATGGCTGGGGCCACACTGAGTCACACTAGTCCAGATGTCATCTCAATCCTGACCCTGGTTTTGATGAGGGCCCTGCACCAGGGTCAGGATGGAGGGGTCATTAAAAAGGGCAGTACTCCACTGAACAGCCCTGAAGATAAAAAAAAAGTATCACCATGGTCAGTATCACAAAATGCAGCATAAAGAACATAATAAAAAAAATAATATGTGACATTAAGCTGCCGTACGCTGCTCCAACACACTGCAGACTCATGAAGATCCGGGAGTCACTGACTGAACCAACTGGCCTCAACACTAGAGATGATGTGGCAATGGCCACAAGTCCTCTACAAAAGCATATGGGGTGTGGAACAGTACTTCTACATCATAACAGCATTGAAGTCAATGTAGCATCAATGTGCATTTGAAAGGACCCCGTGGTGAAAAGAAAGAAGTCCAACTGTGACACCTGTGCTGTGTGTATATTTCCATAAAAGGGAATGACCTTTAATTATCCAGTCTACTGCATTTTCTGCAAACCATTAGTGTCCATGCAGGCGACGTGCCGCCATGACCAAACAATGAGTGGCCTTATTTATCAGATAGAGAGTGTGCTTTATTTATACCCAAAGGGGAAGTTTTGTGTTACAGCAACTATCACATAAGCCTACATGACAAAATGACAAAAGTGTGTGTGTGTGTGCATGCGTACATGCGTGTGTGAATGATCTATACATATATACAAATATAGAGAGTGCGTGAGAGAGAGGCTGTGGACTAACTTCCTATTCACATAATCAGCTGCATTCTCACCCAGAAGAAGAGATGGGAATATGGGAATATGGGTGCAATCTATGGTACCAATCACTCTAGAGAACCCTGTGAAAAGAGTTGCATTTAATATACATCAGTATACGTAATGGGGTCTGCATTATTTATGGATGAAGTAGTCACATAGGTTAATGTCTCCCTGCTATGTCATAAAAGCCCTCTTTATGGGCTGCCTGGGCAACTGGCCATGAAACATGACAAAGGCAGTCAGTAGCTCTGTCAGAGCACATGCCACCTTATGAATTGCCATGCAGAGTGTTGTGAGCGTATGAGTGTGTTCGTACTGCATCAACCACAGCATACATAAAACTACCAGAGGCAAAATAACATTAGGCGATGCATACAGCCGGTAAGTGCATTACTTCTACATGTCACACTGGTAATGTATGGCTCCAGAAGCTGACAAAGGTACGTTCTTCCCATACAAATCTTTATTTCTCATACAGAAATCATCTCTGAACACTGTGAAGGACCCTCTCCTGATCCATGCACCAAGCTCCACGGGATCGTCTATGAATGATGATGCCATGTGCCGAGAAAACTGATTGGTCAGTAGTCAGTGATTAAAAGCATAGGCCTTTTATCTTGAACTTCACCAGCTCTGGAGCAGGTTAGGAATTCAGCATAAGTTACCATGGCAAGAAGTGAACCACCCTTCTAAACCTGGGTGTCTCCTGCCATACTCCACCCGCCCTCCAGACATCCCTGGACTTTCTCTCTCTTCCCAGGTGTGCTAAACTCTGTCCTATTCCCAATCACTGGAGCTTTCCCACCTAGACACACACACACACGCACACAAACACACACACACATTTCCCTCATTTGCTCTCTTTTTTCCTCTCTGTATTTATAGGCCTTTTTTCCCCATAGTAATTTGCCACATTGTTGCTATATGTTCCCTTGGAGAAAAAAAAAAAAAAAAAAACACAGATCAGCCCTGTTTTCAAACCAAAATCCAACTCCACCCAAATGTTCACAAAAAATTTTGAGATAAAACTTTAAAGGCTGAGAGACCCATGTGCCCAGCCCTCTACCGAGTGAACTTGGCTTGGGATTTCCTCAGACAGCCATGCAGATAATTTTCTGATGCACTTCTTCATGTCAGTTTTGCCAGAGTCCAAAGTCTTAGAGCAAGTCTTCCTCTGCTGCTGATTCACATTCAACCAGTATCCTCTCATAAATGATGTCTGTTACATAGTGGACTACAGCACCGCACTGATCCTTTGATGTTGTCTTGTGTCGTAGCCATTTTAGTCTGAAGAAACGCTCTCTTACATTCATAGTTGTTTTGGACAATAAAAACAAAACTTAAAAGTAAACTAAACTAAACAGATCTCTCTTTTTCTCTGCCCTTTTGGTCGTTTAGTGGCCCAATTCATTTTCTTTTAGCCTGGAGATGCTGGTGTAACATTGAATTTCATTTCCTGCCTTTTTTTATGTTCCCACTCTTGCTACATCTAGGGAATCATGGTAGAAAATTGGTTTGTTAAAAAGGTATGATTTGGCCTGGTCTTCATCATTTATTCTATTAAAGAGACGTCACCTCACCGGCCTGCCTGTGTGTCTTTTTGAGTTCTCCCTGCCTGGGCTCCTTCCACCGGCTGTGACAGTACAATCTGGTGACAGCAGACAACATACCACTTGGCTTTCCATTTACCTGGAAGGGCTTTGCAGCATTGAAAGACATTTTTATTAATAAAGAGATAGGCTTACTATAGTCGCTGGCTACCTTTTGGTAACCCTCCTGCATAATTTACGGCGGAGGTAGCCTTCTAAAGGTGGACGTCCCTCTTTAGCTTATATCCAGTTTCTCCAAAGACTATCGCCTTTACAGCCATGCAACTTGCTTCCCAGTCAACTAGCATTTGCTAGTCAGCCTGCTTCTCATGCAGCTAGCATTAGGCCTGCTTACATCCAGCCTGCATGTGAGCTGGGTCGTTCCAGGCCTGCTAGCTACCAGGCTGCTTCCCAGTTGGCTAGCCTCCCATCTGATCCTGCTGAAGACCCTCAGCAGTCACCCTTCCTCAATAGTCATCTTGCTAGTGCCAGGACATATTCAGGGATCAGAGCAGCTATGAATTGTGGGCCCTGAAGATGCTGGTCCCCTCAGCTTCCCAGTGCCTTGGCCTCTCAGCTGCCCAATGACCTTGCCAACACTCAGACAGATCACTTGTTCATATGACCCGTATTCCACTCACCAGCCTCCAAGATTGCCTCCAATTGCCAGCTGCTCTTCACCTGCCCAGGTTTCCAGTCTCCAGCCACTAACACTGGGTAGGTCTGTCCATAGCCTCCTGCTACACCACTGTCCAGCCCCTGAGCCTTGGACCCAAGGCCTCCTACTCATAGGTTCTCCATGCCAAGGTTTCCTCCCTTGTGGATCCTGCCTTCAGACCCCCCCACCTGCCACTGTATTTGAGCTGAGACTTCGGATATGGTGGTGGCCGGGGTGTTCTTTCACTTAATTAAAGGGACCTGCTAAATGCTGTTGTTTAGTTTAAGATTTTTTTTCTTTCCTTATCTTTAGTCAGTTCAGACAAAGCTCTGTAACAGGCAGACATTCAGAGCAGACAGGAAAAAACAGGTTCAGGCAAAGGTCAAGACTGGACAGGTAAACTAGGATCTAGCAGACGGGAACACTTTGTCTATCGGGGGAGTGCAAAACAGGGCCAGTATATATAGAATGGAAGCAATAAGATAATAAATAGCAGGTGTGTATGTGGGCTGGGGGGTCAGGTGATGTAGGAGCACTGAAGTAAGTGCATGAAAGTCTTAGTGTCAGGGTCTGAAATTATAGGAGATGGTAATGAGTGGCAACAACAACAGATGAAAGAGAAACAAAACGGAACCTAGGTGGCCAATGTGACAAGTCCAATTGATTTGTCACTGAAGGTTCCCCATATCCAGTTTATATCCTGTATGGGGGTGGTTAGCCATTAAGTCTTGCATTGCTTCTTAGAGCATCTGCTCGTTTATGTCACTGTAGGTGTGTCACACTGACAGTCCATATGGTGTCTGCCGTCTCCTTCTGGTGCTGACACTTAATTGGCTCAGGATTTGACTGATGCGTTCCAGTACCTCATGGGAAACTGGCATCTGTTGGCTTAAACGTAATTACAAATCAGTGTCCTGTCAAAGACGTGAAACTAAAATAATTCTAACTTCCATTTTATAGAAATAATTTTCTTAGCTTAGCAAAAGGTTATACATATTTTATATTCTATGCACATTAAAATTGCCTATATCCATTTTGTATGTATCTCATGGCACTTTTTTTTTTCCTTAGGGAAGTGTCCAAAAAGGGGTCAAAGGGCAATGAGCTGACACACATTGAGCTGTGAATAGTAACGATTATACTGGGCCTGTGATCATAGTTAAGTGATCACACCAAGTGCATTTTTGCTGTGTTCAGGTCAAGGTATGTATAGTTTTGTTACGGTGGAGGCATCAACAGAAACATAGTAGACAAAGATAACCCACAATATTTGACTTGAGCATGTTTACTGTGAATTTTTTCACACACAGTGAACTCTTTGTTATTATCCTCACTTATGTCTAAATTTGTCAAAAATATAATGAGATCTTCATCCAAGTTACAATTATGACCAAACACTATCCATTTTAACTAATCACACATGAATGATTGTTCTTGTCCATACTGAACACATCAATTAAGCATTCACAGTGCAGGCTGGAAAAAATACCCCACACCAGCAATGTCAACAAATTCTGATTAGAGCCAGGAGTTATCAAACCTGGAGTCCAATCAATGAAACAGGACTGAAGGTGTGGGTTAGAACGACTTTGACTTCTAAAAAAAACCACTTTGCTATTCACAGGAAGCCTCGCAAAGAGAGATCACAGAAGAATGTAGATTTGATTCAAGTTGGAAAGTGCTACAAAGTCATCTCAAAGAGTTTAGATATTCATCAGTCAGATAAACTGTCTGTAAATGGAGACAATTTAGTTCTGCAGCTACTCTCCTCAGCTGAGCTGACTGCAAAGGCACAGTGCAGAATGAACAGTGAGGTAAAAAGATTCCCAGAGGAACAGCTAAAGGCTTAAAGGTATCTGTGAAGATGTGGCCTCTGAGCTAGGGGAACTAGTGAATTGACACAAACAAGGGTTAGGCAAGTTGTAGGTTACAAGGTAATTCATTGAGGATGGTGATGTAGATGATGGTGCTGTGGATGAGGGTGGAGACCAGCGGAGCAGGCTTGGGAGATGACTGGTGACAAGTGCAGTGACGGGGGAGCCAGGGAGATAAGACGAGCAAACAAGGGTCAGGATGCAGGTAACTGGCTGAAGCAGAATGAGAACCTGCAAAGAAACAAAGAGGCTTAGAGCGTAGCCTGACTGAAGAAGAGGCGACCATCTGGCAGGGTTCTCGAGGCAGAGCTGGGTATTTGTAGAGGGCTTCACCACAGTGATGAGGTGTAGCAGGTGAGGCTCTGATCTGATTCCAGCACACATACTTCCACTCAGACAATCACAGACACAGACAGAGAGGGAGAGAGAGCCACTGGGGGAGTGACAACAGGTTGGGGAGATAAAGAAGGAGATGTGGAGGGGGTGTCAGGTGAGGTTGCTGAGGCAATGACAGTGTCATTGGTGCTTGTTACATCTCTGAGAAGTACAGAGGATGAGGGGAGTAAGCACAAATAGGATAGGAGGATCTCAAAGGAGTTTTACATCAAAAGCAACTGGACTTGGTTATTTGTCTAGGAAGACGTTTCACCTCTCATCCAAGAGGCTTCATCAGTTCTTTCTCGCACCTGACCAGGCTGGGACTGGTCCAACTATCTGGTGTGGAGACCCAGGTATTTTTAACCTCTGGTGGGGGCTTTCACAAGGCTGATGATGTCACTGGTTCCCTTTGTGCTCCATGTGCCAACGACAGTCGTTAGAGTGACTGTCTTGGTGGAGAGTTGGTTTCGACTTTGTTAGAGCCCTATTGTGTTATAACGACAGTCGTTGGAGTCACATGCCACTTGTGAACAGTTGTTTTTCTTTGAGGTTAAATTTAATTTAAGTTGTCAACAATTTAACCTCAAAGAAAAACAACTGCACATGGAGCACAAAGGGAATCAATGACATCATCAGCCTTGTGAAAGCCCCTCCCAGAGGTTAAATACCTGGGTCTCCACACCAGATAGTTGGACCAGTCCCAGTCTGGTCAGGTGCGAGAAAGAACTGATGAAGCCTCTTGGATGAGAGGTGAAACGTCTTCCTAGACAAATAACCAAGTCCAGTTGCTTTCAATTTAAAACTCCTTTGAGATCCTATGACCTGGACAAATGAGAATATTCACAGGCAGGATAGGAGGATATTTATTATCAAAATAGTTCAGAAGTGAAATCCTGATACCAGACAATCAGAAGCAGATCTATACCTAGAGTTTTAAACAACTTAAACCAAAGTAAAATACTGGTGAGAAAAACAAACTGTAAACACTCTCCCTCCCGCCCACTGGCACTGGCTGCATCTGTCCTCCCTGTCTTTATACTCGACCAAAGGTGGAAACAGGTGTGCTCATGTACTTGATGCAGGAGGGCAGTAACTGAGGGAGCGCAGGGGAGCAGAACAAAAACAACAAGAAACACATTCCCGTAACAACAAACTACCGTTTGGATATCAGAGAGACTATAACTAAAAAAACACCACGATAAGATGTATCAATGAAGACAGCTCTCATCTCTTTCACCTCTCATCAAAGAGGTTTCTTCAGTTCTCACTGACTGGTGAGGAGAACTGGGCGTTTAGCCTCTACAGGGTCGTTATCAAGATCACTAATGTCACTTGGTTCATTAGTTTACCCGCAGTGTTGGTGGTTTCTCGTCTGGGAATACTTTGTCTGCTCCCAATAAGGTTTGTGTACTGTATGTGTAAATGACTATTTTATGGTTGTTTTTCTATTATCAAGAAATATTATTGTATTATTCATACTGCACATGCAGTGAAGTGCTTGCTGTGCTGTGCTTGCTATAATAATAACACATCGGCAGTGCTTGGATAGTATCAATCGATACGTGAGAGTGCACAACCTGCCAACAGACCAGCTAAAGTAACGTATTATTTTCAGTGGGTTTGTCATTATTGAAATTATATGATATGTGTCACCAACATTGCATCACAGATTCCAGGAAGCAGATGCTGGACAATGGTGTCATCAACCTGGTCATCAAAGGCTCACAGCCAGTGGTGGGGTTTAGGGAGCTCATCCATTTACTGGATCCCACCTACATTCTCCCTACTGGGAAGGTGTGTATGTGTATATGCCAAGAGCAATTCATTGTCACTGTATTATTTAAAATGAATATCTAACATTTCCCCCTCTCTGTCAGGCATTAAAAAAATGGTGGATGATAAGTAGAAGAAGAAGCAAAGGAAAAAGCCAAAGAGCAGCGTCTGAAGGTGTCAGCAGGTAGCCTCACTTCTGATATGTGGACATCACCTGCCACTTCACAGATGAAAATGACAAACAGTTTTGCTTGGATTGGAACATTTCCCCTCACAACACATCACTGGAAACTTGGCACTAGTGACACGTACACTACTGGAGGACTGGGGAATTACAGACATGGTAAAATGCCTTGACACTAATGCTGCATCAAACATGATCACATGTGCTAGGGCTTTACAAGTGAGGAATGCAATATGTATATTTTCTTGTACTGAAGTTATTTGATCAGGTTCCTGCTCTTAGTGACATACGCACAAAAGTCAGAAAGCTTGTCACTTATTTTCAGACAAGCACCACCGCAAAACAAAGACTGGATAAGATGCAGGTTCAAGTGGAGGCAGCCCTGGTAACCCTCAAAGACAGCTGTATTGTATCCCCTGTGACTTCACATGAATATGAGTTCATACGGGAAAGTTTACTTGTGCTTGCCCTGTTCCACAGGCGGAGCTCTCAGAACAGAAAAGGCTGTCAGCATCTAAAATAATACCTCTGATGAAATGCTGCATCATGCTGTACAATTTAAGTCAGAGCATTTACATAATGAGACAGCAAGGCAGCTGAATGACAACCTTTTAAGACTTGGCAGAGAGAATCTGGCCAACATGGAGTTGCTGAGTGTGAAGACAGTGGCCACTATGCTGGACCCAAGGTTCAAAACACTTAGGTTCTTAAGTCACAACAAGGCACAAGAGGCAATAAGGCACCTAAAAGCAGGGCTCAGTTATCGTAAGGAACACTGATGCCACAAGCAGTGCAGTCCCAGCTTATCCACCAAATCCATCAGAAGCAGCTGAAGCAACAAAGCTCGGGTGAGTTTTTATTGGTTCTGAGAATTTCTGTTGACATATTACTACTGGTATATTTCGTCCTGCAGTGTTAAGTAAGATTACTACTAATAAAGTGTTTTAAATATTTTTAGGTGAACCGCATCTGCTAGACGCCACAGTGGATCAGAGCAGAAGGAGCTTAAATGCCACAGCTGAAGCCGTTATCACAGTGGGACAATCCCGGCAGAAAATAACATACGACGAAGTGAAGATCCGTTGGAGTACTGGCATACACAAAAACTTGTGTTCTCAAAGGCTGAAGAGGTCATTTCCAAAAAGTGGAAACGCCTCAAGCCAATGTTTTTTATTCATTAAAAATAAAAATCAATCAATAAACCATGCACCATACCCTCCATGTTGATCCATTCATCATATTCATTTATTTATCTTTCATTACATTATTAAGTTATAAATAATGTTGAATGAATAATGAGGGAATGACATAATGAGAAGCACAGTAGCGGGGATATATTGTTCTTTAGAAAAGGTCCATGGATGATTTGGCTGGTACACATTAACAAGCACTGTAAATGTTGCCAGTTAGCAGTGTGGGGGTTCAAGTAGTTAAACTTTTGGTAAACCAAGGGGCTAGAAAACCATAGCTTCATGAAGCTTCTTTTGGCCATCACTAACTCCAGAGTCAAAAGGCAGCACAGCAGTCCAAAAGAGGCAAACAAATCTCAATCCAGCAAAAGGGTCAATACACAGGTAACACAACAAGGAATCAAGCAACTGAACATAATGATCTGGCAAATCAAGAGGTGCAACACAAGGCTATAAATACACAGGGAACTAATTAACTAGTGAGACACAGTGTAACAGAAAAATGGTGTGAAAAAAAAGGACAGGAAGTACAAATCCACAATGAAAGTAATTTCAAAATAAAACAGGAAACACCAAAACAAAGACCAGGCAGGAAATTTACAAGGAGGGGTATATCATGACACCTATGACATTTAATTACAACACTGGAATCCCAGTTTATGAGCATACTGTCTCTACTAGCAACTTCACTGGGTGGGTGGGACAAAAAGAGAACCTGGTTGGCAGCCTCTATTTGAATTTCAAGACCTGACATTGCTATGGCAACTGACAGACTTCTCTGGATAAGAAGTTTCTAAGCATGTACCCTGATCTTAGCACTGTACACAGTTCAGTAACATGGCTTCAGGAAAAAGAACAGTTGAAAACATTATTTTGACATCTCAAATGCCTATTCTTTGACCTGAAAGATAAAATGTTTGTCTGGGGAGAAAGCAACCTTTTCATGCATCACTTTTACAAACTTCAGCTAATGCAGTGGGAAAGAGGAATTTGAATGTAGTTGTCATCACTCTGAGAATAGAGCACACATTTCTGGAAGATCACAAAATGTCTTTATATGTTTAAACTACAAGTCATTCTGGAGTAGCTGGTTAAAAAAAAAAAATACTGTTACAATGAGACTTATGCGATTTCCTGTGAATGTTCCAGGAGCTCCATTCACGATGCTGCACCATTTGGTTTACACACTATGTGGTTAATTCCACACAGAATTTACATACTTCATTAAGTCAATGAACTTTCAAAGACAAAAATAAGATGAACAAGTAAAGCCCCTTTTCCACTGGTGAAAAAAACCTACTAAGAGCTGCTAACATCAGGTCAAATTACTCTACAGTAGTTACAAGTATTTATTGGCTCTGGCTCCAGCCGGCTTTGATGTAAACACAACACCTGGATGAACACACTCATTTTTGGCCCTTTTCTGTGCTGTGAGGTCTTTCAGAACACAAACACTGTAAACAGACCTGTCACCTGCCCAGCATGTTGCTGTGAAACAAGAAACACCATGGATACACTGCGCTTGGAATGAATGATTGAGCTGCAGCCCCGAAATAAGTTTCAAAAACACACAACCACCAATCAAAGCATCTTACACGGATGCTCCGGCACTACAGGAGCTCCAACCCGCAGAAGGAGGCATTAGCCTTTTTTTAGTGGGTTTGACTCAAATTAAAAAAAAAAAAAAAAAAAAAAAAAAACTGCTCATACCTTCTACACAAGGGACAAAGCAGGAGCTGTGGAGACACAGATGGCTCCACTTAATTCTTTGAATACTGAATTTTAGTGATATGTTTGTTATTTCTTTTGTATGGAAGATGCCGGCTTGTATCTTAACTCATAGGGAGGAGCAAAAAAAAAAAAAAAGTAAAAACAACCAACACAATGATAAAGCAAATCAACATGCAGAGCAAATGTGATACACACAAAAAGAAAACGGGTTCTTTCTACATTAGCCCTCTAAGCTGCAATCACTGATTCTGGATCTGCAGTTTGGGCCATGGACAGGAAATAAATTGCTTCTCCACTTATTCAGTTTAAAGATAAAAGCGGGACTTAACTGTAAGAGGGCTGAAGCATACATTCACCCCTTCATGTTCCCACAGAGCATCTCTCCCTCTTGACCGAAGTGGTTTGCTTTTGCAGCAGCTGGTGTGCATGTGTGTGTGTTTGTGTTTGTGTGTGTGTGTGTGTGGGTCTGTTTCTCTTCCTTCTCTTTCCTTGTTGTGGTTCCATCAGGACATTGTCTCATCTGCCTCCTGCTACACTGAACTCTTCACTGGTCCTGTTCCAAGCTGTTGGCTGGCATCTTCTATTGTCTTGATCATGTTATCTGCACACAGGGTCTGTTCCCTTTTGTTCCCCTTGCATGCTCTCGCTTTTCCACCTGCTCTGTACCTGTTGATTATAGGGAGGAATTAATTTTAATGAATCAATTGCATTTGACGTACATAGACACAGTATTTATTTTCTAAATTTAAGTATGTTTGGATTTGTCAGCTGCATTTCATTTGATAAACCTGTCAGAACTTAACATCATCTCCAGGTCCTATCCACTGCAGATTTAATATAGAGGTTGTAATTAATGAATTTATTTTTTATTTTTTTTAAATAATCTACAACAAGAAGATTCCTGACATAATAAGGGGGGCAGGCCAGATAACCGTGGTGGTACTTTGGCCACCAATAGGAGGTCAGTAATGTAGACTAAGGGTATTGGTAAGGTATTGACTGTGATGCTGCTAAGTGGATTGTGAAAATGACCTTTAGCCCTGTGGCCTACGTCAGTGTGTCTTGAGGAAAGTTGCCACTGTGTTGTTAACTCAGCAATCGGTTACAAATTCTCAGCTGCAGTTTCTGCTACTCCACAACCCACAACTGTGCAACACACACCAGTAACACTCCTACACACATTATCATCTACATCATCCTTATCAGTATCACCTGGACCATCAGCTGCAGCTCAGCGTTGCCTTCAATCAACATAAAGAGAAGTTCCAGCGAAGCAGAGCAATAACTTAGGGCTTTTTATTGAGACTCTTTGAATCCTGTCCACTACTGAGAAAAAAAGGTTTGCGTATTTCAATGGGTCTGTTTTTCTGTTGCACCACGTCTGTCCCATCAAGAGAAGTGAAGTCTTATGTAGACTGGTCTCATGTTGAGAGTGAGGAACCCCAAGTGCTTTAATTTAAAGAACTGTCTTAAGGAATACCAGGACTTAGTGTCAATGGAACACACCACAGGTCATTTAGTCACACATGCTAGAGGGATTCTGTTCATTCAGTCTTGCACATCTTAGCTTAGCTTAAAGATGTAACAACACAGAAATTATGTTTATGTTGTCACTGACATAGATTTGTGTTGTTACAGTACCTCAGTTTGCTCTGCACACTCTAACCTGGGTTGCTTCAAGGATCATGGTGTTGGACTCTGGACCTCAGGCCAGTGCCCTTGTCCTTGATCATACCCTCACCCCCCATTTCTATTTGTTTTTGTTATTTTTTGCCTTGTCATGTATGTTTAAAGAAAGACCTACATTTACTTTTCAAGTTATCTAACCCACTGGGAGCAACAGTTCCCATCACAGCAGGGAGGAGGAGACTTTAAAATAATGTGATGTCATGACATTGTGATGCCAGCTGGATGCCACACAGTGGAGTTCCTTGAACTCTATGCAAACTTAAACAGAGGCACAGTTTACATTGTGGTTCTACAGAGGAACCTAACTGTGATCCAAAACATTAACACCAACATCAGACATTAGCATACACAGCTCTGCATGGATTCAAATTGGGAAGCTGCGGGTGCTTTAGTCTTTGTGTTTGCTTCAGTGTGAGATTCCTCCTTTTTCAGTTCACAACCACCCAAACTGACAAAATATTGTTGAAGAGGTAAATATGTATTTTTTCATCTATAAAGATGTTTTTCCTTAATACAACACAGTGTTGAGCCACGATATAAAACAGTTAAACTTTAGTTTATGAAGGATTCACGGCTGAATGCCTGACATAACATACATTTAACATAACACACAATTAAACATTTCTTTTTTCTCTTGTGTCTTCATTAGATTGAAGTCACAGATAATTGTGCTGTCAAACTGTTCACAGACTTTCAAAGTGATATGTTACACATTATCAGGTAAATGTTTTCATCATGTTAATTTCAGTTCCCCCCTTTTTTTCTTCTGAAGCAGTGGAACCCAACCTTTCTACAAGTCACTGCCTGCTTGAAAATCTCAAAAATGCTGGTGGCCCTCATCCGACACCATAACAACACAGATGCCTAATAAAGCCTCAAACATTCACCATCTCTTTCCCTTTAATTGTTCCTGTTGATGACCAGCTATCTGTTTTTGATTCTCCAGTCTTTTAGCACATAATCAGACTGACATAGCAAACAAGTATACAACATGGTGAGACAACATAAAAGTTCCCATCATTGGCTTGTCACAGTGATTGGCTTTAATACGAGAAAGAAACAGAATAAAAGTTTTTCAACATTTTTTTAATGTCTTAAAGATCATTTTGTTTTAAATAAATTATATTATACACTACAGGCTTAAAGTTTGGAAGCAAGATCAACTTTGTACAAAAAAAGATCATAGTTTCATTGGTATACTTTGCAACAAAATAAACATGATTATTATATAGAGTCACTTATCGGAATGCATTTTTACTATAATTATCAGGAATTTGGGTTTTTCTTGCTTAGACTTTGCTTTCTTCAAAGTAACCTTCTCTGGCTTTAACAACAGCATGGCATATACAAGGCTTTCGTTCCACAAGTTTTTTAAGGTATGTGCCAGGAATTGCATTCCAAGCTTTCTTAAGTTCATCAGTGAGAGACTGCTGATTCGTGGGACGCACTTTTCTGACTGATCGATCCAATTCGTCCCACACAAGCTCAGTTGGAGAGAGGTCTGGAGACTGAGGGGGCCAAAACATCTTTTAAAAAACACCTTCCTCTTCTTTTTGTCTCGGTAACCCCGACAGAGCTTGGAAGAATGTTTAGGATCATTATCTTGCTGCAAAACAAACTTTCGACCCACAAGTCTTAGTCCAGATGGAACTGCATGATGCTGGAGGATGGAGTGGTACTGTTCCTTCTTCATGATACCCTTTACTTCGAACAAATCTCCTACTCTATCACCTGCAAAACATCCCCATACCATGGCACTACCACCTCCATGCTTCATTGTGGGTGTTATGCATGGTGCTTTAAGACATTCACCAGTTTGTCTGCGGACGTAGACTCTGTGATTTGAACCAAATAGTTCAAACTTGCTTTCGTCGGTCCAGAGAACTTGTTTCCAGTCATCATAGGTCCAATTTTTGTGTGCTTTTGCCCAATCATATCTCTTTTTCTTGTTCTGTGGACGAAGTAGTGTTTTTTTTGCAGATACACAACCCTTCAGACTGGCCTTCCTCAAAAGTCTTTTCACAGTTGTCAGAGATATGGGTTTTTACCTTGTCATGTTGATCTCCTCCCTTATTTGTGGTGCTGTTTTTCACCGATCTCTCTTACTGGTGACAATGATATATTTACCCTCTGCTTTTGTAGTAACCCTCTTTCTTCCAGACCTTTTTCTATTATCATAATTTCCAGTTTCTTCTAGTCTCTTCAGGGTGTAGTGAACTCCTTTATTGGACACCATTAGGCATTTTTCAATTTCTCTTTCAATGTATCCTTCTTTCCTCAATGTACAAATCTGTACTCTTGTTTCTTTACTCAACTGATTCTTTCTAGCCATTTCTGTGGTAGTTTGTCAGAGAAACAAACACAGTTGAGATTTATTGGGATTTTTGTATGCAAACTCTCAAAAGCCAAAGAGCTAAAGTGAATAATGCAAACTGTGATTTGTTTTTTTACTTTTGCACTGAAGTTGCAAATCTTCTCAACCCTAAAACTAAGCCCTTCTTTTCTTTTGTTAACATTTATTCAGCAATGGTCTGGTAACATCAATGTATACCTAAAGGTAATTGGAAAATGGTGCATATCAATGAAAGCAAAGTCTGATCATGCAGTAAATATTGTACATCCCCAAATCCATAGAACTCATACTGGTTTTTAAGAAAGGCATTGTGAACAGAGACTTGAAGTTGCTTCCAAATGTTTGGCCTGTATTGGCCTTGCTTCCAAACTTTTGGCCATCAAATTGTACAGTGTTTAAAATGATTTGTTGGCACACTGCAATGCTGCAGGTCACAGGTTGGGAACCACTGTCCCAAAGCCAAAGCACAGAAAGTCAAGAAAAGAAAAGAAAAAAAAAAGCACACAAAAGCAACATTTTGACATGGAAAGTCAAAAAGATAAGTGTTGCAAACTAGGCTTGATAAACTCATAGTTTAAGAACAGAGTCGTGGTTGTGTTTTTTCTTCTTCATACAACAAGATGCTCGTTGGTGGTATGGTTGTTGGGTTTTTGGGCTGTTGGTTAATAATAAAACATAGAAAAGTCTGTATTTTGACATCCGTCTGTATCCATGTGCAGATAACTCACATTTCTAGTGATAAGAATAAAAATTCATATGTAATTCTCACAGTTCTTCCAGTGCAGCATGCCAAAGTTCCCCAGGACCTCAGCCAGGATCAGATGATTATTTTTTAACAGTGTATCCATTCATATTTTACTGATTTTTTTAGGAATCTGAGGATTGCACCACAGATCCAGACACTGATGAAACTGGTGTAAGAGCGTTTGTTTACACGCACGTATTTGAAAATGACATTGAGTCAAGTTAAAAAGGCCTCAAATGGAGTAGTGCTGTACTGTGACAGAAATAAAGAGGGAATGGTTTAACATTTTTAAACATTACAGACTGTAAATATATATAAAGAATATGATAAGAGAGGATGTCGAGCAACTTCCAGGTGCCGCCAACAGATAGGACCTGAGCCACACGAACTCGCCTCCACCATGAAGACCTGGAAAGACGACAGAACCAAAGAGGCAAAACCAGGGACATCACTCACATGTCTAAAACACAGAGAGAGAGAGAGAGAGAGAGAGAGAAGGAGGAGGCTGGGACTCCTGGAAGACGAAGATGCAGAACATCTGGAATGAGGCACTGACAGCCATGGCAGAGAGATGGGTCCCAGGACGAGTGATGGGCCAGCACAGAGAGCCTGAGATAGGCACACTGCCTGGACGGTCACATGCTTGAGAGAACAAACAAACAAACAGAGGGTTAGAGCTGTGTGTTTCAGAAAGTTTACAACATATACTGTTCTGTATGTGGCAGGTTTAATAGATTCAGTGAGACTGAGACAGACACTAACCCTCCAGCAAGGGAATTGTAAAAGGTACAAGGCCTGAGGTGATCAAAGAATAATAAACTAACTGAAAGTTAAGGCACAAAGATAAGTTTCGAATTCAGATTTAAATGCCTCAGCGGAGTCAGACAGTTTGATGGCAGCAGGAGGTTGCTCCAGAGGATGGGGGCATGATAGGCAAATGCTCTGCAGCCTGCTGACTTCTTTTTAACTCTGGTGATCAACAGGAGCCCTGTATTCTGAGAGTGAAGAGCATAGGATTGAATATAAGGTTTAAAGAGATCAGACTGGTATGAAGGGGTATATGTCATTAAAAGCACTTCATAGTCTAATCTGACATTGAGAGGGAGCGAGTGAAGGGAAGCTGAAACTGGTGTAATGTGATCAAATATTCTGGATTTAGTTAAAATTCTAAAACACATTGTCTTTCAGATAAGTTAAACATGTGAGGGACGGGCCAGAGATGCCAAGTTTGTTTTCCAATCAGTCTAAGAGCACGAAATGATCTGCACTGACATTGACTAAGAGAAGCACAGAGGTGGAATCTGAATCCATAGTAAGCAGAAGATCATTTACTACTTTAGTAACCTCTATGTCGGAAGCTCTAGCACCTAGCAGACCGAGAACAGTGGCTGGCAATACTGAGCTAACACTGCAGGTGATGGAGTCCATTATGACTATGGTGCCAACCAACAAGAGGAGAGAGGAGAGTGACCGTGGAGCAGGCCACACAACTGGTTGTTTCATTTCATTTATTTATGTCACACAAATCATAACAAAATACAAGTTAAGGCATAGAAACATGACTTTAGCAATGGGTGAAAATGAGACACCTCAATAAGCTACAGAAGCTTGTGAATAGGGGCCCAGTCACTACTTGTACAAAAGCTGCTTTTGTGAGCCTTTCCACACTGGACAAACTAATGCTAACAGGCTGACAAGCAAACTGCTGCTAACGCCAGGGTGAAGGTTTGATTTTACGATTGGTAACATATGTGCGCACACATGAAGATTTGGAAAAAACGTAACTGGACTATCATATTTTTTGTATACTTGCAGATTAGGGAGCAGTACCTGAGGGACCACTCAAGCAGTGAGTACTTGATATAATAAATGCTATCTGTGTATTTCATTTATTTTGAATCTTCTGAGGTCGATATGTATGTGGTTTGTGTTATTTGTTTTCTCTGTGGTTGAAGGTAGATTGGAGCGTCTGGGCCTCAAAGATCAGCTCACCCTGAGCTTTTCAGGAGTCTTGTGACCGAAAAGCAGCAGCCACTCTCTGCAGATACTCTGCTGAACTGTTTCAGCTCAAACACTCGAGAAGAAGGTACGAGATAAGAACCTTTAGCAGAGACAGGCTGAGAAATGTTTACAGCGAGTTGACAACTTTTTTCAGCTCCAGTCTAGTCTAATGATGATTGATGATGATGATTATATCACATGCCCAATTATTATACTCAAATAATTAGATAATAAAAATATCTGTAGTTTATTTTTGTTTGATGTCATGTCATTAGGCAGGTATTTTTAATTTGAACATTATTAAAGTTTTTTAGATTTGAAAGGTTTTAAAGATTTTCAACAATAATATAGGAGAAAAATAACTATTTTCTATATAAAAATAAAGTTGACTAGCGGTGTCCTGAGCGGGGAACAAAGTCTCGCCCCCTCTGTATGTGTGTAGTAATTTGAGTTCCTCTGTTCTCTGTTTTGGTAACTGGTCCTGAACCCATGCATGTTAATGCGTTTGAGTCCCTCCGTTAAACTGCTGGCATTCCCATGTTTAAACACACAGAACTGGTTTTCTTGTCCTCCATGTATCAGTAACTTGATGCTACATGATGTTATTGTCCATTTTCATTAGTGACGGCTACAGTTAGCTAACTTGCTGTTACCAAGATTATGAATTTGTTCAGCAAATGTTCGACTCCATGACAACTTGCTAGGTGAGAATGTGACGATGGTTTACAAAATGTTTAAAGAGAGTGAGCGCAGTGAAGAATTTGGATGATAAATAATAGAACCAGATCAGTTTTATACAACTTGTTATTCATTAAAAGAAAGAAGAATCCAATTATATTCCATGTACACCATCATTGCATACGGATTCTAGTTCCAGGTCAGCAGGTTATAGCTGCTGTTACCCTTGTTAGATATAAACAATTTTTGTGTGTGAAATACACCTGACGCAGATTTTTTTTAGCCACTTGTTTTTATATCTTCAAATTGTTTTATTAAATATTTCGACAACCTAAGTATCAATTTTACAAAAAATTGTGCGTCAGAAAGTTTCTAATTGCATAAAAACAAATGCAAAACTGTAACGTGTATATTATCACAATGCTTTCCTGACTAATTTAAAACAACATAAAAACCTTCATTTGGACTAATGAGATCAATATGAGTTAATATGAGACCTGAAATGTCTTGATTTTGCACAGGAATAAAAGAATTCAAAGTAGGTGGGTTGAGGAGTAATAATTCAGAGGTATATTGTTGTTAAAGATTTATAGCAAATATTAAAGTTTGAATAGTGCCAGAGGATCAGATTCATGATTCTTCTTGATCCATAGTCGATCCTTTATCTCTGTGGCCTGTGGACAGAGCAAAGAGAAAGAGATGTGTGATCAGGCAGTTTGCTTTATGCATCTTGAGGGAATAAAGACATTAGTAGTTTTGAAATATTCCTAACGAAAATTAACTTTTGACCTCGACCAGATGGAGCCTGGCTTGTTTTTAATACTTTATTCAGCCTTTTCCAGCTTTGAGTAACAGTTAGGAAGGCAGTAGCTCCAAGTGATGGTTTCACCAGAAACGTAAACCACTGACAATAATGACATTATTGTATCAGTAATATCATTGTCATATCACCTCTTGCACAGCTATGGATGCTGTAACACAATAATAAGGCGATACTCTGTCCCTTGCTGACTTGTGTCTGCATTAGCTCCTGGTTGGTTGGAGCCAGCAGGAGACGCTGGACAGCACGCTACGTTGACGTGGGTCATCTGGCCTCATGTTTGTCCCTCGTGTTGTTTTATTTTTAGCTTGATTTTCATCGTAGGTCTTCTTCTGTTTGCCTGTCTTTGCTGTGTACACTGTTGTTGGCACAGGAGGGGTGGGCAGTTTTTTTTTTTAATTTTCACTGCTGGTGGTTTGTGTCAGTCTTTTTTTTTTTTTTTTCTTTACAGTTTATCTGTCTCATGTCATACTGACAGGATTTCATGGAGAGTTTCAGCAAATATAACAAGAAGTTATTTTTATAAAGGTTACCTGCGATTTTAGAGTGCGATGAGGGATAAGTGAGCGTGGTTGCCTGTTAAGTGTGTTAAGGTGGCCTTTAAAATAAACTGAATGATTAGGCTTCGGATAGTAATCATGTACTACGGGTTTCACAGTCACCAGATCGATGAACGCTTTTGTGGCTCGTGGTGCAATCACTCTGTTTACCAAGGCACTTCTTTGGATTCCTGTCACTGCTTTGTTTCTGGTTCAGAGCTGTTCGCTCCTCTTTGGTCCTGCTGGTGTTGCTGGATGATGTGATGGAAAAGACAGCCCCCCAGAATTCAGACGAGACATGACATGTATGTTGGCTGTGGTTATTTATTCTGAGCGTGTCTGTAATATTTATATGGAGAAAATGCATCTTCTGGAGACTAAAGGTACAAACACACCAACAACAGTGAAAAGAAACAAGAATCTCACCAGCACAGCTAAAGGAAGAACAATACAGATTACACATAACCCATCACACTGTGTGTGTAGTCACAAAATAACACATGTAATAGGATAGACTATGTATTTTTGGTGGAATATTGGTGTGATTGCATATGAGGAAAGTGAGATGATCTTTAGGGTTAGGAGAACTGTCTAACTAACTAATTAACACTGTAACACTGCCTTAATAATATCTATGCTGTATTTAGTGTGGTCCCTGTGAGGGATGCCAACATTCACTCATGAGCAGAAGTATTAAATATGTGGTAAGTAGCGTGAATCTGTAGACCAATGATAGTTTAAAAATGCAGAGCTCCAGTCACAGGTAAATGTCATACATTTTGTCACAGATGTTTTAACGTGGATGTTTGCAGAAATCTAGGGGAAAAAAAAGAAAAACAACAGAATTTGAAAATACAGCCACCCTCCTGCAGCTCTCCCCATCATAGGCGTACACACACGCTTCAGAGACACACATCACACAAGCAACGCAGCCGTGAGGCTTTGGCTATGGTTAGCAGAAGGCTAAACTATTAGCAGCGTTCAACACAGCCACTCATCCCCTGCTTTCATGGTTAATCCACCTACAACAGCCAACCACTACAGGAACATGAAGTCCGCAGCCTGTTACCTGTTAGAAGTGCAGCAGATTCTCTCCACCTCTGAGACCCGTCACTGATACTGACACATGCTCACCTGTCGGGACGTGCACACGCATCTGCATTTGTTGGCCAGCCATGAGGGATGCTTTCTCTCCCTCTCTGACAAGACCTGTGATTGGCCAAACTCTCCTGTCATGAGCTAGATTTTCTAAAGCAAGATTGAGGAAGATTGAGCGACGCTCTGCTGCAAAACACACACTTCTCTGCTCCACACATGACAGCTACCAGACATCTGATATTTCCAACGCCTGTCGGAGGCCAAATCTGTCGATGCTGTCGGCACTTACGTTTTTCAGTTGAACTTGACAGTACTTAAGTTGGTCCATCTTAACATAACTCTTCTTGGTCTGCATCTTGAGCTGGCTGACTTTTTCATATGTTATATTCAGCCACTCTGCTGACGTTAGCTAAGCACCTGTCATTGTGCTGTGCCACGGTCAGTCTGACACCACGCACTAATTTCACTCACTCACACCACATTATAACAGTGATGTGGGAGATTTGACAGAAAAATCATTTCTTGTTATTATATTTTCATTGATTTATTTATTTATTATGAAAACCATCCTGCAACCCATCCTCCAGGTTGAGAACCACTGCTCTAGTGAACCATAACTATATAGAATAGATTTTCTCAGTAGTTCTCCACACTGTGTGTTTTCAACTGTGTGGAGAACTACATGGGCGCTGAGCCCTGCCTGGCTGCTGGCTGATAGGAGGAGCTGAATGCTTAGTGCCACCGTGTACATACCACACTCACACTCACTGTTTTTTCTCATATTCTCTTTTCTCCCTCATGAGGGAACATAATGCATATAGCTGAGGGAGGCGATGACAGACTTAGAAGAAGCTTGTGTATATTTGCGCATGTTTTCAACATGTCTGCCTGTGTCTCATCCTCTTCACACCCTGACATTCTGCTATATTCTCCTTCTTATCAAAGCACAGCCGAAGCCTGCACACCAGCCCTCTCCCAGCACAAAGAGAACAGATTAGTGACTTCTAATGGGAATTTATGAAAGGGTTAATCTCTCTGCACTGCCTCCTTTTCTCAGAAAAAAAAAAAAAAGACAGATGCTATCGTAGTGTTCTAAACCATTTTCCATTTTAACAACTGCAATTATTTCAGCCTATTTGAAATGGGAGAGAGAAAGAGAAATGTATCTCAGTTTTTTTTTTTTTTTTTTTTTTTTTAGCTCAGCCTGTCTATCATCGTTTAATTGTGTCAGCAAAGTGGAACAGTGTGCCAATGTGACCTTGCACTGCTACAAATCTTTCAAAATGAGCCTGGATTCACAGGCAGGGAGGTGCGAGCTGCAAACTTTTTTTAGCTCCCATTAAGATAGTGAGATGTATCTAGAACAGGCTTTGGATATCTCAAACTAGCCCCCCCACCCACCCATCCACACACACTCTCACACACACACACACGCTCACAGTGATGAATTGCCATGCTGCCATGAATGCCAAACTGTACACTGGACATGCAATGGGATCAGAGTTAGAGTTGTAGGAACATGTCCAGACCAGTGTTTTTAATATGACGTCACTGTGTGTGTCTCATGTGTCTCGGGTGTCCTGGTTATGATCTCTTTTATAGAGGGACCTGGATATGCCCTTGTCCTGGGTAAAGGTGCGCTGCCAGGAGAGGCAAACCAGGCAAATGTTTAGAGCCACCCCCCCCCCCCCCCCCCCATAAAGACAGTATATAGTGGACTCTTGTTGCCCTAAATCCCCCCTAAGTGGGGCCCCTGATGATGTGTGCTGTATCTAGTCTCCAATAGACGCCAGGATACTGTGGCCTGTTAACACTTGATCCAGGTTCCAGATGATGCTCTGCAATGCGCACAGACATCATGTTGTAGTTATTGAGTAAAACAAGAAAAAAGATTAAATTTGATGAAACATAATAAAGTCAGCCATCAGGAATGCGTACAACAATTTTTTTTGTCACTCTGGTTTTCCATTAATGTGAAGCGGGGAAGGTAAGTCCAGCAGAGTTCAGACAGCTACTGAAGTAACTCAGGTTCACAAAAGAGTGGCTGAGGAAGCACGGCGCACCTGCAGGCAGATGATTAAACTGATTATGCTGAAGTGTCCTTGAGCAAGGCACAGAGTTCAGAGATAAATCATTGCAAAATGACATTTAAAATGTTAAATGCTACCTCTGATCATGTACGGTCTGCCAGCAAATGCACCATATAACATCTCTCTGTTGTCACATAAACTGCAACAGTAAACAGTCTGTAAACACTCATGTCATTGAACAAATGGGAAAATGAACAGAGTAAATCTGTCCAAATGCACAGAAAATTGCGCAGAAAATAAAGAAATAAAATCTTGTGTTTTTGATAATAAAGTACATTCACTGATAATAAAATGGATACAGTTGATGAAATTCAACACTTCCTTCTCTCACTGTCTCTCTCTCTCTCTCGCTCTCTCTCTCTCTCTCTCTGTCAGCCTCAGACCTGTAGGTCCAGCATAAATGTGCAGGTCACTAAACTGAGGGTCAGACATAACGGCAGGAAGTCTGGGTGAACCAGTGTAATCTCTGTCCTGTGTTGTTGTGGTGGAGGTAGATAACACCGATGTCAGACCAAAATCTCTCCCTGCTGTCATACAACTGTGTATTCGGAGGATTAAAGGCAACAGCAGCCTCCAGCTGATAGCAGGTTTCCAACAGCTCAACATGATGCAGCAGATGACTGTTAAACAGGGATAGAGGGAACAGTGGTGGAGTAATTAGCCAGCCCAGCATTTAGAAATGAGTCATAATCAGGTAAACGTGCTGCACGCTGTACAGTAGTGTTCAGAACAACGTGAAAATAACATGACAAAACACAGTAAGTGTAGTACAGTAATGAGCTGCTAGAAATCCTTGAGAACGCAGCAGGATCGGTATCTAGTATTCAGTATTTCAGATTTGACTGTGTTTGAAGCTCTGTGACCTGATGGGCCTGAGCTCCTATAGTGGGTCGGATTATTAGACCTCTTCTTTGCCTTCAGTGTAGTTCTGACTGCTTTATCATAATTTCAATCGAAGGCATATACCTACAAGAACACTGAGATCCTCTACTGCTGGTTCATTGAAGGTTTCCAGCAGCAGCCATAGGAAAACTGTGGATGCAGCCTTCATGATTTACGGCCCAAAGCTATGGAAAACTCTACCTATAGATATCAGAGAAGTGGCTCGCAAAGTATCTCAGAAAGGAAGCTTTAAACATAAAAATCTCTTCACCTCAGCCTTTAACTAGCTCTGAAATGTTGCACTTGACTTGACCAAACCATTTAGACCAGCCATTAGGATATTTGGGCAGTGGGACAAAATTTTCCAAACTGGGCCCCTCATCCACACCCACTCTAGCCACACAACTGTCCACCCACCCCTCGCTGTAATAATCAAGGGGTGGGTTGGGGGCAGGGTATATGGTATGGTTATGCCCGGTTATGTTTTAAACTTTGAAAGATACATAATTAGCAGGTCATCTGGACAAAAAAATTCCTGCATTTTTACATCACATGACCTCTTGGATTAAGTCAAGAAATAGTCAACTGCTCTGCTTTAGATTAGTTAGACTGACGTGCTATGAAAACCAAGACTGTATCAAGAACAGTTTATAACTGATGGTTCAAGACAGGAAGTGATTATTAATGGAATGGCTGTTTCATATTTGAAATTATATTCATAAAAACATTATGTATTTAAAATGGTAGCATAGCTGCAGGCTCCTAGAACATCTTCAAGGTCAAACAAGGACAAACACATCAACACATCACAATATGATTTGGATGATTCAACCTGATTAAACAATGTTAAACCTGAGGGTTGTTATTCTCAGCACTCACGAGGTCATGTTCAAAATCCAACATCTGCAACAAAATACAAAAAAAATAAAAAGGCTGCACAACAATGATCTAATTCCAGTCCCATCTATTTATTTTTCTAACAGGTTCTAGTGTCAGCTGTTCTCATCGCTCTTCTAGCTGCTGTAGTTGTAATGTTACACTGCAACAAATAATCGGAACTTAAAACCATATCGTTTGAACCTACATTATCACAAATCAAGGACTATTTATATACGCAATTCAGAAGGTGAGTTTTGCGCCACAAGACTCAGGGTGTCTGGTGTGAGTGTCTCTTTAGCTCATTCTACATCATCTCTGCTGTATTAAGGTCTGGGCTCTGACTGGGCTACCCCGCACAGTGGATTTTCTTTGTCTGAGGTCATTCTGTAGTAGATTCACCTTAATGTTTAGGGTCCTGCTGCATCACAAGCTGCTCCAGAGCGTCAACAGGTGGAGCCACCCTGACATTATCCTGGAGGAGACTTGGAAATCAGTGTCCCCCCTCAGTGAAGTGGATCTGTCCGAGTTTCATAGGCAACAAAGCCCCAAACCTTGATGCTTCTCCACACTGCTTCACATTTTTGGATGATGTTTTCATGTTAGTATGCAGAGCCCTTTCTACAGCATACATAGAGCTGCATATATTTCCCAAACTATTCAACCTTAATTTCATCAGTCCATAAAACATCTTCCCAGTAGTGTAGTGGAAAGTCATGCTGCTCTGCCAAACTTCAGCACTGTGGCTTCCTCTGTGAACACCATACTTCATGCAACATGATGTGCTCTTTTGTTACCTCGTTATTCATTCTGTATTGTTCCTTTGAAGTCATCTTAGCTGGCACCCACCTCTAGTGACAGAGGAATGCACACTACAGTCCCCTCTGAAAGTATTGGAATGGCCAGGCCAATTCCTTTGTTTTTGCTGTTCAATGAAGACATTTGGGTTTAAGATCAAAAGAGGAATATGAGACAGGAGTTCAGAATTTCAGCTTTAATTTTTACTGGTATTTACATCTAGATGTGTTAAACAACTTAGGACATAGCACCTTTTATTTCAACAGCACCCATTTTTCAAGTGAGGAAAAGTATCGGAGCATGTGACTGACAGTTGTTTCTAGTAGCCCAGGTGTTGCCTTTCAGATTGATAACTATTTATGCATTAAATAGCTCTGAATGTCTACTCTTGGTTTTAGCCTTGGGTTTCACCTGTCAAGACTGTATTTCTTCTTAAAAAGGATAAACCAACATGAAAATGAGAGAGCTGTCTATGGGAGAAAAGCCATTTTGAAGCTGAGAAAAGAGGGAGAATCAATTAGAGCCATTGGACAAACATTGGACAAAGCCAACACAACATTTTGGAATGTCCTGAAAAAGAAAGAAACTCCTAGTGTACTGAGCAACTGACATCGAACAGGTTGGCCAAGGAAAACAGCAGCAGTTGATGACAGAAACATTGTGAGAGCTGTGAAGAAAAAACCCACAAACAACGGTCAGTGACATCACCAACAACCTCCACAGTGCAGGGGTGAAGGTATCACAATCCACTGTTCGAAGAAGACTTCAAGAGCCATATAGAGGCCATACCGCAAGATGACAAACCACTCATTAGCAGTAAGAATTGAAAGGCCAGATTGGAATTTGCAAAGAAGTACAGAGATGAGTCGCAAAAATTCTGGAACAAAGTCTTATGGACTGATGAGACCAAGATTAATCTCTGCCAAAGTGATGGAAAGACCAAAGTGTGGAGAAAGAAATCATCTGCTTATGGTCCGAAGCATACAAGGGCTTGCATGGCTGCTTCTGGAGCAGACACAATAATATTTATTGATGATGTAACTCATGATGGTAGCAGCGGAATGAATTCAGAAGTCTACAGAAACATTTTGTCTGCCAGTTTACAGAGAAATGCATCCAAACTAATCAGGAGGAAGTTCATCGTGCAGCAAGACAATGACCCAAAACACACTGCCAACACAACAAGGGACTTCATCAGGGGGAAAAAGTGGAAGGTTTAGATTGGCCAAGTCAATCACTGGACCTTAAACCAAGAGAGTATGCATTTCACCTTGAAGAGGAGACTAAAGGGAGAACCCCCCCCTCCCCCCAAAAAAAAAAAAAACAAAACAACAACTGAAAGAGGCTGCAGTTAAAAGGCTGGTAAAGCATCACATGTGAATAATGCAACAGTTTGGTGTTGTCAGTGGGTCGCAGGCTTGATGCAGTTATTGCAAGCAAGGGTTATGCAACCAAATATTAAATGTTATATACTTCACAGACTATCTGTTCCTTTACTGTTGCTTACCTAAAAATGGGGCAGTCTGATACAAAAGGTGCCATGTCCTAAGTTGTCCACCAATCTGCAGTCCAACAGAATTGATGTGGTAGAAATAGGGTGAGCACTGATAACACAAAAACAAAATAATCTGTTTTTTTTTTTGCTTGTTTGTTTTTTTGGTTTTTTTTTTGTTTTCCCTAAAATAAAAAAATAAAATAAAATATAAATACAGAAATCTTACCTGCATCCGTAACAAAAAACAGGGGAAAATAATTCACATAAGAAAAAGGCCTCTCACCCCTACAGCTACCAGGACTACTTTTAGAAGATACTACATAATTCTGACTTTACAGATCACTCTGATCATCTAAGCACGATCACAATAAAGATGCTTTCACACCTACGATTTTTAGACTGGTTACATTGGACCCTGGGTCGTTTTTCCCCCTTGGTGCAATTCCTTTGAGCAGGTGTGAAAACAGTAATCACACTCGGATTCGGACCAAAACAATTGCACCTAGACCTGTTCGGAGAGGTGGTCTCAGTCTGGTCCCAAACAAACTCTGCAGCGGTTCATTTTTGGCGTGAAAGGCCTCTGCTCTTGATCCAACCCCACTAGTAGGTGAACTCACAGGTTTGAGCTGGGTGGTTAGATATGATTGTTAGCATGTCACTGTACATTAGCTCCATTCTTCCCCAACATCTTACAGCAGTGAGTCTTTGCAGATTCAGAATCTGTACAGCATCATAATGACATACTGAAGCGAATCAGTGTTCTGGTGTTGGATAGTATGGAGGTAAATTGCCCTGATACATATTTGAGTTATGAAGAAATACAATGGTTAAATATAATGTAATATAAATATAATATAATGTTCAAAGTCAAAGTCCATAATGCATGACTCTGTTCCTGTGTTCACATTCCAGCTCCCGCCACACAATCTGACCAATAAGCAGGGTGAACGTTCTTATGCAGTTTGTAGTTTTGTGTTTTGGTTCACTTGAATTTTTCTGTGTGAAAGAAAACTGAGCCAAAGGGAAAATGCTTCAGGTTTACAAACTCATCAACTGACTCGGACCAGAGCAAACAAACTTTAGGTGTGAAAATGCCCTAAGTCACCAACAATTTCACAGCTCAGAAACAGCACAGACCAACCTAACCTAACGCAAACACCAAGCCAGATAAAGGACCTGTGAACAGCACCATGCTGAGGCAGGGGAGGGAGAGCCACAAAAATCACAAACATAACACCATCAATTATCAGGAGGACAATGCAAACACAGGGACTTTCTGTGTGAATCAATGTATTTTAAACCCACACCCATCAAAAGAAGATGTTCTTGATAAGTCCAAATAATGAGTCCAGAGTTTTAACAACATCAACAACAACTTCCACTTTCTGAGGATTCAGCAATGAAGAACACTCAGTTTGTTCAGTTCAGTTTTCAGTGTCAATTTTTTTTTTTTTTTCAGGTCAGTCTTGTCAGTGTGCAGGAATTCAGCCTTTTCTTTCACATGCTTACATTGTTGCCACCAGTTGACCTTGAGATGACACAGTTTGACTTCTGCTTCCACCACAAAAAAGGCAACTGAAGAGACTTTTGGCTCAGGTTTATTATTACAGATTTTTTCTATGTTGGAGTTTTTCCAATTGTACCATCTTTGAACAAAACTGCAAAAAGCCGTTAGCTAACAGGAGATCTTTGTAATGCGCTGCTCGAGCACAGGGATCACTGATCATGTGGAGAAAAGCCATACTGTAGCAGGTGCTGTCCTCCATCAAGCTGACAAAAAAAAAAAAAAAGCTTCTTTTCCAGGAAGTTCAGCTCTTACCAGCTGAATTGTACTGATGTTTCAGAAAATCAGTGGCGAGCGTAGCACTGAGGGCAGCTCTGACCATTTTATCCAATATTAAGGTCTTTTTTTCATAGTGGGGCCTTGAACAGAATTTGGTTTTAATATCTGAAACATGAAATATCAGTATTCCAGTTTGTATTATGCTCACTGCCACATGGTCACACTAACTAACACAGTAAATCAGGGACTGGAAGTCATCTCGGCATAGAAAACCTGGTCAGTTTCTGATACTTGGGGCAAAATAGATGGGGGAAATGCGTGTGTGTGTTTGGCATCCACAGGGGCCAGACCTCATTATTGCCCTAGGGCCCCCTTAACCAGTTAATCTGACCGTGTTTGAACGCTACAGATTTGTAGCAGAGCCTGTGTTATAATCTGTGGGAGGGAAGTTTGAACAGACACAGGGTGATCATGTGTAACATTTAAATTTGCAGTCTGAGGCATATGCAGTTAGACTTCCAGCCTTTTCCATTAACACTTGGTCCAGAACTCCAGGAAAAAAAAACAAAAAAAAACAAAACAGACCATTTGCCTTGAATAGAGATCTGCCTCCTCTTTTTCTCTCCTCTGTTTGTATGGCTGTTACGTTACCACCAGCTCTATTTCTGTCTGAGTGCCGTGGCCATCTGCCAACAATGGTTATCCTCTCCAAACTTTAGAAGGCAGGGATGCTGTGAGTTGATAAGGCAGCCATTTCCTTATCAGGACAGATAAGAGATAAAAGTATGGACAGAGGCTGGACTGTTAATTAGAGCATCGATTCAACAGGACTCTGCTTTAGTAAACACTGGCAACACTCTGAGGGGGTGGAGCCTGGTGGACACAGGTTATTTAATTACACACACACACACAATTTGTCCCATTCTAGCAGTCAGCAGGCCACAGCCATGACAGCAGAGGACAAGGACAGGCCAGGGACCGCTGATAAGCAGCCACAATCAGACCAGACACACAAACAAGCGTATGTGTGCGTGAGGACACACCCTCAAATTAGGAGCACAATAAAATGCCCTGCATCAATCACGAGACAAAGGTCAGAGGAGTGATAATAGTCTGATTGAATCAGAGGGAAAAACAGTGACCAGCGTCTGAGGCTGCAGGTTGGAGTTCAGGGTCTTTTGATTGTTTTTCTTCTTTCTCACTTATTGGGTGTGTCGCTACTTTGGTCCAGAGGACTCTGGTGTTAATTCACAGTTAACGGTGTAAATCAGTGGTTCCCAGCTTTTTCCAACTCATGGCCCACTTGAAAATCTCAAAACTGTTGCCAGCTCACATGTGACCCTGTAACTATATGGAGGCCAAATAATATATTCTCAGGGCACTTTTTATTTTAATGATAATGATTGGGCATTCAGGACTGAACTGAGAGTAGAGGGACATGGAGGAAGCTCCACTGCCCCTGAATTTTTATTTTTTATTTGTTGGGGAGAGATCGCTAGTCGCTTCACCATCTGTCTCTTTCTGTTTAATAGGTATGACACCATTGTGGTGACAAGATCTGTCCACAGACAGACATATAAACACCAGCCAAAGTCCTCAAACCACCTCCGTACAAACTGGAAACTGTGAAAAAAATCACAGTACAAACTATGTAATGATGCTCTAAATTATATTATAATTACTTCAAATTATAATTCTACAATTGTGTGAAATTATTAATGACAAGAGGTTAAACAAGACCTATGGTTGTTCCTGTTAACTCTCTCACTATCACAGTTAACTGATATGCTCCTGTATCCACATATGACACTGAATGTAACATTCAGAGAGATGAGGCAAACCGTGGCAGAGGAATGCTAATACTTGACCTTGACTTTAACCATGCAGGCCACGCATTTATGATTCCATGTGGAGGAAGTTAAAGAAAGAAAGAAAGAAAGAAAGAAAGAAATCCAACCTTTGACAGCAGACAGAGTTAAGGAGAAGGTCATATCTAATAATGGAGAAATAAGAGCGCAGCCCTGAGGAACTGTTTGGCAGTGAAACTAAGGTGGCCCAGGAAGGACAAAAAATAATTTCTGTGGAGGACGATAGGAGGAGGAATTTAAAATGAGAGGGGAGAATTTTTTCAGGGACGATACGTTCTCAAACCAGTTAGTCTGAGTGACATTAAGAAAAGATCCTAAATCAACAGGACACATCAAATAACAATTTGCACTAATTAATACGTCGTACCAGCTTATTGGGTCTTATTGTCAAAGTTCTGAAAGGTAGTTTTTTTTAGTTATGATAACATTGTTTCTCATTGAACCAATTATCACAACACAGGTCAGAGGGGACACAAGCTGTCAGACAGACCCTCACTGCACAGGAACCCCACAGCTATCAGGCTGTGCCGTGTGGGACTGTGCCCTCACCTGCCCTGTCTGTATGTTGTCAGTGTTGTGCAAGTTCACACTTCACAAGACCTCAAAGTTCAGCTCACAAAGGTTAAAGTGAACAAGTTCATGTTTATTTCTTCAGTTTTTTTAATTCTTTTTCAATAGAACCTCCTCCTACCAAATGTTCATACTAACTGATTTCAGCTGCACCAGAAGCTGTGCTGTTTGTGTTGACAGCACCAGAGACTGCATCAGACACATGCCGGCTGCTGGAAACCCTCGTGTGCCTGCATAAAACCAAAACACAATTGTTCTTCTACCTTCTGGTGTGTGTGCATCATTAACTCTCACCAGAGTGAACAACGCTCATGTTCATTATTTGCAAAGACATACATTCAGTTCATTGTTCACCAAGAAATAAGCACGTGCAATGAACGGTGCTTATTTAGCTCGTTCATGCACAACACTGTATGTTGTAATTAGATATGCCCAGTAACAAATGTGTGTGCGTGTGTGTGTATATATATATATATATATATATGTGTGTGTGTGTGTGTAAGTAGAATTTTCCAAGCCAACAAACACACAGACAAACTAACATAAATGAGCCATACCTCTGCATATATAGACTGGAGAAATGTACAACAATAATAATAAGACACTGCATACATGATCAATTTACATTTTGACTGGATGCTTATCACATAAACTGGCAAAAACTAAAACAATATCTCCTGTCATGGCAGGAGCGCAGGCCAGGAGGAACCAAGCACAGACGCACAAGCAGGCTGGTGCAGCGAAGTTACTTTAATACCCTTTTTCCTTGGGTAAACCTGCTAATAAAAGTCAATTGACCCCTTTTCCACTACCGGTCAAGTCTGCCTTTCTGTTCGGGCTGAGGACGCACACAACTGCAAGGAGCAAAGCACACACACACAGATGTAGGAGAGAGAGAGTGAGCTGTGAGGTGCTCCTGTATGTCGAAGGCTCCATGTGAGACTCTTCGATTGGTGATTGTGTGATTTTGGAACTTATTTTGGGGCTGCAGCTCACTTGAGTGCAGTGTGTGCTGGCCAGGTGACAGATCTGCCTACAGTGTCTGTGCTCTGAAAGTGTTTACATCAATGCCAATCGAAGCCGGAGCCAATAAATACCCATGTCTACTTCAGAGTCATTTGACGAGGGTGTGAATGCGGGGTTCCCATTGCCGACAAAAGCCAGGGTCTTAGTGGGTTTTTTGATCAGTGGATAAGAACAGATGATGAAGACCAGGCTGACAGGCAGGCAAACAGGTAACGACCAACATGTACCAAAATATAGGTCTCAGGCAAGGTGATGAGAACAAAGGCCACAGCATGAACAGTATAAAGGAAGACACATTGAGACATGAGCAACAATATGGCAAATGGGGATAAATCCAGGGCAGCAAACAAGGGAAAATATAAACAGGTGTGTAAGTAGGCGAGGAAGTTACAGTGACTGGGAGGGGGAAACAGGTGAGGAGATGGATCTGGGAACACGAATAAAGTCACGAAGAAAGATCTGTCTGATTTACAGACAGATCATCTTTGACATTAGCAACTTGTAGGATTAATATTTTTTGGACTAATGTGCTGATGTGTTATTTAATTAGGAGGAGACCTGGAAGCAGCAGCTTGAGCAGCACAGGGACACACAGAGACATTCAAAAAACTTGATTTGTGTAGCCTAAAATTGACAGACTGAAGGATATTACATATTTCTACGACTTTCATGATACAATGTATGAGTTGTAGATATGCAAGAGGCCACAACCTCCAGGGCTGAGAAATGACAACCAACACAAAAGTGTCAAAACCTCAAATGGCCACTTGAGGCAGACTCCAAAAGTGAGTAAGTCACCGTCGACTCCCATGTGAGAGTGCTCAACATGAAAACATAAACATGTTTACAGCCTGGTAAAAAAAAAAAAAAAAAAAATACATTTTTGGTTTCTATAGCTAATTTCCTCCTTCATGATCTTTATATAATTCACCAGTTTAAATTTCATTAAGGCTTAGAGTTATGCATAATTGAGGGCGTTCAGTGAGGGCAAGCATATGCTGGCCACAAACTGGGATACACCAAAGTCTCGGTTCCTCAGATGCCCCACCTCTGTGCCCACTTTTGGATTAGCCGGTAACTGGGTGAAGTCAGGAACTGCCAAGATGGTGACGGCGGAGCAGCCCACTCTGAGCTTCTCCAGAAACCAGTGGGTGACGTCACGGAGGCTTTGTCCATTGTTATATACAGTCTATGATACACACGTAGCATCACCACAGTTACCACAGCAAGTTAAGGAAAAATCTGATTCATGTATCATACAGCTTCATCTTTGGGGAAAGAAAGTGCACAACACTCAGTACTTGAAAACTCTAAATACTCGACATATTTAGAGTTCCAGACCCAGGTGAAATCACACTCGAACCACAGGGCACTACTGTGCACAACTGTGGTAAGTGCAGTAGGTCGAGGTTGAAGCAGAATTGGGTTGGTAAACTGTGATGAATGTTTCTAATTGACTGCTCACCTTTGTGACCAAAACTACAAAATGAGATCCAAAAAAACCCCAAAATATTACAGTCAGGAGGAGGTTCTGTGAAACCAGGAAAGCTCAGACTCCTGCATGAGTTAACGCCCAGCACAGGGCAGTGAGAGGGGTGAGCAGACATGATCTTAACCACAACTGTTTTCCCGCCTCCTCACTGCCATCCTCCCTCTGTTGTAAGTTTGATGAGCTTATTGGAGAAAAGAGGCCGCAGGCTGCAGACAGATCAAATATCAAGGATTTTAGCTTGAATATTACTGACCTACCATGGCAAGGTAAGGTAAGAAAGTAAGATAGATTTGTACACCTGGGTTAAATATTTTTTTCAGTAAACCAATCTCTTCATGTTCGAAGAGCTGAACAAAAATCAAAGGTCCTATGAGACAGGGGTGTGACAGCATGTGGTCTGTACATTTGGTCTGTTCTGATCTTCTGACAGGTTGGTGCTACATTTGATCTTGACTGACATGGAGGACTGAATCAAATAGGGACACAGGACATTTATGAAATGAATAGAAGCATTACTTTGCTCTGACACAGTCAAACGCGCAATGCTGGTATCATACACATTTTCCAACACAAGACCACACCAGAGCTTAATAAATAGAAATAGACCTGGGCTACCTGGCTAGTCCAGCCAGAACAAATGTGATTTTATTGATTAGTCTAACTAACCTTCTCTAGAAATATAGGCAATTCACCAATCAAAACTACAATAATGTTAGCATGCAGCTGTTAGCTAAGGTAATTGTAACAATTAGCTTAAGTGTTGTTTGGTTGTGCAAGCAATCTCTATGTAGTCATGCACACAAAGCTTAATTAATGTAACTTTTGCACTTTAAAATGATGTAGACACTAGACAACTATGTTATTTCATTTGTTGAGTTGTGTATTTACACATATTCATATATGTGCAACTGTTCATGTGCAGGAAACAAAAGAAAACCCAGGATGCAGTGTGTCATGATGGGGAAAGTCCTGTGTTTGAAGGGGATGAAGTGAATGTGATTGGTCTTTGTCACAACCCTTTAACACGCCCACCTTTAATGTATGGTACTGCATTCTTTCTGATCCCACACTGCACCCAAGTGCACCACAGGTATGCCAGGTGAGCCTGATCATCCAAGTGGCATGCCCCAAACCCTCTGGGCAGCAGTGTCATGCATGAATGTGCTGTATAAACATGGTTCATTGAAGGGTGAACTCAACGTAAAGCACCAAAAAGCTGTTTGCCAACTGCTGAAAAACATCAGAAAAAAGACCTGTGTTTTACAGCGCCACCCAAGGATTTACGGCACTTTCTACTGTAGGCAATTCAAACAGCACACCTATTGTTGCTGCAGTCACTTCACAGCAACATTTGAAGGACTTTTATGAACAAATCAGTGCAGATTCTAACAGACAAAATCTCATCTCATATCATTATTATACAGGTTGTGTCAGCTGGGTCTGGAGAAATAAGTCCAAACGTCTGTAACAAATCAAACGACACACTGAGTTAAAGCATCCAAACAGTCTTTTGAAATATCTGCAAGTGAATGATGATCACAAGAAATCATTAAGACTGGGAGCCAACAGCTGCAAAGTTCCTCCACATACAGTAAGTCAAAGCCACAGCATATACACATAAACCTGAAAAAGAATGCAAAATAAATAAAAAATACACACACACACACAAAAAAGAAACAAAAAAAAAACAGAAGATCTAAACATTTTAATCTGTGTGAACTGAACTTTGAGCCAGCTCTTTTGAAGTGAGAACTCGCATAAGCACATACAGCACTCCTTACTGATTGGTTAGGGCAAAACACAACATACATAACCTACCATACTGTTTTCCTGTGCAGTCAGGAATTATTTCTGACATTACTGCACCAAAACCCCAAGAATCTTGACATATCTATTTTAGGCTCTTGCAAGAATCTGGATCATATCTGGAGATTTTTTGATGACGTCTTACAATGCTGTGATTGGAGCATGTCCAGTCCAGATTTTATCATATATGAGTCATACTTTGAAATATCTGTGCAACTACATCTCTGGATTCTGGGGTATTTTGCGCAGTGTATTGTCATTTCAGCCATGCTCACTTTTAGTTTTACTTCAAAATAATGTGGTTTAGATGATCTGGATAAACTGTCACTTTGTTTCCGACCTGTCTGATCATCGGCTTGTATTTCTTGACACGTCTGACTTCTTTATGTCCTAACGTTTCCAGAACTCAGCATATGCATTGCCTGCTACGCTTTAGTCATAACTGACAGATATGATGGCAAAACAATGAAAATAAAAAAGTGGAATGATCCTCGGTCTTGTAAAAGTATGTCGGCACGAGAGTCAACCTCCGTCCAGCTCAGTGGGCCTGTGATGACAGAGCAGCAGTGAATCATGGGCCGCTGCTCGACTGGAACTGGAGCTTGAAATGAGCAAATATAAAATCCTGCATGTGATCAAAGCTGCAGCAAAAATATAAATAAAAAATTACAGCCAAATTTGGAAAATTTGAAGTTAGTGGATAAACTTTTTGGTGAGCATTAGCTTTGCATGTATGTGTGTGTTGGCTTCACCTGGTGCTCCACCGCTCCTTGTGCGCTGAGAGGAGAGGGGCTGCATGCAACTTAACCTCCCGTGTGAGCATGAAATAATGTCCGAACTTCCTCCGAGTTACTCAGCTGCTCTAACAGCCCTGACTCCGAGGGAGATGACTCGCAGGTGGGGAAAGTTCCAGTTAAATCCACTCTGAGCAGGCCTGAACCAATGAAAAGAAGCTTCTCCACACAAACACACACATTCACACACAAATCTTTGATCTGTTGTCTATCATCCTACAAGATGAGACAAAATAAATCTGAGAGATTTTGTGTATGAAAAGCCTCATTTATATCTCCGTCATGACATTAATACAAATGTTATGATCAGCCAAACAATGTTCACAGCCACAGGATTGTTTCAAATTCTAGTCCAGATCATGTTTAAGTTTGAATTAAAAAAAAACAAAACAATGGATCAAATGATGTGTAGTGTGAACACTCGTCCTCCTGCAGCTCACATTCGCTGTGTGCTTCAGTGCCGGCACTCTCATCAGCACCGGTCTCAGAAGCAGCAGAAGGTATGAAGGGGAATGTTGCTTGTAGACCTGATGTGAGAGCTTGTCGAACAAAAATCTGTACATGTGTTTAAATTTTCACTTGTATAAAAACTCACACACATGTAAGCTGATTGTGAAAAAAAGCATATGAGAGCTTGTAAAAAAAAAAAAAAAATAGTGAGCTTGAGCTTGCATGTTAAAATTTTCATACAGAAAATATTCATACGTGTGATGTGAATGTGGAGTCACAGAAAAAAAAACAACAAAAAAAACCCCCACAAATATCTAGATTTACATTTGCATAAATACAATAACGGTTGCAGATTTCTAATCCAACAACAAGTACAGTCAACCACTACTCTTGTTGTCGCTTCCTGCGACTACACAAATGTGCTCTCGCTTCACAAAGTGATGAATCTGCATGCCTTGACTTTTGCAACACTGTTTGCGTTAAATATGTTTCAAAACTGTAGCAGTGGAAGTGAGAGCGAAGGAGAGAGAGAGAGAGAGAGAGAGAGAGAGAGAGAGAGACGGGGGGTGATGGGGGTAGGGGGACTGTTTGCTCTGCTGTTCTCTGTGTCTGGCTGCGGTGGAGCTGCAGAGTGCAGAGGAGGAGACACCATCACATACAGCCTGTGTCACACTTTATAAGAATCATGGAGTAAACAGAGGGGAAATTTATGATGATGATTTGTAGAACAATACATTAAATAGAAAAACCTTCACATACATTAAATGTATATCATTTTGAAAGGTTTTAGTCCATTTGCACAATTCAATTACAGATCCAGTTATGATTATTTATTATTGTTGTTTATGAAGGAAAACTGTGGGAGAAGTACCTTTTCATGTTACGGTAACAACTACAACAACAGAGTACCATATAACTATAATCACTACTGTAACTACAGAGAGACATCTGAAGTCAGACTGGACCGTACAGTGAAAACAGCAGCAGACATATTTGAATATTCATGGATTTTCCTTCATTCACTGCATCTTTCTGTATGAAGATTTCATAGATCTGAGCTGATCACACAGACTTTCGAGGGCTTTAATTAGAATTTCTGATGAAACAAGAGCAGAAAGCAAAGCTACACAGCAGCATCCTGCTAAATAAGCTCAGCCAGACTTCCTGTTGTCTTCTGGCTGCTCCGTATTCTATAAAACGTGGCTGGTTGTTTATACTGGACTTAAAGGGAGCTGTACTGGAAGCTGTGGTCCTGAACCCACTCCCCTGTCTGTCCTCTGAAGCATCTGGATTATTCTGGGTTTTAACTTCTTTTCTCTGAGACTTTAAGCCAAAGTTTTTTGTTTTTTTAACTTTGTGATTCGTATAAAGTGAGTCAGCTGCCTCAGTGTTTAAACAATGATAAAGACACTAACACATAAACTGTAAAGCAGGTGGATGGAGCCAAACTGAGCATAGTTTGCTGTGGAGGCAGACGTGAGGGAGATGTCGGCCTCGTAGAAGCACAGTGTGCAGCCTGCTCCACTGGGCAGAACACCACAACACAGACACATCTATCTCTCTCCCTCTTGCTCGCTCTCGGTCTCTCTCTCCGACGGCCCAATTTGTGTAGTGGCCCATCGGGGAAGTCCTAGCTCTCCCAGCGGCTGCTCCGGCATTGGTCTGACCTTTATGGTAAATGCATTGAAACGGCCCAGAGCCGGCTGACATGCAGGGCTGGCGACTTCATTCTGTCATTTTTCTCACTTTTCCAAAGACCAGTGCTGGAACGTGAAAGTCTTACCTGAACAGAGGCTATGAAACCTTAACTGTACCTGAGCTCAGCACATCCACTACACTACATCCACTACAGTGTATCACACTGAGACTCAGACAAAGTTAACGTGAGGATACATGTGACTATGTTCAGTTTTCAAAATAAGGTTTAAAACACGCTTTTTGTGAAGTCGTGGATGGTATTGAGCTGCTTAGCTGCCACGTTTGTCAGTTTATTTGTTGTGTAGAAGCTAAGCTAAGTGCTACATTCATAGTTGCTGTAGCTCAAGTAAAGCTCACAAGGTGATTTGTGTATTTGCGTTGTGTTAAGTGTGAATACATAATATGTGCATTATTTTTAGAAATTGACTGAAGAGAATTATATTATATTTGTACTTTTTTATCTGAGTTCTTAGGTCATTTATTTTATTTTTTTAATGCACAATAGTAGGAACTGAGACTGAAAAAAGACTGATATTGAAGAAACCTAATAGTAAGTGACTAATGACTTTCAAGGAGCTTTCAGAGTTAAGGAACTGAACTGAATAAACCTATAACCTTGAGGAATTTAAAAGGACAAAGCTTAAAGGAAAAACAAAGAGTGGTAACTGAAACGCTTCAGAGGATACATTTGATTTTTGTATGAGCATTTCTCTGGTTTCAGATAATCCTACCTTTGGTTGTATTCTCATGTATTTTAATTGTACTTGTGAATTGGGTGAAGTGGAAGAACTTTTGTTCCAAAGAGAAGATGCATTGAGAAAAATAAGTGTGCAGAAAAAAAAAAAAATGAACAGAGCCCTTTTACAAACATACAGGGGAGTCTTCTCATTGTACTTTTTTCCATTTACATTCCATTTTTGGCTGGACTGCAACAACAGGGCCAGCCCCATAATCCTGATGTCTGTGACTGACTGACTGATCATACAGTTTAGCACATTGTTGCTAGATTTAGAGACTTCTTTTTCAAACAGGACTGGGTATAAACCTGGTGCATGTCTGGACCACGTATTGATGCCACACGGGGGCTCAGAGCTACACCTCTCAGGGCTACACTTAAAATACGTTGAGTCTGAACTCCATTACAACAAATAAACTACTTTCATTACATGTATCATTATTACTAATGGAGGTAGAGGAGCAAATCTGAATAACATATAAACAACAGGATCATCAGTAACCTGAAATGAGACAATACACTTACTGCAGCACAGCAATAAAAGCCCTGTTAAGAAATAAAGGGTGTCTGTCCACTGAAATGCAACAGGGCTTTTAATTTGAAATGGTTATAGCAAGTGTTGAGTTTGTTGAAGACGTACTGCAGTAACTTTAACACTGCAAACTGGAGCGACTCAAAATGAGGCCTCATACTGTAAAACAGCTCTGACCAATTCTACATATCAAACAGAGGGAGTTAGAAATGAAGAAATTACCTGCCTTTAATAAAAGTGTGTTATGTTCTGGAGTTGAGGTGAATAAATGCTGTTGTGGATGCAGATGGAGGCTGTGCTCTGTGCGAGAGACAAAATGAGAAAGATATTCTGTCTCCTCTGACTTTCTCCATGAGCGATCATTTTATAAGTAAAACAGATTAAATCACGGCACAATTTTGGTCTTTAATTTATGTGTTTGGTAATTTCTGTCATGTGGTTATAAAATAAGGATTTTTCCATAGGCCGTACTAGGTTTTGACCTAGTTTTGTTTTAAGTCAGAGGTCAGGCGTGTTTTGAAGAAACATGTGTCAAATATGAACCCACACACATTGTACACACAGTAACAGAATCAACAGTCCTCACTCTGTCATGTGACCCCCCTAATCTCAGATGACATTCACTGGTAGATGTCACTTAGAATCCCCACAAATAGACACTCCTTACATCTTATCTATCAATCTCATAGTTATGAGCAGGTGGTCTCTGTCTGTACATCCATGGTTACAGTGCAAGGTCCATGGTTTGTGTTGCAGAAAAAGTAAAATGATATGGACTAAATAAACATGAACATGTCATTTTGATATTTAGACCTACACACTGATGATCAGTCTTCACCAGATTGATTGTGCAGTGGAGGTTAAAGCTTGACTGATGCTGCTCAGGTTATTTTTACCTCATGATATTTAAAAAAAAAAAAAAAAAAAAAAAAGCCTTTAAAAATCTAATAACCAAATCGACTGAAATGTTTAATTTTGTGTGAACCTTCTGTCCTTTCTAAAAGATAAACTGCAACAGTAGAGCTTGTTGCAGGAAGCATCTGGCTGCAAGTGGCAGCTCAGAAAGGACTCCCTACTACTGTCGAGCTAATGCCAAATGACGACTCTCACACATAAAAAAAAAAAGAAGAAATGTTGAACTATAAATATTCAGTGTTCAGATGCTAAAACAGGGAGCAGCCAAAACAAGACAACAACAGCCGCTCACTGGCAGAGAGCGAGGGACCAATTAGAATTTAGTCTTAGTGTGCTAATAAACATCCAGCTCTCTGATCCAAATGAGTGCTTTTGGCCCCAAACACACACACACACACACACACACACACACACACACACACACAGGAGACACAGGAGGTGAGGTGGTAAAAGAGACAGATGGAGTAAAAGCTTGTTGTTGCCTCTTTGGTCCTCCTTTGTATTCAAAAGCAGGTTGTTTGTAATTTAATAGCACATTTTGCATAGACCTGATAGCTTCCAGTTTGGGGGTCACTGTATGGGATGACCGCTAGGTTAACGGGGGCAAGGAGATCGCAGCTCTGCCACTGAAATGTACTTGCAAACTTTTATAATGTCTTTTTGCTCTTCCCAAGGATTTTGCACAAACTCTTTAAATTGCTTTAATATGTGCAGGCACATGCAGAGTGGAATATAACAAGTCATGCTCATCTTTCCCATGACAATATTCTTGTTTTGTCACCTTTGACTCAAGCTGTAATTACTTCTCCTGCAATTCTGGCAATAAAGGCAGCCTATGAAGCATGTACTATTCTGTTGGGAAACAATAGGTTTTTCATTTTAGAATGTAAACTTGATTTAGTTTTGTTTATAAAAAAGACAGAATGTGACGAAAAAAAAAATTACATTTTCCAGCATATTATGCCTTTATTAGAGAAAAGTGAGGAGATACGAATGAGGGAGAGATGGGGAAGACTCGAACCAGGAGCACTTTGATTTATGTTCAGCACCTTAGATTTCACGACAGAGCCTAAAGGGTAATTAATTAGATGTGCCAATTTGTGAGTTTTATGTTTCCTCTGCTGAAAAAAAAAAATATATATATATATATCAAATATAATATTCAAGTTTAAATCTTAGCATACATGAGTGTACTTACAGCCAGACTAATGAGCAGTATAATTCAAATGTGTTAATGATTAGTTAACTTCAAATGCACTATTTTGGAACAACTAATTTTGTATATCTTAGCTGTAATGAAATTGTACAAAAGCACAATTTGACGTGCACTGAGTGTATTTTCATGTGTTAAAATAGAGCAGCCAGATTGTCAATACACCATTATCACGACCAAATTCAAGATAATGATTTTATCACGTTGGCTATGGAAAACCTGAAATAAATAATGAATATTATACATTCAGTGAAATCCATCTTTAACTTAGTTTTGTCCCTTTTTTTGGGCAAATGGTTTACACTCAGATATGAGTGTAAGGAGATGATGAGTCTAACTAATCATAACTGTACAAAAAGAACAACTGCACTGTACTGTGCTGAAAAGACAATGAGATGAACACCATATTATTATATGTGTATTATTGACATCAAAGTTTAATTTTTTAAATATCATGTTATCAACAGTTCCGTTATTTCACTACACCTTACGTGAAATTACAGTTTACCTTGTTTGAACTATGAATGCATTAAAAACTTATTGTGTCTTGCAAATATGCAGTGAATATATTCTATTTGCAGTAACAGTATGCTCAGTTATACTTTTGGCTTATTCCAATCACTGACAAAGCACACTTATATAATAATAACCAATATATTCTGTTATTGCTTTACTACTTTGTACATTGCTATGACACACTGCACCATTGCAAATAAATTAGCAGCATCCGAAAGGCTGGAAAACTTATGGGACTAATCTCAAAGCTGAATGCACTTGTTTTCAAGACCATTCAAATAAATTACATTAACACCATCACTAATGAAGAGACAGAATGTTTTTAATTAAACAAAATGACCATGTTTTCTCATTAAAAGCACACTCAAGAATAACAAAAAAACAAAAACAAAAACAAAAAAAAACTCCCACCCCCTATACACAAACACACACACACTACACATTATGTTCCCTTTTCTTCTTTTTTGGGCTGAACTGTTCATTATTATATTGTGCGTCTGATGGCTGTTTGCACATCAGAGAACTTATCAAACTCCTCAAGAACAGCATCTGTTACCAGAATAGACAAGAGATAAGGTCACGCAGGATATTCATGCAGCATTTCCCTTTGTCTTGACTTCATTAAACTAATCCTGTGTTGAACCAGAACAGTACGTTGAACAGTAAATCAGAATTAGCAGTGAAGGATTGTATGAGTATGGTATATGAGCCAGTATGTAAGGAGTGGAAGAGGATGGAGGTGGACAGATTATCTGTGCATGACGTTCAACCAGTCCTCCATCCTGAACAACCACACAGGTCGTTTCTTTCAACTTTGACCCGTTGTAGTGTCTCCTGGATTAGTGTCCCTGCGGCAGCAGGCGCACTGTACCTTGGCTGTCATGGTTACATTTATACTCATGTGGACAGTACCAACAGTGACGTACCTACCTTCGTCGCCATGGTTACTATAATAATGGTCATGGCTTAGTTAACTTTGCCCTGTGTCATATCCCTGTGTTTTGTTGACCCATCCATCCACCACAACCTCCTCCTGACGTGGACTGTACAGCCACTAGATGTCACCTAGCAACAAAACAGAATGGTCATAGTGACCTGCTGCGCAGATGACTGATGGGTTCATTTCTTACAGGAGCAACATGGTCAATCCTACTTTTGCTTGTTCTGTTTTTTGTTGTAGGTGTGAATCTGATCAGTCTTGTCTTTTATTACAGAAACATGAGGACAATCTTGTGCACCCTGTGCTCCCCTCACTAAGGGACAGAGTCTGCTCTGGCTGATATACTGTATGTACTGAGGCACAATTTGACAGGAGTAGCTCTTGAGGATCTTCTCAAAATGATCAGTGAGCCTTTCCCTGGTTTGGTGCCTGCAACCTCATATCTTTTTCATAAAGCCTCTGGACAGTTTGGTCAGTTCGTGCCCATGTTTATTGTATCCACTATGAAAGCTATATGGGACCCAGTGACACAGCTCCAAATAACTGTTCTTCTTGTACAGCTGAATTTGACATTCAGTGTAACCAAGGGGTTGGGTATTATTTTCTTGTACCAGGTCTATCAACACCACAGTGGATGTTTTGATAAATCTGAGATACATTTAAATAAAAGAGGACTCCGTTTCAGAAATACAGCGTGAGGCAGAATATCAAGCCCAGCAGACACGTAAACGCTGGTGACATATCAATCATGTGGAGCTGTGATGGAATTCCACTTGTCAAATGTAATAATGTTTAGATATGGGCGAATCAGTATCAAATCATAGAGCTGTCAGCAAAGGATTGTCATGTGCACACCACGCCTCTGGTTTGGTAACAGGAAGTCAAATATGATCACAACTGCTTTTGTGTCACAGCTGAAAGAACTGGAACAGGCTGGAGTTAAACACACGGTGTAACTTCTGCCATTCGGGGTGTCTCAGTCAAATGACAAGAGACAGCGCTGGCTGATGAAATAGCGTGGGATCATGGGAGTTGTTGCCTATATGTGTGTGTGATATATATATCAAATTCCATATGCTTTCTTATTATTAATCAATGTTAATATTTATCCTCCCATTTTGGGAAAGTGGTCTTGGGTTTTTGGAACCTACTGTATATAATATCAACATATACTGAGAGGATTTGAGATGGATATATTCACATATGTCTATATATAAGCATATATACATAAACATACATATTTGTTAGGGCTGGACATATTTATCAATATATGAACATTTTCCAATAGGTTTCATATTGAATTTTTACACATGCAGGCTAATCATTAGTTTCATCCAAAATACAGACACAGAGGGAAAAATGTCCTTCAGTGAATTGCAGTTCAGCATTGCATTAAATCAGGTCTTGTACACACTGGAGTGACTCAACTAGCCAGTGAGGATATGGGGATACAAAAATAATTTAATGTGCACATATTTAAAGTTTCAGTTTTCAACTTTTATTCCCAACAATTAAATCATTTTCAGTTTAGTATTCAATATGGTGTTAGTTTCATATTATTTTAGTTTTTAATTAGTTTTTGTTAATAACCTTTGAAGCTGCAAATAAGAAATGTCATCTGGGGAGTTTTATACAATGGATCTTCTTATTCTAGGTGCCTTTACCTTCACCTCCAGTACATGAAAATATATATTTATGTGGTAAAATTAATATGATTGTTTTTTTTCCTTTTCTTTTTAAAGGTGAACTTTTACCTTCTCTCAAATGAGCGTATGCAGTTTCCCAGCAGCAGCTGTTGAAATGGTCACAGTCTATCTGGTGCAACACAGCCTTTAATGTTTCAGAATCAAATGCAGTGAAATCTATTTGAGTGCATTAAAAGTCTCCTCTGGAAAGAGAGTTCAAAGCCGAGTTTTTGAGACACGCAGTCAAAGACAAAGCAGCCTTCAAAACAATCAGGAATCAGACCAGAACAGAGAGGAGCATTAGTGTGAATTCATGGAAATAACCTGCAAAATCAAAGTCCTCTCCAAAGCCAGCAGCAGAGAGTTAAGCAACACAAACACAGCAACCGCTCACGAGGCAAGACAGAGGGAGATTAGGATGTCAGCACACGGCGCTCTCCAATCCTGAATGCCTTTAACTGTCTTTGTGACTTACATGATGTAAAACCACTACAGAGAGGTGTAAGAAACCTGGGGTGCCACTTGCCACTCTTTTGACAGAATGGATGCTTCAGCAAACACGGTGAAACCCGAAGCTGTGAATGGCGCTGTGATTGCAGAGGATGTATGTGGCACCTCTCAGATTGTGCCGACAGACCGTGCTGCAGACGAACGGCGGAGGGGGATAAAAAGTTGACAGGCAAATTGAAGAAGAAGGGGAGGATGAGGAGGGGGGCATCGGAGGGATGATAACACCGGGGGAGGGAAGGGCTGAGGGAGACGCCACTGATTGAATCCATCCCTCTTAGCCTCGCCGCAATCCAGAAAGGGATGGCTAATACCACTTGTCAAACACTCCCTTTCATGCTGAGATTTGAGGAGCGTGACCCAGCTTACAGTACAGTCGGCAGCCTGTGTGAAAGCATGTGTGTGCATAGGAACGTGTGATAATGTGTGCTAATGTGTAGCTCTCTCTGCGTTAGGCAGTGAAGTTAGGAAGACTTGAGCGTGAGGGAGGTAGTGAAGGTACAGTAGGTCAAGATCCACTCAGCACTGGCAGACAGCAGTGATTGACAGTGATGAGAGTGTAGTTACATCAACCTGGAGGTAACACTTTATTTCACAGGTCCCATAGTTTACTAACATCCGCTGAACCTGCGCCAGGGAGGGGAGACGAGTCAGGGAACAAACATGCATATCACCATGAACTTATGAATTATATCAAAGATGATCTAAAAAGATGAAGTGGACCCTTCAAAACTTGGTTTCATCTCTGTCACCATTTGCATTAATCATCATTACCATTAATCATCATTACCTTCCATGTTATTGACTCACCCCAGCTTCCTCTCATCCTGGGTTACCGTCTGTGTAGACATAACCCTCAGACTGACTGGTGTGTGTCTCTAAAGTCTGCATTATCTCTAGGGTTGGCACTGGCTGTATGAAGAAATAAGGGACAGACACCCTGGTGATGCAAAGATTTTTTTTTGATAAGTCAAAATGCTGATACACACTCTGTCATGTGCATATAAGCCAAAATAACAAATATCAAGGGTGACAAAAAATGTAGCCCAATTGTTTGGTTGAGTTTCTGTGAATAACCAGTACTGTTATAACTGAGGTCGTACGCAAAAGTTAATATTCAGCCCCAAATCTAACTGAATGGATAGAAAATTAACATGATCAACTGGGTGATTATTGCCTTGTTACCTGTAATAGGTATTGCATAATACAAGCTAACATTAACTATGATACAGGCTGCAGTTGGCAATATGCAATTAATTAATTTTTTGCACTTATTCTGGAAACCACAGTGAGAGAGAGGATGACATGCAGGACCACAGGCTGGACTCTATACACGCTGGTATGCGCTCTACCAGGTGAGCCACCAGGGCGGCGTATTGCTGTCTTTACGAGAAGAAGGCAACCGAATGTGTACTTTTGCACAGCACACAGCTTGTGGGTCTCCCGCTCACTAATGTACTGCAGGCTGTAACTGTTTTGGTTTTACTTGGCAGTACATTATTCACAGAACCTTAAGGACATACTTTATTTATCTTTAATGACATGTTCAAAAATATGGGACAAATTGCATCCCACAGTGCATTAATAAAGGATGCAGCATTTTATATTCATTATGGGATGATCCCTTATTTTATGGGATAGTTGGCAAGCCTACATGTCTCCCTCTCCCAGTGAGGCCTCTGTTATACTCGCTTGGAGGCTACTGACACGCAGTTCATTATACTTCACTCGGAGGAAATGCTCCAGACATGTGTAGTAGATCCTTACCTGCATATTCTGGCATGTGCACAAATCAGAAGGGTGACATCCACCACAGAAGAAGAATAGCTGCTGTACTTATAATTTCAAAGATGAGTTGTTGGTGAGGGCAGTGGCCGGACCTCCTCACACAGCTTCTCTTCAAATCAGTGTCAGGCATTTGTACTCTTGTAACACGCTGCCTGATGATGAAATTCAGTTCACGCAGATCCTCACATACCCGCAGACGCAGAGAGTATAACGCTGGCTTTACTCGTTCTCTGTTTTCGGATGATTGTTGCCAGTGGTGAATTGTCCCTCCTGGGCCACGTTAGTACAGACAGACCTTAGCCCCTCCTGCGTGCATGTTTTTAATTTGTTTGGTTTAATATAGAAACCTCACTGATTGAGTCCCGGAGCGCTGCTGTTTCTCCTCTTATCCCTGGTGAAACAGGTTGTGACTGTTATGTGCAGCACCCTGCTGATGTATAACTTTTAGTTTTAAGTTGAGGCCCAGCTGCTGTGTGGTTGACCCTCTGTTTTCGTATAAACTCTAGGTCCTGTGTCGCAGCGAAACTCTGGTTGAGCCGTTCATGTGGGTGTTGTAGAATAATTGGACAGGAGAGGGAAATGCCAATGTATATTTGTATGTTTATATTATGTATTTATGTTACATGTTGCAACATGCATTTAATCTGTTTTTTTTTTTTTAATTGGCTGCTGACCACTGGTTTGTTTAATAAGATAAGAGGGAACTTTATTCATCCTGAGGGAAATTCAGATATTGTATTATTCCTTTAACTTTTCACACATTCGTTTATTCACTCCATATATAATATTTATATTTATATTTGTGTTTGAAAAAAAAACAATTCAATAAATTGTGAAAATACATTTATTGTCTCTTCATCTCTTACAGCTCACACTGATTCTGCTGAGATTTCTGAATGATTTAATCACCTGTGTGCAGCCAACACTGAGGCTTACAAGGTTCAGAGCTCAAAAGTCATTTTACAATATCTCCGCACCTTTGAAAACAGGTTTCAGAAAAGTGTATGTTAATAGTTGACTTTAATGTTCTCAGATAATTGGTGCTGTGTTTGTGCTGAGAGACTCCTGAGGTTTACACGATGAAAAGCAGTTTTTCCTGATGGCCTGCATCAATAATCAAACCCAGATTTGTGGCCTGTGTAGTAAGTGAAAAAAATGGTTTCAAGAAAACACAGTATTTCCTGCTTTAATTTCTGACTTGTAATCATGAGGCTGGAAGAAGTTGTGGGACATTCGACTGGTGACTTGACAGGGCTGTAGTCTTCAGGGGACAGTTTGAGGTATAACAGCGTGTCATCAGCGTAATGATAGAAACTTATCTTGTTTTTTTTATGTATTATGTGGGCAAGAGGCATCATGCTCAGACTGAGTAGCAAAATTATATTGTATTGACCCCTGAGGCAACACTGACTCCTAGAAATTCTGTTTATATACAACTAAACTCCAACAGCAAATATGTTTTATTAGAAACATAATCTCTGGCTGGATTGTATTTGGAGGCAATGCTTTTTTTTTAGGCGGTGGTGGTGTTGCCTGAAGCTGGGGTATATGGCGGGTGTATAAAGTGCACGACTGTCAAACCAGTGACAAGATCAGATATTTTGCTGGAGGGTGTCTGAACATTTTACTAAGAAATTAAGTGTCAATGAATTTGCGACTTGCCAGATATTATCAATTAAAAACATATCTTAATTGATATGACTTGAAAAGAAAATGAAATCTGGTCACAGTTACCGTCAAAACGCATTTGCTGTTGCAATTTCATTGTATATAAATGTAATTTCTAGGAAACAGGGCTGCCTGGGGGAGTCTGCACTGTGTTGACATAATTAGACGTGGAAGACACAGAAAATTGTTGTCAAGTACTGAAGGAGAAAGTGCTACTCACTTTTCACGCTATTCAGTCAAAATGTTATGATTGATCGTTTCAAATGCTGCACTCAAACTTAATAATACGAAGACAGGTCCTTTACTAATGTCACTATTATATTGTGGATCATTGATGAACTGGAGAAGGGCTCTTTCAGTGTGGTGATTACTATGGAAACATGACCGGATTGTATGTGTCATGATGGTTTTTGAGAGTGAGGTTTCAACTGTTTAGAAACTACTTTTTTCAATGATATTATTAAGGAATAAAATATTTGAGATTGGCTGGTAACTAGAAATTATAGAAAGATCTAGACTGAGCTTTGTTTAAGTATCACGTGTTTAAGAGGCCTGCGTTAAAACATTAACAAAGTTAAAACAACACTGGAGCATATATTGAAAACATTTTTAAAATGCAGGTGAAATTGCTGAGGTTCTGCACCACCTCCTCCAATTATACTTAGTGGCAGGGTCACATTATAATATTTGTTATGAACAACGGCATAACAATCTGAAGGCCATCTATCATTTTGACAGATTAGAGCAGGCAGCAGGTGGCATCACGGTAACGCAGGTGGAAGTACAGACCTTTTCCATTGTCCACACAGAGTACACCGTGGAGGTGAATAAATTCCCCTCGGACTGCCACGTCTCACTGTCCTGGTGCTGACAGTGTGTTGTGGAGCTTCAGGTTGGAGGCCTCTGAGCACATATGGGTCCTCATGCTGCAGATGAAGTGAGTTCAGAGAGTTTTCCAATCACTTCCCTGGAAGAAATGTTCCCCGACTTTAATAGTCTGGCTGAAGTGACGCTGATAATTCCAGTCTCCATTGTGGCAGCAGAGCGCAAGTTCAGCCTTCACAAGAAAATTACAGCCAAGAGAAGGAAGTTGTTTGGCAAAGACGCCAAACCTGATGACAGTCGCCTCTGCAGTATTCTGCCTTGATGCATTTGATTACGCTCAAGTGAGCAGTTTAAGTTCATGGAAGAAGGTGTTGGTTTGTTCATATTTTAATTGTAATTTCATAATTTTATAAATGAGCATTGTTCATGTTTGTCAGTTTTCTAGTGCCCTGCTGTCACTGCAGAACAAAAAATAAATAAAAAAATAAAAAGTAATCTGCTTGTCGTCGTGTCGTTGTTGTCGTGTCGTGGTATGAAATGTGATGCCCTGTCAGTGTTTGTGTTCATGTTTTCTCTCCATGCCCTTTTGAATGCATAACCCAAAAATTAAATGCTATATGTCCCATTATCATTAAAACTTTGAACAACCCTGTCCATCAGGATGACGGACAATGAGAATCTCTCACGCAGCCTGTGCTGAGAAGGAGCAGTGGAGAGAGGATCTGGACTGAGTGTAGAAATATTGGATCTGATATTCATAATTCATTCATAGAAAGCTGCAAGGATTTGTGCTTTGTAACTGTCAAGATCCTTCAGCAGCTTGGTTTTTCACTCAGCCCTCCTTCCAGTCTTTTCTCCTCACTGATACATTATTTTGTGTTTACCAGACACCACTTCAGTTTTCAGCTGTCAAGCGTTGTCTCCAAAACTTTGTTAAAATTTGTTATCATGTCATCACAGGAAGACAACACTGGTGTGACTAATGCAGAGTAGATGGCAGTAAACACATCCACTGAGTTTACAGGGAGACAGCCATGACTGTATCATAAACTGCAATGTTATCTATGTGTACTGTATGTTGAAGTCTGCTGTCGTCACCATTGAGGATATACAGTACTGGATATTAATTCAGCAGATTCTTTTGTGAAAGTTGTAGTATGGCATGATGGTAGACTGTCGGGGTTAATACAGGGGTTGTGCATTTCAGTATCAGAGGAAGTTATTCAAGCGGGGGTAAAATCACCAAAGTAGGGGGCACAGTGTGACAGTGACTTTAAAAACTCCAGGTCTAACCTGACAGTTCATTTACAACTTGTTTTTAATTATTTATTTTTCTCTAGCTCTTCATGAACTAACAAGTAGTGTGAGGTCAAAAATCAAAAACAAGATTGGTGACAATTTACTTAATTCCATATGTGTTAGAATCTTACTGTTTTTTTTATTTTATTTTATTTTATTTATATAGTTTTTATGCCTTTATTAGGTAGTGCTGACAGAGATTGACAGGAAATGCAGGAAAGCAACATGCAGGAATTGGCCAGCCAGGAGTTGAACCAGGCACCCTAACCACTCGGCCATCGGGTTGCTCAAACGATAACTGACTTTGTCTTGGTATTGACAGTAGATATAGTAGATATCGTGGGTGTTAAATTCCACATTCATGAACTGGGATCACTGGGACATAGTTGAAAATCTGAATTTGAACTTTTCAGTTCTGATAACAGAATTTAACAGCCACTAACCACAGCTGTATATATATATATATATATATAGGTTTGCTTGTATAGGCATAGGATTTCCAGAGTAAATGACATTCACAAACAAATCAGTTGGACAAGCTGTGACTACTTTTCTTAATAAATAATGTTCTGGTCTTAATGACCCACATGCAGTAAGAACTCTTAGCTGCTGTAGATATCTCACAGAGGGGAGTTAAAATGGTAAGATCGTTTGAGATGGGCAGATATATTGGTAGGGTGAATTCAGCAAGACCTTGACTTCATGGAACATCGGTAGTTACCATGCAAAAAGAGAATGGGAGTGTTGGTTACAGTTAAAGTGGACTGAGAGTCATATGAGAAGTTGTTAGGTTTTTATTCAACCAGGCTCTGTACCAGGTGATTTCACTGACTACCATATCCACCTGAACCCAGAGCTAGTCAGCTCACAGCCTACGAGGACACATGTAAGCTGCAGTGTGCTGCAAGTGTCTCTGCATGACATGACAGAACCAGAATCACAGGGCTTGATTAAATGTATAAAATGTGCTCTCTGTATCCCTCACATGTCCATAGCAACCAACCTGTGGGCTGCTTTTTACAGCCACTTCAACCTTCTCAAGTGATGCTCCACAACAGAACTTAGTGTCCTCATTCTGTCACAGAGAGGAGGAGAGGCAGAGAGGGATGACGTGGGAGGGGACAGAAAGACACTCATTCCTGAACCCAACAAGCATGCAAACCAGCCTTCTTTGTGAGCATCGATGAAAGAGGGAAGATCTCTGGACTCACGGTCATTACACACAATATTTAGGAGGATGTGAATTAAAGCTTGCAACCCACAGCAGCTCCCAGAGTTTGGCTACCAGACTGGTTGTGATTCGCTGAAACATAGGGTGGATATCAAAGTTAACAGTTAATTCTAACTCTAGATTAAAGGTCCCATATTGCATAAAGTGGGATTTCATTTCTTTTTTTGATCATAAAGCAGGTATAGGTTCTATATTGATACTGTGAAAGTATCAAAGCCTCAGTCCACAGAGAAATGCACACAGCCTGTATTCAGAAACTGAGCCTTAAAATGAGCCGTCTGGACTTCTGGAACAAGCACCTGACTTCTGTAACTGTCAAGGACAGCGCTGTTTTTTCCTGTGCCCAAGACACTGTGGGATTAATCATTTGTTTATTGTATAATAATTTGAATCATTTTATAACATGTTAAATTTATCTATTTTCAGTTAACTTGAGGCCTGTGTTGTGTCATTTATGGATGACCTGACCATGTGTAATTCAATAACTGTAGTAGTTATTAGGTTAGCCTTCTGCTAACCGTAGCCAAAGGCTCGTGGCTGTAGCGGTGTTGCTTGTGTGCGTATAAGAAGCTCAGGAAGAGAGAGAAGGGAGCTGCATTTTCAAATTCTTTTTTTCTTTTCTTTATTTCTAAATACTCCAGCTTTAAGGGAGTGCATTATTGTTTATCATTATGGGCAATTTTTTTTTTTTTTTGTTGTGACTTACAGACTCCTACATGATGGAGTACAGGGTGCTCATAGTATCTGTACCCTGGACAAATAAACCACAGGGTTACAAAATAAGCAGTTTGTACGCAGCCCACAACAAACTGTACAGTGTGCTGGCAAACTCCTGTCAGAGGTGCAGTGTGAGAATTTGATTTGACAATAAAATGCACATATTGGTGTTAGAGAGTACAAAAAATATATTGTCCTCCAGCTGGTGGCACCCTAGGCAACAGCACAGCTCAGCTCCACCCGGTGATGGATGCTTACAACAGCCAGTTTCATTCACCTTCATCCTCTCTTCCAAATACATTGGACTATAATCTAAGGGTTTGTTTACAACAACAATTTGTCTGATTGTGTCACTGTTTGTGTTTGGTGACCCATCAGATTTCCATGTATTGATGTTTCTGTGTTCCCACATCTGACCAGTTAACATGACAATAATAACTGAAATGAACTATAATTAAATAACTAAAACTGATGACCATAGTTTTCTTTCCTTTTTTCAGTGGGGAAGTTAAAGTTAAGAAATTCCTAGCTGTGGTTATAGCTAATTACCTCTTCACGTGAGCTGTACAGGGAATCAATTTTTATATAACTCATCTTTTTAATGTTATTAAGGCTTAAAGTTTTGCATAGTTGAATAGGCGTGGCCGTGAGTGACAGGTGGGTGAGCGTATGCCACTACAAACCGGCATGTGCCGAAGTCTGGGCTCCACAAACGCCCCACCTCTTTGCCCATTTCTTGGATTAGCCTGGAGTGGTGTCAGGCACTGCCAAAATACAGCACTCTGAGCTTCAAAACCACTCTTCAGAAACCATGGCTGACAGCACAGAGGCTACGTCCATCTTATTTTACAGTCTATGGCAATGGCTCTCAGGTAAGTTTGGCCTCGGGCAGGAACCTAATCAAAGACTAATTTAAGAAACTGATTGATTAAAATGCAACTGAAATTTACTTTGTCACTGTTCCCACATGTAGTGATGTGGCCACAGTCACATATTATGCATTTGACTGATTTACTGAACTGGTGTTATTTTTTTTTCATATCACACATTTTGTGTCCGCTATTTCAGGAGTTTGTCAAGCAAGCAACAAAACCATTGGAACTTACTGTCATAACTTTTCACTGTACTGTGGACTGACTACAGCCCGTGGCCTGATGTGACTGTGTCTGTCATTCACTCTCAAAACGGTTGAAAGTATAACAAGTATCTTCAGGTGGGGGGAGATTCTCTATTTAGACAACTTAATGTGGGACTGTCAGTCTGATATTGTACGCAAAAAAAAAAAAAAATCAGAGTATCAAAAAATCCATGGGCCAGATATTATTGCTGGTGGGCCAATTTTGGCCCCCAGGTCACCAGTTGCTAACCACTAATCAATGGCATAGGTGCAGCCGGTTATCACTTATGAGATTATAAAACAGTTTTTTCCCACAACTCAAAGGGCTGCACTTACACTCATAGAAACTGGAGTTACAATCCGTCATTAATGTATGTTTCATATGGACTTTGCCCTTTCTCTCTAATGCTTGTGGGTCAAAGGCAAAGCAGGATATAGTCTACGACTCACTGGTTCTGCCCAGTACCAAAAGCACAACCACACCTACTTCAATAAACAAATCAATGGCCACTGCATATGGCCAGCCACTGCAGGATGCGTAATGATGCACCACGGGGGCCCATATGCAGCTGAATGACACAGCATAGTAGAATAAAACCATTCTCTGTGATGAGGTGAAGGCTGGGAAACAAACAAAGTCTGCTGCTACGACAAAGTGGAAACAAAGGTTACACACTGTAACAGACCAGCGAGGAGCGGGGAAGACAGGTGTCTCTCCATAGGCCAATGGGCAGGAGGGGGAACGCACATCCAATCCTAATCACTCTGATAAAACACTGAGTACAGAGTGAGTCATTGAGAAACAGGCCTGTTGATAAAAAACAGATGAAGGCAGAGGAAAGACCAAGACGCTGTAGCTCAAATGTCTTCCACTATCTCTCCTCTGTGCAAAGCCATGCAGGATGAAATTCCCCGGGTGCACCCTGATACTCTCCACGGGATCCATCCCAGAAGGGAGATATGCCTGTGAGATGTGAGCCTGTGTAGAGGCGCACAGCCAGTGTGACAGGCACTGTGCAGACAGAGGAAGCCCCTGAGATAGGCCCTGTAACAGGACAGTGCACGCACCGGGCAGAAGAGATGTGACATGGCTTCCTCCTCAGAGCTGTGGAGAGGAGGAAAGAACACAAAAAAGCTATCACTCTTGATCTGAAGTAGCTAGTGATGCCGGGTTAGGGGGTAAAATAGCTGAGCTGCCATCCCCTTTGATTCTGAAACACGAAGGGGCCACAGAGAGGGCAGATAATCACTAACTCTCTTTGCAGGTGTCAGAGCCGACAGTAGAGCCATTTTAGCTGAAAACTTAAGCAAAACCTGATCCACAGGTTCAAAGGGGGCTTTAACCAGCGCATCTAAAACCAGCGCTCAATCTAACTGAGTGGTAAGGGAGCATGACACTGGCCCCTGTCTCTGCACGCCTGGAGGAATGACAGCATGTGAGATAGGGTGCATGGAGTGAGGTCCAAAGCCTTCCTCCACACACCAGCACTGAAAAGCTGGCCACCTGGAGCAAGACGCCCTTGTAAACTTGGCTCTAGGCCCCTGGACAGTGTGCACAACATCCTGAGAGAGGCCCAGATTCTCTAAGGATTCTTGTTCAGCGGCCAAACCCACAGACACTGGCCTGTAACTGGGTAATTCCTGATCACTCCTCCTTCCTAGCAAAGAGTTTCTCCATGCCACAGAAGATCCCATGGGCAAACTGAAAACAGCTGCTGCAGGAATGGAAACCAGGCATGAATGAGGGAACTATTAGGGATGTGAATCTTTGGGTGTCTCACAATTCGATTCGATTCCGATTCTTAGGGTCACAATTCGATTCAAAATCGATTCTCGATTCAACCGATTCTCGATTCAAACGATTCTCGATTCAAAAATTGATACAATACTTAGTCTGTTAAGGCAAATTATGGCATCAAAACAATACAGTTTGTATAAGATAATGTGATTTTTAAATAAACTGATTCCAATGATGTAATCACACTAAGGCCAACTTAAGACAAAAGGCAACATTTATTCATGCTAAACTGCGTTAAACCTGTGTTCTCGACTACGCTGTAGGGATGCAGGTCCTTCGAGATAAAACAGGCGATGGATTTAGTTATTTTTTTGGCCCATTCAGAGTTGGCTGGGAGTTTGTTGACAAATTGGTGTAGTGTACGTTGGCTGGCTGCTGGAGGTGGCTGGCCATCGCTCCTTTTAACTCTGGGTGGTGACGTGCGATGTGTGCACAGACATTTGTAGTGTTTCCAAAGTACTTCACCTTTGTTTTGCAAACCTTGCATACTGAATGATTCATGTCGAGCTGCTGTGTCCCAGGGAGATAATAAAACCCAAAATGAGTCCAAACTCCTGCCTTCGTTGAAGATGGGACTGGCTGAATTTGTTGCTCCTCCATGGCTCCTGCCCCTTCACAGTACAGTTGTGCTGCGTCTTTTTTTTTTTCAAAGTTGCTGCAACTCTGTGTACGGAAGCCCATGGGGGAGCGCAGAGAGACGGGGGAACGTTAATAAAAAATCAATTTTTGAAGTTTATGAATCGATTCAGAATTGTGGATGATTAGATTTTTTCCCCCACCCCAAGGAACTATTGGGATCAATAACAGCTGTTCATCCCACACTCGGTGGGACAGGTGGGAAAACATAGAGGAGCATCCTGGACCACAGATGCTTCCACCCCCAGCAGAACCTGAGAGCGCACAGTGTGTTTCCCGCGTGAAGAGGAGAACTCTTACATCAGTTAATGGCAAAGCCCAGGTTCAACTGATTTATTATTGGTTTCTTTGTCTGTAATGCTGCTTCCTCCCTGTAGTGAGCAAGTAAAAAGAGGTCATCAAGGTAAGACAATTCTCTTATCCCCCTCCTGTGCAACGGCTGCAGAGCTGTCTCCACACAGGGAATAACCAATTGGCAGGCAGCTGTACTGGTACAGGAAGCAGAAACGTGTTTCAGGGTGATGGAGACATGGGAATATGCATCCTTCAGATCCATGGAAGTGACCATTTGCCCTGGTGAACACCTTTCAGTGACTGCCTGATGGTCAGCATGTGAAAGATTTGTTGAACAGTGACAAATCGAGGATGGATCTTGATCCACCTGTTGTTTTTGGAACCAGGAAGTAACGTGAGTAAAATCCCTAATTTCCCTCCTATAAGGGCTGAACAGAAGGCTCCCTCACTACTGGACTGGAGGCAATGTGTAATCTGCATGAAGCAGAGACATAAAAAAGTCTCTTTGACCGCTGCCTTACGATGTGAGCTCGTTCAGTATCGTATAGTTGGGCCCGCAGACTTGGGGACAGTTTATGTGTGGCCCTTAAAAGAGCTTATGAGTTTGCTGAAGCTGGCTTTTTTTTCATTAGCATTTGCAAAGACTTCATTGCTTCCTGTTTTTCTCACTCATTGGCTCCTGAGGAGGGTCTGACCAGGTGCCCATTTATGCAGGAGCTCAGGTTCAGCTCAGGCCATCTTTGTCACGGGTTACATCAACGATGAGATGTGCAGTCGTGAAATCTGTCAATGAATCTCCTTGCTGGAGTTCAGGGTTGGGTGCCATGCACTGAGAGTGTTCGTTTGGATGCTTAACACCAATGTCAGGCCTGGATCCAGGGGGAAACAGGAGGGAAGCAACATTGTGATGGAGCATAAGTGAAGAGCGCAGCTTTCAATTGCTAAGCCTCAGTCGCTGCAGCAGACTAGTGTGGCATGATGGCTGAGAGGTGTGGCCAAACAGGGTTGTGTTGGGATGCCTGGGCTGAGGCAAAGTTGCACCTCATGTTGTCTGGAGGAGGCGGAGCCTGCACTGGCAGGACAGCCAGGTTCTTGTAGACCACCACCATCTCAATGTTCCCAACTCATAGAGAGGAGCGTCTATGTCTGGCATCGCCCTTGAAATGGGGACCTGGAGCGTCATCGTCAGGCTCCGGACCCTCTGATGGGAGGGGGACAGCAAGACTTGACCCGCATGGAGTCATCTGACCTGTCAATGAAGACTATGATGGCTTCATCCAGGGGTAACCATCAGGAACCAGAAACACCTCCTTAACGGCAGCAGCAGCAGCTTCTTGGCCTGAGAAAGGAGCGTGCAGTAGGGACACATCGCTTGAGGGGTGAATGCCAGGATTGTGCTCCGCCTTAAGGAAAGACTCACAGTGGGTACGCAGATCAAAACTCATAACATATCCTGTGTGGGACACTGGACACACTGGAATGCTGCTGGATTTGGATTAAGACGTCTCTCCCTCTGGATGCTTCATGTAATGTGTCGCTGAGGAAAAAAATGGGAGCTGATGGTCTGATCTCAGTCTGATTCATATACAAGATGAGACTGAGGTGAGGTCAACTCACACAGGTGAGGATGTAAGTTTTTCATGGTTAACTCACCTGCTGCATTAAGAGGCAGCAGTACCAAGTAAACAAGCAAATTACACTGATATATCATTGCCCCTCCATTGCTACAGTCCAGTCGGTGAGCCAGGGGAAGTTAACAACACTAAGGCTGGAAAATACAGGATTCTACACTGTTTGGTTGCTTGGCTCTGCTTGCATATCTGTAAGATTTGCCGCATGGCACTGGAATTCATGTTTGTCTCGTTTCTCTAGGGTCAGGGTGCAGTCTCCGAGAAGGATGTGGAGTGTGCGACCAGAAACCTGATCACACTCATCCAAGAAAATCTTGATGGAGGCAGGAGTTGAGCTAGAGCATCTGCTGACCCATGACCAAGAGCAGCCACTGACTTCAGTCCTCCAACCCTCATCCAGAACAGCCTCCATTATGCAAACATCAACATCATCAGAAAAACAAAGGTGGTTCAGTAGTTTTAATTTGCAGTTCCAATGTAACACACACACAATTTAGGAATCAAATTCACTCTGCACTGTATTGTATTGGAGGAGGCTTGTAGATTCGTATCTATGAATAAAACTGAATGATATCTAAAAAAAAAAAATGACAGTGTTTTCAGTTTTACGTCCTTGCCTCTCCTGCAACTTTGACTCCAAAAGAAGAAGTGCAGTTTTTGCTTTGCAGGACTACTAGACATGAGAATGGTCTCATTGCCAGAGGACGCAGCTCACCTCAGGTCAGATGTCACACCATCACTACACTGTATATTAGTTATTCACACAGTTGCAGTTTTCCATACAAACTCAACAATTTGAAAAATAATTTAAGAGACTCTATTGTGTCTATTTGTCCGTAGGCATTTAAATGAAGGTTATTCAAGGTTGAAAAGGGAAAGTTTCGTAGACATCTAGTCTTAGCCTAGACATCATTTCAATGACTATACAGACATTTATCAGACATTCAGTAAGTGTCTATAAAATGAAATTCTTGCATTCATTATATTTTTCTTTTCTTTCTTTCCTTTCATTTCTTCATAATGTTTTTTTTTTTTTTTTTTTTAGCTGCCTTCCTTTCTTCCAATGCCTTTTTGTTCTTCTATTGAATGACACTTGATTATTAAGCTGTGAAAGTATAAGTGTGAGGAGAATAGAGGATGTGTCTCACAGGTCTGTATTGTCTTTTCCACAGCCTCTTCAGAGCATCTGAAGAGTATGGAGTGGTTCTGGGTGGGTTCAGGTCCCACACATGGAACTGATGAAGAAGGTGGTAAGTGTCCTCTACCCAGGTCCTTGACATGTTTTGAGATTGTCAAGTTGTCCGACCTTTACACAACCTACAAAGACTGAGTCTGACTTGGTCTCTGCCATTACTAACTGCAACACAGGGTTTGGTCGTGTTTAAATGCAAAAAAAAAAAAAAGAAAGATGTTGGACATTGACTGGTGCTTAAAAGTTCATCTTCACAAAGTTCTCAGTGATTCTAATGTTACATCACGAGGACTCTCCTAGTTTGAATTCTTTTAACACAGTTCCTGTCATATTGCTGACTGCTGTAAATGTTTCAGCCCCCACAAAGCTGAACATTTTCAGCTGTCTACCCTGTCAGGTTTTGCATTTTCAAGGTTTACACCATTTGAACTTGATAGAATAAAGAGCATTAATTTGTGGTACTTTTCAGAGAAATGAAGATTTATTTTAATTAACCAACTTCCTTTTGACAGTGTTGTTTGGATCTTGGTAGCTGCCCTGAACACCCTGATGCTGTTAATTTCTTTTAAATCACTTTATGATTTTATTTTCCAAGTACTCCAGCTAAAGGGAAGATCAATTTGTCAGTCCTATTTAAAGTTATAGTACAGGGCAAGATAGACACATGCACTACTATAATCATTTATAATGTTAGTTAGGAAACATGTACTTGAAATCATGAACCGTGCTTACTTAACTTTATTGCAGCTAAACAGTACTTACAGTTAAAGTTGCTATTTGTAAGTTTTCTTTGGGGGTGGGGGAGGCTACAGTGACTCGCTGTCAGAAAGTGATGAGATGGGCTCTGGCTAGCAGGTTAGCAAGCTAAGTTCAGTAGAAGAAAAGATGAGATAGAAAGAAGAGTTAACACAGGTGTTGCTTTCCACTGCTGGAGACAGGTCTTGGTGAGAAAAGGAATAAACTTTGATGCAATGTTTCCTCTAGATGGGTAAGTAAACAGCTGCTAGTGCTAACATTGGCCATGTAGCAGGAGCAATACTTACAAATAGCTCCTTTAAAAGATATCATACTAAAAAAGGCCTTATGCCACACTGATGTGATTTGTGAATATTCTCATTAGTCAGCTTGAGGTGGTTGTTTGATAGCTGGTCATGTGAGGGTTACAATATTCATTACATTTGTATTTATTCATGTTGAACAACAGACTGGCTGATGTGAGGCATCCATATTTGTTTGGATAATGGTGTTAATCCTTTTCCATTCCAGACCTAACCCTCCTGGCACCATTTGTTAATATAACATCAGAAATAATCACTCTAATGTCAGACCAACAGTTTTGCTTGGAAATGAAAATTGGGTTGAAGTCAAAACTCAACATTCAATAAGTGACATTGATGTTTAGCTGATGAGTTTTGCTCACGACTAAAATGTCAATATTTTTGTGTCCAGATTACTTTGACATAAGACATTTGGAAGATGTTGGATTTTGGTTACTTCACAACACAATTTAAGACTAACAAAATATCAGCTGTCATCATTGTTCTATGTCAAATCAACGTTGGAATTAGATGTTGTCCGAACATTTAATTTTGGTCACATGACATCACAACCTACATTCAACCAAATACCAATATCTAATTAATTCAGTGGCCAGCTTCGTGCCGACTGGGAACTATTTGACTTAGTGAATCCACATTGCAACACTATCACAGAAACATAACAATATCTACCTTGGCTTGGATTTAAGTATATGTGCATACAGTATACCAAGTTTTGTAATTATCAATCAAGTTGTCATGATTCCTCTGGGTTTTGTACCTTCTGCAATGCAATACAAAAAACTATTTTCCAGTCCTGAAAGACATTTTTTTAATCTGTTCTAAATGTAGCTTAATGGGATATTTTTCAAGTTTGTAATACTCTTATCAACATGGGAGTGGATAAATATGCTTGTTTTATGCAAATGCATGTGTTGCAACAATCCAAAACAATGACAAATGTCCAGAAAATTCTCCAGAATAACCTCAAAGATGCTCAGTAAATATGCTGAAAGCATAACATGGCACATTCTTTCCCTGGATCCTGCACACTCACACAATGTAACTGTGTTTAACCTCACATGGGGGAAGATTATAGTTAAAAAAAAAAAAAAATCCCCTTCTACTAAGTGGGATCAGAACAGGGAGATACAAAACATAAATTCAACTTGTCGTTCAAAAGACCTTTTTCTTTTCCATTACTGCTCGAGAAGGTTTGTGTCTGCTGCCATCCACAACGTTACAGCTGCGTCGCTTCCTAATTTCCCAAATTACGGGGGCGGGCCGAAGGTCATAATCAGAGAACATGCGTGCGTTAATCACACGTTAAAAAAATGAGTGGTGTTAAAAGGAATTTGCGTTTGACAGCCCTAATTAAATTCAGTGTGGCGGTGAGGCTGAGAGGCAAAGGGAAAGAGATCCTCGAGACAGGTCTTGTCACAATAAAGCAGGAAATCTACAGCAAATATTACTTTTTTTGTTTATTTTGTTGGTGAGGAGCAGGAGTTCAGGCTGAGAGGAGACGGTTTGACACTGAGAGATAACCACTCCAGCTCGAGTAAGCGTCTTTTCACTCCTTCAAACACACTGAGAATTAACCTTTTGATTAGGCATGAATAGAGGGAAATAAACAGACTGCACACACCGTGATTATTTGGATTTATTTAGAGGTAGTGTGTGATGGGATTTTTATTAGGCCTCTCTACATCATAGTGGGGAGAATGTGTTTGATTGAATTTGTTAAAGCATGGAGATACAGTAGGCATGGAAATGAGTTTGTGATTACATTGCATATGCGTGACTCTGTGGTGTTGATTTACTAGTGATAATGTGTCTTTTAACAGTCAGTTAGCTGTTTCAAACCTCACAGGAGGCTCAGCCAGCTGCTGCCAAGGAAGAGCTTTTTGTGAAATATGAAGCTGCACAGACACTTACTGCTTTGATGGTGTGATATTATTTTCTATTTTGATAGCTGTCTTCAGTTCAGTCAAGGACTCTAAGTTCAGTTTCCTGTTGATTGAACATTTTCATGTGGTAGACTAGACTTAAGTAGCTACTGTTTAGAAAATTGGAAACTCAGCAGCCACCTACAGTCTAAGACCCGGATGCATCGCGTGTGTGTGGCGGCTGCAGAACGTTTTGGTTTTCATTTCACCAGCCATGTTAATGAGTTAGAGCGGATACAATACCTGCATTGTGACTGCGTCGCGTCATCTAGAGATTCAGCATCTCACCTATTTCTCATGTGTGACGCACGCATCCCGCAGCAAAAACAGACAGAGAAAAGACCTGTTGATGTCATTTTGACATCATACCAGCAATACTACACAAAACTGACACCTTCCACTATAGGTTGAATATGAATATGAAGTGACATGAAAAATATAAATATTCTTTTAGCAGCTGCATGTGGAGACAGTGGCATTTTAGAGGCATTTACTGTCAAAAATAGAACAGAAATTATTCTAGAATTAAGAAACATCCAACATTCAAGTATCCTGCTAACTCTGTGTCAACAGATAGAGCTGCAGTAGCAGCAATGCAGCAATGCAGCAAATGCGCAGCCAGTATGAACACACCTGTGTTTTTTCAGCAGCATGTCAGCAGCTGCAGCCACGATGCACACGCCACGCATCCTGGGTGTTCCTGGTGTAAAAGTCTGAGACTCTCCCTTCAAGTGAATAGGTAAAACACTATCTGAATGTGTGATTCAGCTGTTTAATACACCAATGAGAAAGTAGTAGCAGGAAGTCTCTCTTAAATTCAGGGCCTGTTCCGATTTTGCTTTGAAAGTCTCTCTCCTGCATCTTCCTGGACTCTGCCTGGATATTTTCACCTTTCTGCCTGAAGGGGGATTAAGATCATTCCTTTGAACTGACAGTAAACATATCAAATGCAGTATAGAGGAAAAACATCTGAAAGAAAAATCACTTATATCTTCAAAATATTTCCCATTAACTGACAAGGACATAATCCAACAATGACAGTGACAATGCAGAATCCTATATCTCCCTGCCTCTGATAGGATGGATTGAGGAATTTGAGACAGATTGCTTCCACCCTTTACATCGGGAGTTTTTGACATCTGGATGCCTCCTTAGACTCCCTTTAACAGATTCAGACACTCTTTTATATCTTCTGCCATCTCCCTCTTAAATTCTAGGAGGAAAAGGTAAATGTTTTAACGTGTTGTCTCCTAACGTACTGTTTCTTTTTTTGTTTTTATTAACTTACTCTATGTGTCAACTTATTGTCCTTTACCTTTTGGTCTTGGGGTTTTACCTATGTGCACTGTGGGTTTATGTTTTGATGCATTTATCCCTCTGCTGCATACCCAATTGCTCCACTGGGAACAAATAGTGACTGATTAAGGTTACTGTACCCTGCACCTTAATTAATATAAAGCAAAGATATTAATATGATAATTAAAAAGCAGAACACAATTAAAAGACTTGAGTATTATGTTAAATGTTTAACTGTAAATGCATAATTATGCATAATAATTTGTGCAATATCATAACTGATCTGAAGCTGAGTCAAGGGCAGCTTGACAGGCACACTTGTCTGTGGCAAGCTAAAGCTAGTCCCATATCAAAGATCCCAGGATAACCCACAATATGTGTGTGCAAATCCCCCAAAAAAGGCTGCTCCCCCTCTGATTGACAACCCCCAGCCCTGACCAGCCCTGACCAGCCACAACGTGTGGTCTTGTCCACATGTTATGATAGATGTGATGGTTGATAGTTGATATATATATATATATATATATATATATATAAATTTATTTTTTAAACATTAATAATAATTCAAATGAGAATAAATAGTTGAATCTGATGCCTCTTTACTTCAGGGCAGGTGATTCTATTAAAACAATACGCATTGTGAGTATTTCGATTGCTGGGAGCAGCATTATATATAATGTCGAGCAGAGGTCATAAATTGGCAGACCATGGTGAAATTCTGTCCACTGGGTTTTGAAATAAATCCTTTTGGTTTTTGTGGCACCCCCTATGGCCCAGGATCGAAGTTCTTTGGTAGGCCTACCCCTAAACACTCCTGAAAATATCTGCCAAGATTTATGATGAAGTGAAAAATTCAAACACATTAATGGCCAACTTCCATTTTTCAACTGATGGCGGCCATGATTTTGGACCAACTTTCCCCATTTGTGTTTCACAGGCCAACCGGGCCGTTTACCAAATTTGGTGTTAATAGAGAGTCAACATCCAAAAAATAGAATTAATTTGTATGTTTTTACAAAATTAGCAAAAATCCATCATGGCAGACGTTCATTGTCCAAGAGGCTTTTTTGTAGAACACTTTGAGCTGGAAATGTGTGTCAAATCTCAAGTCAGTCAGACTCATAGTGGGAGGGGCGTGGCCTTTCCAGAATTGAATTTTTGGGCCGTAATTGCAGAGCCACCATCTGGTGGATTGGGCTTATATTTCTTGGGAAACACTTGCACTTCATTTCGAGTTATTGAAACCCTCGTTGTGTGATTGAGGTTTTAACACTGGTCTGTGTTTGAGCGTGTCCTCTGTTTCCCTACCAGGACTTCGATCTGCTGCTGTGCTCCAGCTTACATCCACACAGCCTATCATATCAGTCTGTTGTCAAGGCTGCTGCAGTGGGGACAGTAATGACACGGCTCATAAACATAGGAGTGAGGAGTGATTACAATTTCACCGTCTTTGATATTCAGCACCACAAGCTACATCCATACAACACTAGACGGGAGAACAGTAAGAATGTAGACTCCAAGGAAAAAGGAGGGTGTGTATGACTTATGTAGCTGCCATTAGATGGCACTGCAGCTCACTGCTTCAGTGGAATGTCTTCTGGAATAAAAAACTTAAGATGGTGGAGCACAACTGACCCCTGCCACCAGACAACACCCAAAATAAAATGTATTTGTGAAAGTGTGGCAAACTCTGAGCACCAGTATTAGATTCTTTTTTTTTTTTTTTTTCTAGAAGACCTCTTATTTCATAGGAGATGAGGAAACAAAAGAGATGAAAGAAAGGTTGAGGTCTCCCTCAGGAGCATTTGAAGAGAATTAAAGAAAAGGAGGTCAAGTCGCACCTGTACACCAGCTTATTCATGCAATTATCCAATCAGTCGATCTTGAGGCAGTAATGCAATGCATACAATCATGCAGATAGAGTCTACTCAAAAACAAAACAACATCCAGTGAGCAGCAGTTCTGCAGACAGAAACACCTTGTTGATGAGAGAGCTGACAGAAAGGCTGTGGTCACTCAGATAACCACTCTTCATATCTGTGGTGAGCAGAGAAGCATTAGGATGAATAACACGTCCAACCTTGAGGTGTTTGAGCTACAACAGCTGAAGAAAACATCAGGTTTCACTTCCTGTCAGCAAAGAACAGAGTCTGCGGTGGATACAGACTCACCCACACTGGACAGTTGAAGACCAAATAAATGTGGCCTGGTTTGATGGATCTGGATTTCAAAGATCCATGGACCCAACCTGCCTGGTGTCAACAGTCCAGGCTGCTGGTGGTGGTGGTGGTGTTGTACTAGTGTGGGGAATGTTTTCTTGACACGGTTTGGGCCTTTGATACCACTCATGGTTTGAATGCCACAACCTGCTGACCATGTTCATCCCTCCATGGCCACAGTTCACATTCTTCTTATGGCTACTTCCAGCGGGATAATGCTCCAGGTCACAAAGCTAAAGTCGTCTCAAACTGGTTTCATGAACATGACAGTGACTTCAGTGAACTTCAGTTGCCTCCCCAGTCTCCAGATCTGAACAGGAGGCTGCATGAATGTGCAGCTGACAAATCTGCAGAAATGATGTGATGCAGTCATGTCAACTTGGAGTTTCAAAAGAAAGAGGAAACCACGCTATGAAGAGTTTAAGCTGTTTGATGCAACCTGTATATTCCATCTTTACACTCTCTTCGACTTCCTTCCATGTATCTGACATTTGACACTTTTACCCCTTTCTGTATGTATTCTGTATAAAACTCATTTTTTCTTTTTTTTAGCTTGTTCCTTGTTTAAATGCCAGATGTTGTTGATCAGTATCATTTTTTCTCTTCACTACACACAGACACATAACGAATCAAATAAAAATTCTGACATCCAAATTTATCATGTTGTTATTATATTGATATATTGATTGATATGTTGTTGCTTATGTCTGTTTTCTGCAAACCTATATCAGGAATACTTCTCTGCTAAAGACAAAACAAAAATGAAAAATAAATTTCCTTTTTTTTTTCTCTGCTTTTCTCAAGGTAACAAAATCTTTTTTGCAGCCAGCGTCAGACCATTTCAAACTGAGAACGATGCTGACAGCTTCATCCAAGTTGTGATGACTATTGAAAGTGTAGTTGTGTCACAGTGTTGAAAGGATCCTAACTAAAACTACACAAACAGATCACGTCACCCCACTGCAACAATGCACAGGCTACCTGTGTCTTATAGAGCTGTTTCTTAGGTAATTTAATTTGATTATAAATCCAACATAACATCACATCTCAAAAACTAGCTGTGGGCCCCTCGTGAACATCCACTCCTCTCACTCTCTGTGCATTGCTGATTCTTTTTGTGTTCACTTGATTAATCCTAAATTCTCATATAGCGGCCCTGGAGTTTATTTATATGAGCAGGAGAGAGCACAAGGCCTTTGTTTGGGATAGGCATACATTAGAGAGAGTTTTTTTTTATTATTGTTCTTATTCCCTGTTCCTCTGTTAATGCAAACTCAAAACTTCCTCCATATTTACCTGTTGTCTTGATAAATTCAGCATTGTATACCTTTCCAGCACTAATTCCAACAGTACAACCACAGGCGCTTTGAACAATGTTGAGGTGCCATAGATGAAACTCAACACTTCATCCTTTCACACATCAAAAACATGCAGCCGTCCCTTCATAGGCGTGCTTTTAACATGAAAGAGCAAGAGGAAATGTTGAGTTGCGTTGATAGTAGCATCACCTTGAGCTTAACCCTGATCAGGAGTATCAGGAAACGACCGGGTTTAATTGAAAGAGAAGTTCAGAGCTGCAGAGTGGTGAATAAAACATCACTATGTTGCACTGATGAAATTAGTGCTGTGGAGAAGTACATTATACTAAATTGACCCTGAGCTGTTGTACCAGGCTAAAGATAATTCCCTCATTTTTTTTTTTTTTTTTTTTTTTAACTGCCTGTACTTGTTTGTGTCAATCACACCCCCAGTTATTATTTGACACTCAGCCATTATTTCAGTACTGGCTACTACATGGGAAGGCATGGTTAGCATTTATTTCTTTAGGAGTACGCAGCATGGAGGCAGGCAGCTTTAAAACTTCATTTTAACTTGTAGCACTTCTTCAACATATCGGCCTCAAAGTTAGGTCATAATTCAGGTGTATTCTGGTGGTTATAGTATAAATCACAACATCTGCTCTCTGAGTGTGGTCCAGGTTTGAGACCTTTGCTGCATGTCATTTGTCAGCCTTGTGAAGGGCAGCAACAAACAGAATACTGACATGCAGCTGAGAGCAGCATTGTACTGAAGCTTGTCCCATGCTTAGATCAGACCTCCAGTTTTATAGGTGAAACATCTGTAACAAAAACCTGTCAGAACCATAGACTGCTTCAAATATAACTAAAAAATATTATGCACATGTCCGAGTCGATCATTATTGACGGCAGATAAATTATAGGATAATATAATTAGACTTTATCAATTATTTTATCATTTATCATATCATTAGAAGTGTTAATGATTATTTATCCATTGCTGAGACACGAACACCATAGCCAATGATGACTTGTTTTGAATCTAAATAACTTTAAGTTTGATTTTGTTTTGTCAAAATAGACAGAGATCACAATAGTGGATACTTCAGTTACACTGTCTGACCAATAGCCTGCAGGAAACGGTTTGTCTGTCTTTTTGTACTTTATATAAGACTTTTAGATTTAGATGCACATTGAGGAGCTCCATGTAAAAAAAAAACGGTGACAGCTATATTTCCAGTGCAGCTTCAATATTTGTCAGCCCTCGGTGGCCCTCGAACAACCTGGGGCCCCAAGCATTTACCTACCTTTCTTGTTCACAAGCTGCATCTACACCTGGCGTGGAAAACCTAAACGTAACGTGGACATGTTGTTACTTTACGTATTTGACAAGTGGCAGACACTCCAGATGTTCCAGCGGTTTGTACTGGAACCAGGTCTAAGAATCTAGTGTATGGCTCCACATGAAATCTGGCTGGAGCATTTTAGTCTGAATTAGACTGCTCATTTTAGCACTGACTGGCTGATAACAGGTGAGTTTTATGTTTTTTGCTTTTTTTTTCAGCAGAGAGATTCTGAGATTCTGAGCCTCTAGAGCCTGAGAGAGGAGATACACAACAGCATTGAGATGGTTTTTGGTTCTTATATGGAAAAGTATAAAATATGAGACCTTTAGGCTTCGAGAGCTTTTACACTAAAACATTTTATTTCACAATTTCATTCCACAGCAGGTGGCCATCCCACGAATGTCTTAAATAGGTTTCTGACAATTAATATGATAGACAAATGAAAATATATTATTAAGAGTCTTAAATATTAATTTAATAACTAAGGGCAGGGACTAGCTCATAAAGAATCATTTGCACGACTGCAGGGAGGAAAACAGAGAAAATACTGAGCTACTCGTGTACAGACTAATTATTTTATAATGAAAGGCTAATTTCTCTTATCTAAATTTAGACTTTTTCCATTTCATTCTGGCGTCAGTAGCTGCAACTAATAGTGCATTATGGAGACGCTGCATGCATCTTGTTATTAATTATTCATGACAGTTTGGTGGCGCTCCAAAAGTAACAACTACACTCAGTATTGTATGTTTCAGTATCTAGTCACCAAGTCAAGCAGCTTTTTTGGCTTCAAGACTCAAGTAAGTTGACCAAGTTATAGTGGAGTCATACAGTATCACTGGACGTGCCATACAAACCGATGGTCTTGGGTTTTGGGGGCACTTGTCTGCTTTGCCCTGTTGGTAATCCAGCCCTACTGAGTGGACTGCAGGATGGATTTTAATCATGTTGTTTATTCCCTGATCTTTCCTGTCAGTATCAGATCAAAATTTCCCCTGTCGCAGGAAAACCTCTCGGATGGGCCAGTGGATCTTCAGAAGTTTCTGCAACACTTTTCTATAACTTATTATACTATAAGTTCCAACAATACTAAACAACGGTTCGAGAATCAAAGTGGACACTGAGACAATAAGAGTGCAAGAGATTAAGAGTCCGAAGCAGTCAAATAGATTGACTGTAAAATGAAAGATAATATAGCAAACTGAGGCTGGTGCATGAAGCCAGACACTGAATACAACACAATCCAACTCTGCCTTATGTGTCCTGGTGACATCCTCCTTCATTGAGAGTAGCCTGGGGTTTTTACACTCCCTGTCCTCATCCATCAAACTTTGGTACACCATTATAATCTTTTTTACCACCCTGTCTTAAACATAATGGTATCTCAAATCCACGATGTGTCATTAAGAAATAACAGCAGGGATGGGCTTAGAAAGCCTTTATTGCATCCCCTCTGTTCTAACATGGTACTTAGAAAGCCTGATTATACCCAGCTTTGTTTCAGTGTGGTACATACAGCATACCTCTTTTCACCATAACTGGTCATGCTAGGCTTATCCCCTCTCATGCCCAACTTGATTATTTATGCAGGCAATGTCCTCCGCACCGTCCACATGACTTCTCCCCATCTGTCTTACATCTCATACCCACATGTACTCATACCCATCCTTATGTCAGGGTTTAATTACTGTAGTTTATTACACACTGCCTGATAGAAGGCCCTGTTGTCTGTTTTAACTTGCTGAGTCTGTGTGCTTGGCCTAGATACTCCATTTGACCTTGGCAGGTGTTTGAAAGGTTGTTTGATGGTCGGATAAGTTCTACGTTTGAAGCATATTTAGAGCATGAGAACTGAACAGTGATCAATATGTTGTTTGCTCTCTCTGACACTTTACTTTTGCAGGTGCAATGAATGTTCGACTTTTGTGTAATTATTTCTGTTTAATTTTTCATGGTGAAGCTTTGACCCTCGCAGGTTGTTGGTTTCTTCAGTTCTGATGTGTCGTCTGGAGCTCATCTCTTCCTCCTCTTTAAACACCTCTCTCTTCTCTTTTCCTCATACCCACATTGTAACGCCATGGGCTTCCCAGATACACACAGCTCTATTAGACCCCAGCAATCCCAGCATGAATGAGCAGGCCTTTCTTGGCATTTGGTGTTGTTATTGGCAACAGCTGCATAAGTCGAAGTATTATTGCAGAGAGCAATGTTATTGTCATTTTCACCTCACTTTCCTCCAGTGATTGTAATAATGCTGCGCTGCCAGAGCGACATTAGCTGCCTTTTGAGTGAGATAGTTTTCAGGTGAGAGACATGGAATAGTAATAAAGACATTAGTATGCCCTGCCATGCCTGCCTTCCATCAAACCCAAACAAAGCAATTACCTCTAACTGGGATTTGATGGTCTTTATGTAGATGCTTATTTTCTGCTGTTTGACTGATAAAATACACATCTCAGCAAATGCTACCATAAAAGAGACTGCTGGTTAAAGTGATGCCTTCAAATGCAGTGACTCTGCAGCTTCCAAAGGGCTGTGTTGGACAGGGCCTCTGGAGATCATAAGAGCAGGACTAATGACACAACAGTCTAAACATGTCAACAACATGGCTATTTGTGATGTGTAATGCTGGGACCACTTCATCCACCAGAGCAACTCCACTCAGAGAGTAGTAACAGACACAGGGAACAGCTCTTGTTGTTTATACGGAATTAGATGATTGGCAGTGGTACAAGTAAATCCTCAGCATAACACTCCAACACTCCAACATATGCACGGAATGGATAATGAATGATGCAATGAATGAACTGAACTGAAAATGGTTCACTATTAGACAGAATAAAAAATACACAAATAATGTTTAACAGATTCACGTACTAAAAAACACCAGGCTTCACTAGTATGTCAATATCCTATAAATCCTATGTAAACAGAACTAGCTACTAGAATTGCTCAATTAGCATTCCACATACACATATATAATACACACACTTTAAAGCAGCTAGCTGGCTAATATGAGCTCAACAGTAGCAGAAACCAGCTCAGAAAACCACCAGTCCTCCAACCTGAATGATGGGTCGTTTCTTCCACCTTGTGATACAACACATCGGAGTGTCTCCTGAAATAATGCCCCGACAGCGGCATGGGTACCGGACCTTGGTTGTCATGGTTACAATAATAACAATGTGGTTAACTTTGTGGAATCATGGATAATAGAAACAACATAAACTGCTACTTTCACATGGGAATCGAACACCGCTCTCCTGTGTCATATTCATCCATCCACCCCAACCTCCTCCTGACGCGGACTTTGTCGCTCTATAAACTACGTCACTACACTTTTCCCTTTAATCCTGTCATAATTACTACGACCACTAGATGTCACCTAGCAACAAAACCTAACTATGGGTCATAAAAACCTGCTGCACCATTATGACAGTCTCCAGAGAACATGGTGCATAAGTTATGGGCAATTAATAGAACCTAATGTGGACCACATACAACAGTTATCCCACATTAGCTCCTGGTTCTGCAGGATAACAGAATTCACCATAAATATTGGAATTTTAATTAATAGAATCAAAATAAACAGCAAATCAAATAAGGGCCTGTCATTTTGCAAAATGCAGACACACACACACTAACCTGATCAGGTGACCCGCTGATTCTTAAACAGAGCAGAGGAGAACATGGACAGAACATGTGGGTTTTTAGCCTGAATGCGATTTAGAGAGAGAGAGAGACAGAGAGAGAGACAGAGAGCACTGCAACCCATAAACAGCTGTTTCCTCACCCACTCCAACAGAGATCAGTGTCCTCTGCAGAGAGGCGTTCTTTCTTACTAGCTGGCAAACTACCCAACAATCCACCAAGGTGCTAGTGTACCTGGCTTTTCCAGGGAATGGGAGATGGAACTCCTTTTGAACCCTCCTCCTGGTGCTGTGACTGTCATTAAATTAGCAAAAGTGGATTTGGACACTTGCTCCATGTGCTTTAGACAAATTAAATTAAATTAGAACCCAATTAGTTATGATTGTTACAACTAGGTTTTTAACACCAATGAAATAACAATATGATGAAGGCAGTAATGGAGTACTTTATTGGCAGAGGATAGATTCAGACAATAATCTGCCAAGAACAACCAATGATGATGACTGCTTAATTAAAAATCTTAAATAGTGGTGACATTATATATGTGTGTGTGTGTGTGTGTGTGTGTGTGTGTGTGTGTCAGAGACAAAGGGAGATAAAGAGAAGCAGTGAGCGTGGGGGTGGGACAGTGTAGGTGTGAAAGTGAGGATTCAGAGCACTCAGCGAGAGAATCAGAATTCCAACTGAGTCTCTAACTTTCTCCTAACGCAGAGGTCAGGATGACGACGCAGGGATGTGTCCCACACTTACTAAAGAAAGAGAGGAAGAGAGGTCTAATCCATAAGTCCATAAAAAACATACTAAGCATACAGTATTGAAAACACAAGTCTTCAGCATCTAGTAACATAACGTTACACAACAGAGCATTACATGCAATCCTGTCGTCCTGATTCATCAGCTGGGTCCGGCCTTGCATCTCTGCCCGAGTCCAACATCTGCAGCGGTGCAGGGAGTCCAGAGAGTCGTCGATGTTTAGAAATGAAAAAAAGAAACTCAATCTCCATTAATTTCTTCTTGTAAAAAAGTAGTCGGTTGTAATTGTACTAATTACTTGAACACTGGAACAAAGCTGAGTTATTACACTTACACTAAACTGTGGCCAGTGGCAAAGCAGGAAAACATGCTCCTTAGTTTTTTCCGTCCTTTGTTCTGTGCAGAAACCTCTCTTAGACACAGAGCAGGGAGAGAGAGACTGTGACAGCCTATAGTGACAGGATGATGTCTTGGGCCATCAGTTTCAGTGACCTGTGATTACTGTGAATGTGCAGTCCATGGGCAGAGGTCAGGTAGAGGTGTGATGGAGGTTTGTGGGAGTCCATATGAGACCTGCGGGTGGTCACCTAGAGGTACAGAGGTTTCTATGACTGCAAGCAAGCAGACAAGCATTGTTTTGTTTATAGGAGTTGTTTACTGTCTTGTAAGTTGTTACTGGTTGTTTCTGACAACACATAACTCACACACACACACACACACACACACACACACACACACACACACACAGTATGTAACTTCTGCCACTAGAGGTTTCTCAATCGAAACAATAAAAAAAGACGGCGTTGGGTGACGTCGTCAAAGTAGCGTGGGGTGATGGGAGTTGTTGTCTTCACCACCACTGCCGTGAGCTCCTCCTCATATCTTAAAAATGTGTCTTAAAACTGAGCTTGTGGCAGGACACCACAACAGATAATTACAGATAGTACCATCAGTAAAAACAATGAGATCATGAATATGCTCAGTTGTCATGGAGACAAGTGAGCAAACTTCTTCAGTTGTCTTGAGCCTCTCATCGCTGAGATGTGGTTAAAAGGAGAAACAAGTGAGTAAGTGGCCGTTGAAGATACTGTCAGTCTCTATTTCACAGATGTTATTGCAAGTGTTTGCTGTGCTGAGTTCCAGCAGTGTTTTTTTATTTATTTCTTTTTTATTTTAGGAACTTTTAGGTCATTAGTGTTTACACCATTAAACAAACAGAGCTGCTCTCACAGTGAGTGTATCAGCAGCTGATGACACAGCAAATACAGTGATTTGATTGGAGAAGACCATCAGGGTTTCTATAAAAGCAGCTTTCCGATGGACCACAGGTTACGTGCCTGACCTATAACAGATGATTTAGTGAACTCCTTGTGGGGCAATAATTGATCTTTATTAGAAGGAAAATTAATTTGTGGGTGTTAATCGATTTCAGGCTCAGTGCTGAACGACAAAGCTGGACGTTCACATGCGGGTTGATGAGGTCGGTGCTCACTGCGCCACTGCAGACCAGCTGCAGCAGATAATCTCCCTGCTCATCACCGTGCACTTGACTATTGGAAAGGTTTAATGGTCTTTCAAACCTGATGACTGAGACGGTGAGAAGAGAAAGTGAATCCATAAAATTCTCCCTGCCTTTAATTATCGTGATGTTAATGAAGACACATCTCACACAGTCTCAGGGCAGCTCGAGGCATGGTGTGTTTTTCTTGCCAGATACTGACTCTTTATGGAGATTCATTGGGACGGATGTGTTTTGATTGATTTGTGATGAATTCTTAGTCAGCCCTTTACGACTGGGTGAGGCGTACACATGCAGATACAATTACATGACCGATGAGGTGCATTGTGATTCACTGAAATTCATGTCAGGAAGATGAAACCTATTATGAGAAATGTATTTTGTTTGTGTTTTTGGGAGTTTTAGCCACAAAAAAGTTTGAAAATATAAGATGTAAATTTTCTTTGTTTGAAAATGACATTGTTATTTCATCAAATCAAACTGTTATGTTCCTCATTCCCACTGTGTTCTCTGAGACTTGCAGTGTTTTTCTGGATTCGCCCATGTTGTGTCTTTGGTTGTGTTGTTGGTATTCAGTTTTGTATTTTTGTCTTGTAGCATTTTTTAAATCTAAATTCTGTACATATTGTCACAATGATGAAGATGTTTACTTCATTATCGTGTGTTTTCTTAGATGTACAGGTTGTAACTTGTGATGCTAGGGGTCTCTCAATCATAACAAATCCAAAAGACAGTGCTGGGTGATGTCATGAAATAATGACGGCTCATGGGAGTTGTTGTCTTCACCACCATTACCATAAACTTCTCCTGGTTTGGATTCCCTCGGTGTCAGTCGTTCAGGAGGCAGGAGCTGAATTATATTCAGAGATCTCCTCCTCTCCAGAATAAACACACCAGCTGATTAAAACCAATAGAAACAACAAATACAGCAGTTTCATAGTAGTGGATGGGAGCTGAGCTGCCTAACATTAGCTCAGCTTTTTTCTCTGATAACTTAAGATCCAGACGTCCGATGACTAAAATCCTTCATCTGATTAAAATATATGATACAGTTGAAAAAAACCAAGCTGTAACAAATATATCTTAAAAATGTGGCTTAAAACTGGATAAAGACAATTTTAAGCTTCTGGTAGGATGAGGTCATCCACAAAAACATGCTTAAGCCCCTTGTAGTCTCTGACTTCGTAGCTTGTTAACTTTTCTTCAGTTGCTAAGCTATTGTATCTCATCTCTCTGAGATGTAAGTGAACACATCACTGTGTGAATGACATGGTTGTGTTTGTGCAGTCCGTCTTCCCTCCGTGGTGGAGAGGCGGTGGTATGGATTGGCTCGTGTCTGTTTTGGTGCCACCTGGAAATTGCACAATGTCCTCCAGGATCAATATTCCACATTAATCTCCACAGCACTGTGTCACTGCTGCAGAATGGTCTGGCTGCACTTGTTATCGTTCTGCTATTGTTTGCATTTCTTTAAACCAATCACAGTTGTCCAGGATGTAGTAATGTTGTCCCTGCAAAATGTGTTGAGGGGAACTTTTCTTGGCGGATTACTCGCACATTGGGAGGCAAGCACTGTCATTAAAATGCATAATTCTCTTAAGAGAACACACCTCAAAAACAACACAGAAGTTCACCAACTTTGTGATCCCAGCCTGTTGCAGCATTAGCTACTGATTCTGACTGTCTTCACTTCAATACTGTGTTCAGTCTGCTGCTAGTCCAAGCTGTCACATTCAGTTCAGTACAAAGCTGGTCTGTAGAAGGACTCTGTGTAGAGTTAATAGCTCAGCCAGCCACTGATTTACAGCTCAGTTATCATACTGTGATTGTTTCTGTGGCTTTTGTTGTCTCTTAATACGATTTTAACAAGGAAGTAATGGACTGTGTTTCATATCTGAGCTGACAACAACACTGTCAGTCACCACAGAGATGAGCTCCACTGCTTAAAGCCACCAGTTCAGTCAATAAACCTTCAGGCTCTTGGGACGACAGTGTTGACAGCCACTGAAATTACTTGATGACTATTGGAGAAAATTCCGTGACATTTTGTACAAACGTTTATGTTGCCCAGACTTTGAATCCTGATGATCCCTGACTTTTCATCTAGTGCCACCAGCAGGTGGACACATTTGAAATGTGTGACCTCCTTTAAGACTCTTCTTAAAACATACTGTTATTGGAGAGCTTTGTCTGTTTTTTTTTTTCTTTTTTCTCTTAAAATCACTTTGTATTGTTTTTTTATATACCTGTTTAAATTCTATCTGTTTTCTTCTCTTTGAAATCTGTTGATGTTTTATTCTGTTTCACTGCTGCCTTTGTCAAGAATTTTGTAACATAGATTTTGAAAAGTGCAGAAAGATGTAATCACCTCCATGACCCTCTCTTCTCTAGTGTCATCATCATCCCGGAAATGTAATTTGTCCAGTACTTTGGTTTATGACCAAATATGTGTGTAACTGATGACATTCCCCATCAGCCACGGCTGTACTATGATTTAGTTAATTTGCTGAGTAACAGTTGCCAAATCCTTGTCGGTGTGAGCCTTTTTTTTTTTCCTTTTTGACGGCAAATCGCAGTGTGCTATCTAAGATTTGTAGTGTAGGGGCTTAACTCAGAGGCTTACCTCAGAGGTAGTGACATAATCCCTGAAGTGGGGCCCAGGGAGCACTTTTTTTTTTTTTTTTTTTTTTCCAATTATAACTTTCTAAATATATCAGTGTGGTGGGACAGAGACAGTGTCATCTGGACATGTAATGCGACATAGATTGTATGAAAAGGTCAAGCAGATTCTGGAGCGAACGCTTCAGAACACTGATCTTTTGATTACATTCGGTCAATTAAACTGGCTTGTACTGATAATTACTCAGGCTCTTCCTACTCATCATTAATGCACTGAACGTTGAACCAGGTTCTGTTTTTACCAGCTCCATCAGTCCTTTAATCGGCAAAGTCTCTTTCACCATTTTTCTTTGGTATTAATCTGTTCTTCCACTCGTTGGTATTTTAGCAGAGGAGAAACTGGTTCAAAGGTTCAAATCCCAAGGTTGCTATGAGTTACACATTATGGATCTCATCCCTCCAGTGCTCTCATCTTCCCTCTGTGCTCTGAGCTCTCTCTGTGTTTTCATGCCTCGATTTTAATCTTTCATATTAACATGAAAACTGCATGACAAATCCGAACAAGTGGCTGAAGTCATATGAACCACCTCGTGACTGTGATATTTAATAAAATCATTCAAGGAAATGAAGAAAATGAGGTTTAAACAAAGACAGGTAACTGTAAGACCCCATACAGAAATGTAATATATGTCATACAATACCCTATATCAAGAGTGATGTTACATACATCATCTAGATATATGAAGATATAAGTTTATAACATATATGAAATAATGAACATATATATATAAATATATACACATGCACTAAAAATGTCTATACAATGATTTTTATATGGTGTGACATGTTGCAACCATTTAGGTTAAAATATATATTTAATTTATATGCAAGTTTATTAAAACAACATACATATAAATATGCTGTATGTGCATGTATGTCTTTCTTATTAATTTCTCATTCATTTTAAACACATCCTTACTCATTCTGGGAAAGTGGACTTTTATATCCTACTGTATATAACATCAACATATATTGACAGTCGGATGGATATATATTTAAGCTACATAACACACGTCTACAATATAAGCATACATTCATACATAAACATACATATTTTTATGGCATAGACACATATGTCAATATATGAAATTGTTCCAATTTGCAATAGGTTTCATATATAATTTTCATATGTGTGTTTTTATTTCATATGTACATATGTTTCATATATGGAAATTCAAGCTACATTATGTGCATAGATTACATTTGTGTATGTACACAGTTTTCCCCATCCCCATGGCGTCAAGTGGCTTCACAGAGTGCAATTAACCTGTGTTTTTTTTTTTTTTTTCTATACATTCTTTTCCTATAATTAATCAACGATTTGGATTTCGGATTAATCTATATTTTGACAGCCCTGGTTTTATCGAGTGGACACAGTTGTCTGGATGCTAGGTCACATACCAACTTAGAGAAAAAGAGTAGGAGGAACAGGGTTTTAATAGGACCCCAAGTGCCTCCGGTTACAATAATTTAGGCAGCAGGTAAGTTTCTGGCAGAAGTAGCTGTCATAATAGTAATTTATGATGAAACTGCAGATGTGAGAATGAACATCTACAATACAGACACTTCCAAACAGCCCAACACACTTGATATTATTCTGCCTGTACAGCCACATTGATAAGAACTCTTTAGAAATCTTCTCATTTAAGGTCAATGTCATCTTTGTCCTTTGCAGCTAAAATACCAAAAATCTGTGTGGTATTTTCTCTGAATGCCAGGTCCAATTGCTAACAAGCACAATAAACTCCTCAGTAAACAAGTCCAGGAAGAACACCTTCTTTTGAGCATCAGTCCATATAAATAAAATAAGAAATAAAAAAAACACCAAAAAGAAAAGAGTTTATCGGGGAGAGAAGGTGAGGGGGTGTCTGAGCATCACTGTTTGTAGTGCTGCTGTGGAGACAAAGAGGAAATGTCACTACTGTGGCCTTTTCCATCCAGATCAAACACACATGACACGCATCTGTCTTCAAACATACGTGGTGACAAGAGAATGGTGTTGATGTGCGTGCATGTGTGCATGCGTGTGTGTGTGTGCATGCTCAGTGCCATCGTTTGTGTGCTTGACCACAGGCTATATTTGTGGATGGTGGACAGTAGGTGAGTGATTTGTGTGTTTTTTCTTCCTTTATTCCTACTCACACACAGACACACACACATAAGGTTTAGAATGAAGACAGTAAAAGAATAAAAGTTAGTTCAATAATTTAACACTATTGATTAGACATGTTAATATCATTACCCACAGTTAAAATCATGGCTCAGTTTAAATTGATTGATTAAATTACTGTTTTCTTTATTCACTATAGAGACGTGTTGAGGTGGTGCTTGATGTAAACTAACTGACTACATCAGTAACTGGTTAACATAAACCTAACTACCCTCTGTTATGAATTTATGTTCTTTATGCATGAAACCAGATTTGGTTAACTATTGGTTAAGGCCGGGCCTTGGCACCCTGGGACAGATGTTTGCACTAACCACCCAATCAGGGCGTGGCAACCACAGACTGTAGTCCCCTATAAAACCCAAACTAATACACTGCTTGTCTCTCTTTTTCAGTCATCCACTGACGATGCTTTGCACCCACAAAGGTTCTGTCACCCTACAGTGTTGCAGGACATTGACACAGAGGCGTGCTCAAGCTGTGCCTTGCTACTAGCAGCTACCGATAGCCACGACGACTGCTTCTGCTTGTGCCGCTGGCGCTATCAAGCTGAAGCTGACTCCTGGCCCACCTGGGGCAGCAGGCAGCACCCCAGGTGGGCGATATAAATGTACTGTATTTATATAGAGCTTTTGTGGTCTTAACAACCACTCAAAGTGCTTTACACTGTGAGTCACTTTCACCCAATCACACACACATTCACACAGCTCTTGCTATACACACAGCACATCTCTATCACACACACCCCCACCCCCGCCGCTGAAAGCACCACGAGGAGCAGCTTAGGGTGGAAGCCTCAAGCCCTCAAAGTCAGACTAGAGACACAGGCTCACAGACTGGCTTCAGCAGCCAGCAGCACCACAGGCCTGATGACCCAGCCTAGCCCAAACTAGACCCTCCCCCCACAGAGGAAGAGGGACCACTCCATCACCAGCACACTAAAATCAATCACCACTGACTCCATGTCAAATTCTTGAAGCACAGAAAGCTTCACAGAGTTGGGAAATATTACATCAAGACAACACAGACACACACTGTCCATCAAACTGTAGAGAGATATTACTGCCATCCCTCAAAATAGAAACATGGTGGATCCTGCTGAAACATCTTTGGACAGTTCTCCCTACACCTCACCCCCACTACCAGCCACTGACACAATCAAGACCACATTGTGAACAAAGTGGGGACAGAGCCAGTGCATCCCTGTCACTCAGTGCATTCGCTGTCAGACCACTGTCAGACCACAAGCCCAGATCACTGCCATAAATGTAGAAGACTTCATTTGCAAAAACTCCATATCTCCATTTATATTAAATTTCATAAATTCAGTTTTTTGCAGATTTCAGGTAATATTAATCAAGCTGCATTATCTCACAACAGTCAGTTTGTTCTTTTAAAGGATGGAGTTTATAGGCTGGCAAATGAACTCTTTGTAAATCCAACTGGAACAGAACCCTGTAAATTACATGAAATAAGTTATCAGTATAAATGGACTCCTCATGGTGAAGTTAGATTTAAAAATGTAATCACTTCAGCTGAAATCACAGATTTAATTAATACATGCCTCTATGTGCAAACCAATTAAACATGGCTGTTATAAAAAAAAAAAAAAAAAAGATGTATTTATTATAAATTGGTCAGAAAAGCAGATCTTATTAAGAACAGCTCTGCATCTGAACAAAGTGAGAAAGGGAGAGGTGTACGACGAGGACTGTGAAACACTGTCAGCCTCAAAACACACAGACCTGAGACTATATTCTGTTGAAATACTGAGAGAATACGAGTCGTTTATAAGATGTAAGAAAAAACAACATCACAAAGCGAGAGAAACAACATCAAAATCAACAATGACAAAAACAACCTGGCCCAATGAAACGGTAACATTCGTAAAGATCATTTTGCATTTATGTTATTTTGCTTAATTACATTCTTTTTTTTATCACTTCATTATTGAATAATTAACCTTCATGCTTTGACAATGTTCTTCCCACAACGTTGGTGTCAATATAGCATACTGACTTTAAAAAGTAAAAATTTAATTGAGCTGAAATGAATTGAGCACACACGCACAGAGAGAGAGAGAGAGATAGAGAGAGAGGGGAAGAGGACATTTGTCATTCTCAGAACACAGTCACACCAGCCTGGCAGCATGGACTGATATGAATGCCATCAGTGCTTGTTTAAATGTTATTAGATGTAAATATTTGCTGTAGAACCAGTGTAATGCAACTGAGGGGACTAGCTAATGAAGGCTGTGTGTGTGTGTGTGTGTGTTGGGCGGCTCCTTTAGCCTTTGTATTTATACAGTTTAGTGTGTGTGACCTGGGAAATAAAATCCCCACCCTGCAGAAACACAGACAAATGTGTGCTGTGCCAATGAGATGAGAGATTATTTTTAGATTCATGGCTTTGTAACAACATTAATTTTTTTTTCTCTTGTTGTCCCCGAAGGTGTAGCAGTAGACAGTCTGTGTTGGTGTTTGTATGTACTCTCTGTGTGTGCAGAATCATAAGGGGCCGGCGCAGGTTTCCTCCACTGTTTCTGACTCCAGTGTTTGCCAAATATGGATTGCACTAAAGGTCCTTATTAGCATAAGGCTCCCAGTGAAAGTCCTCTGCTCTCCCACTGCATGCCAACTGGCTGTGCTCTCTGAGGAAGTGTCAGACGCAGAGCTGCTATTTGCATTGACTTCCACTTCACTGCGATTCCAAGAGTTATTGTAGTCGGCATGAGGACATGGCAGAACTTTGAGTCAGTCGTCTCCCCTGGTTTTAGCAGTGGAGGTTCGGCCTGGCAGGGTTCAGTGTGTCAGACATTCCAACGCTTTGGTCCAGATTGAAATGTCTCAACAACTATTGGTTGGATTCCCATGAATTTAGATTCAGACATTCATGTTCCCCACAGGATGAGGTGCAATAACTTTTTATTTAGCACAACCAACAGGATAAAATTCAATCTGTCCAACACTCTAGTTAATGACCAGACCCTCACATCTAATGACATCCCCATCAGCCTCAGCTCTACCTGGTGTTAACTCTCTCCATGTCATCTAATGTTTATGTAACCCTTAATCAAACTGTTTAAGTTTCAACCCTCATTAAAGACAAGATGATGTGCGTCAAGATGCTGCATTGCACAGAATACAATGGATACAATTTTGCCGTGTCCTACACCAACACTGTGTGGTAACACTGTCTACACTGGTGAGCTTGAAGCAGCATATCAACAGCAGCAGCTTCCTTGGTCCTCTGTTGTCAAGGATGTGCAGGATCAAAGTGCAGGTCACCTGTGGTTTAGCGGTGCTCAGAGCCCAACACACAATCGTTGTGGTTCCACACATAAAACAGAAGAAAATACACTTAAAAGATGCTTTGAGTCGTGGGCAGGAGCGTAAAATGTAAAAGGTGCAACATGAACGACTGCACGGCCAGTGTGGACAGCTGCGTTTGGGTGTCTGTTCCGTCAGACACACTTAAGACAGATGACAGGAGGCGTCTCCGCTGCGCTTTACTGTGTGGACAAGTCTTTCAAGATTCACTGAGCCCCTAAAATGGCTGTAGACTCGATCACTTTTAACGAGAACAACTGTAAGCTTAACACTTCAGTAAAATTTGATGGTGTGGTAAACATCAGCTTGTTTGCTTTAAGCCTGCAGTTTGAAGGCAGTAGCAGGAAACATTATTGGCAGAGCTGCTGTTGACAGACAGCAGTGATCGTTAAGTTGGTGGTGAAGGACTGAAAAGCCAGGAAGTAATGAGCTGACTGCATGTGGTGGCTTGCTGGCAGTATTCTATGTGTTCAATTAATTACTGTCCGCAATGCCCATTGGTTCCTTCTCAAGACATGTATCTTTAAAAATGGCACATTAATACTGTATATAGTTTAATTCTTTAAAAAATAGGCTCAGTTATTTCCAAAAGCAGCTCATCCCTGTAGTTTTTAACAAACTCCGACTGGAAGAAATAATGCATTTGTTGGGCATCAGTTACAGTGGTGGATTTATCCACATTTGATGCTTACACTGAGCACTTCTGGCACCAGGATGGTACGTGTATGTGGGCTAGAGTCAAAATAAAGTACAGTGCAGTTCTCGCTCCGGTTAATTCCAAGGGCACACTCAAGTACTGACCAAGTCTCCATATGCCTTGCTTAAAAGATCACAGGGCTTTTGGATCTTGGATGAATTGCTCTTTTCATAAAACATTTACCCAAACTGCTCTCTCAGAAAAAAATTATTATAAGAGTATCTAGTCAGTTCTGGTCAATACCCAATATCAGTCAATTTCTCTATTCAAACTACAGCTTCATGCTTAATTTAGCTCAATGGTTAGCGAGCTAACTTCAGGAGAAGGAAAGCAGTGATAGAAACAGAAGCAAAACAACAGGGAGACAGCTCTTGGTGAGTAAAATAATCAAGTTTCTTCTGGCTGTAAATGCTAACTTTGGCTATCTAGCAATAGCAAAACTTACAAATTGCTCCTTTAATAATCACCTACTATGATTATTAAAGTAATTGAGTGTTGATGATCAAAAATGAACACCAGACCTCTGAATAATTACAATTACTTTAACAAACAACAAAAAAAAACTGGTCTGGTGATTCTTCTCTGGATCCAGACAGGTGATCTTCTCTTTTACTGAAAGCTGTCGGCCAACCACGGACCCAGAAAGCTGACGTCATCATCTAAGTATAGTTAATGAACTTAATGCCTTTGTCTTCAATGTGACAGTGTCACAGGAGAGGTGAGAGTTCCTTTTTCCTGTTGAAGGGGGAGGGAGATGGATATACTGTAAATCCCAGCTCCATGCTGGTGATTTAAGCTGTAGCCCTGTACTACACTGATGAATAATGTCCAGCAGCCACCTCCCCCTTCTATGCTTTGTGTAAACCTCCTCCCACTTCTCTGTCATCCCCTTTTCCAGAGCACAGGGAGGATGTCCCAGTGTAAACCTGCTCCTTCCTCCTTTTCATCCTCTCCTCCACAGCACAGGGAGGATGTCCTAGTGTAAACCTGCTCCCTCCTCCTTTTCATCCTCTCCTCCAGAGCACAGGGAGGATGTTTGGGGTTACACTTAAACTGCTTCAGTAACCAGCTTTAATCACAGACTCAGCCGTTCCTTTTATAGAGTCAGCCCCTCTCTGTGCTACACAGCACTTTCTATCCATCTCTCCTCCTTCCTGTTTTTCCATTTCTGTTTTTCTATAGGAGCGGACGGTTCAAATTAAGCGTGAACCTAGTGAGTGCTCGAGAAAAGGGGACACAGCTGGGCGTGTTTAATTAAAATTACAGGCGTGTTGCTTGTACCGCTTTGTATTACTCTTTCTTCCACACATTCCAGGCTCAGTGAGCATGACATGACTTATGGCCGTGCCGTTTGGGGGTGTGGGATGAGTTTTAATTAACCCTGAGAGGATGGGAAAGACTGATACTTCCTGCTACACTCTGCATGTTGGCCAAGCAGGGCAGGCCCGTGAGGGTCGCTCAGTGGAGCCTTTTTGGATTCCAGCTGCTTCTCTTCTGACACAGCAGTGATGACCAGAGCTTCACAGATACAGCTGGGACCCTGACGCAGACATGACTGCGTAACACAACCAACCAATGGGGAGCAGCTATAGCCTTATTAGTAAAGGAAATTAACTGATGCAGAGACAGCTCCACTGCTCAGATTTGAAGTGGGGGTGGACTGAAGCAAAAAAAAAAAAAAAAGCTGGATCTGACTCTGCTGTTTTGCTACTGCCCTCATCTAAGACACACATGGAGCAGATTTAACTACCTACCTATTTGGTAGACCATAGCCCGGCCCCGACAACTTCTGTCTGGCTCAGTAACCGCACAACACTATTGAACTCAATGAAGGCACATACTAATCAATTTTCAGCTGCAGATTTTTTTGTCTCTGTTTTGATACTTATTGGCCCAATTGCCCAGCAGCCCTCTGAGAAAACCCCTGGTTCTCCCAATAGCCAGTCCACACTTGATTTAAAGGAAAGAAAACTGTTTCACAGTATTGCAATAAAAAACTGCAATCACAGTAAATCGAACACTGAAAACTAAAATAAAAAACAAACAGTACTAGAACACCCACAGCTAAAATCTAATTAGAATTTGAGAAGACTGTGATCAAAGCTGAAGCAATTCGAGACAACTTGTAAATCTACTGACAAGTTTAGATTTTTATATTGACAGTCTGTAACGGAGATGTTTCCCTTCAAATAATCAAGGCTGATTAACATAATGTTTGCATTTAATCAAAGGAACATCCTTCCAATATGGCTTTGGGACTGCATGAGGAGCTGTTCACCAGCGTTCTCAGCAGTGGGAGGTTTCTTTTCAAATGCATGGACATCTTAGTTTGTCTTTGGCAAATACACACAGGATGGTGATCCAGGTAGTCCCACAGTCTTAGCTGATCTTGACCAGCAGAGGTCAAGTGTATCGTAATCAACTGTGAGTGTTTCTGGTTGCATTGTCATAAGCTGCTTGAAAAATAACAAGAGTCAAGTGTGTTCCTGAGGAAAGAGAAGAATCAGATAGTCTATGATCACGCCTCATCTTTTTATTCATCTTTTGTAATCCAACATAAATGGGCTGAAATGACATATAAATCCAAACCATGTCCCATCACAAACAACTCCATCACGTATTCACACTTTTCAAAAACGTTCTTTACAAAACAGGTTTTTCCACAATCGCTGGTTCCCGCAGTCAGACAGGAAAAAGGCACTAGGATCCGAATCAAACCAAGGTGTGACATTTTAATAACCAGGGCACAGTTTGATCGTGAGATAAGAGCTGCCTTTTGTCATATTCCACTCTGAACTATTTCTGAGTAACTGCGCAGTTTTAGAGATAAAAACCCCTTTTTATCCATCACTATGTTGTGCCGAGGGGCTGCTATTGCATCATCATCAGAGCTTTCAGTGTACCCCTCTACCACATCATTGACTGTATTAATCTGATGACAGTATTCATGGCAGTGTGTAAACCCCTTCACACGCAGCACTACCTGATTGGTTTTAGCTTGAAGGGCATAACTTTTGAGCCACGCCGCAGCAGATTCCTGTATGCTGTCACCCCCCAGCTCATCCGTCAACAGTCCCAGATAAATGCCCAGTTCAAGCGAAGTCTGTCCGTCTTTTGTGACATAGATCAGACTGTCTGTATCAATGTAGAGAACCCCTCATCTAACAGCTCCATAATGCTGCCCAGCTTGAGACAGCTCTAGCAGGTGGTGAAAGCTGCTATGAATACATTGCTCACCTTGTTAGGGGGGGGGGGTGCTACGCAACCATTCCCGTAACTCCACTGGATTGTTGCCACTCTGTCATTCAGGAAGAAAGAAGCACTTGTGTTTAATTTTTTCTGAAAAAATGAACTCGAAAAATTCTGCAGACTCAGTGACTCAGGTTTTGGTCAGATTTCTTCTCTGCAAAAATGTTCCCCAGCAGCTGTTGAGACAGTTCAGATCTTTGCTTTCCTGATCGACCTCTTCAGAGAGGAACCCTGAGGAGTCCAGCTTTGTCTAGAAAAAAATGAGCACATGTACTCAAGAAATATAGAATCACTTCTTCTGTTAAAGGGCCACAACCCTGGGATCTCAGAGACCCTATACCCCATCTCCACGGCCTTATTGAATTCTGGAGTGACTGAAACCCCTGTTAATGCTCATGCAACATCACGGTGCATGCACTGTGTGACCCTGTTGGAGATTTGATTAGGCGTTTGTACAACAGCATAAGAGCTAGTTTATAAGGTAACATATGTGTGGCGGCGTGAGTGCTAGGGGGAGGAGAATACACACACACACACACACACACCTCTAGGTTTTATACATTACAAATACTGTAATCCGACAACGCCACCCTGGGAATTTCACCCAAGGAATTGTGAACCCTCAATTGATACCAGATATTTCAAATAGGCACACAGGTTCGTTCTACTCAGGAGGCCGGAGACATGGTTCCATCCATCAATAATATTTATTAACAATTTAGTAACATAAGGATGCTCATTAAAAACACAATCCACTCAGTAGCAGGGTAACTGAAAGTAACTGGAGCTTAGGGGCTTACTAGTGGTAGGGCAGGTCCACAGAAGGGGGATCCCAGGAGAAGTCACCTGAAAGCACACGTACATACACACCCACACAAGTGGAGTCAATACTGGGAGACTCAAGACACTGCACACAAAAAGAGGGCTCCACCACCAAAGAAGGACACCAGCCCCACCACCACCACCGCAGGTGCCCAGCTCCTAAAACAAACAAAACATGATTAGGGGATTACAACTTCCAACATAAAATATAAACCATTCAGTGGCCAAATGCTGAAACCTCGACACTGGTTATCAGCGGCTCTCAAAATGGCCTCCTGCCAGTGGTGTAACCAGAGGAAAAAAGGAAACTAAAGAAGAAAATAGACTAAAGAAAAGAAACTAATTAGTGCTAAATGATCAATTCAATTAATAAATCAGCACATATATAACGATACACAAATTAAAGTGAAATGAAAGGGTAATCCCACCTTACAAATCATATGTATAACAAAATAAACTACACAAGACTATTTGTGAATGAACAGCTGTGTGACTGCACTCACACAGCGTAAACCATACCTGAATAAGGCTGCTTGGATGGCAGCTGTATCACTGGAACAAATAATAAAAGTAGATACAAAATTACAAATAAATCAGAACATCGCAAAATAGAATCCTGCACGATCACATTTCTTACCATTCACACTTAAAAACGGGCCCAAGTTAAAATAAACACAAAACAAACATTAAACGATTACAGGCCAAACTACTAAGAGGAAAACCAGCCAGAGGCGAAGCAGCAGCGTTCCTGCTGTGTGCGCCACGACAGCAGCCGTCGCTCCAATAAGGCTGCGCACGCCAACAGCAGCCAGTTCCTACAATGCATGCAGATCAAATTAGACCAGAATGATAAATAAAATAGAAAACTAATGTTAGAGTAGGCTACATACCAATCGGGCAGCGTGAGCTCTCACCTGCAGGAAGACAAGGGACTCTGCAGGCGCTAGTCTGATACAGCAGTCATTACCTAAAGCAAAACTGGGGAGGAACCTACCAGCGGCGATCAGCAGAAAGGTCACTGCTCAGAACACAGGAAGCAACAGCCAGGAGATCTGCGGCAAAGCGGAAGCAAGGGGCCGGAAACGAGGCATGCGCTCTCAGCATGAACGAAAGAGCACCCGAGAGTGACCCGCTTTTATAGTCCCCTTATGGTGATTAGCCAATGGTTACCGAGTGGTCTAACAGGAAGATCCTCTTAAGCCAAAAGCCGCTACAACAAATCTTTATTCTGCTACATATGGAAAAATGACCCACAAGGGGGTGACCAGCTGATCACTCTACTTTCCACAGCTTTGCTCTTCCAGCTCCTTTGCAGTTAATGATTGCTCTGTGATTTTATGTTACGTGATCTTTCCTGTCAGTTATTGGTGAAATAGTTCATGTCCATCTATCAACTGTGTGCTGTGTCATTCTCCGAGTGTCCAACGCTCTCACCAGTCTGCTGAACACTGTGTTTTCTTTTGTTAAATTCCTCTAGACCTATCGCCTTTTCTTCCTCTGACCAGTTTTTATTTTTCTGTCCTTCTTTTTGTCTGCCATTTTTTTCTACAGGCCAACTTTCTGAGACAACAGCAGGTGAGATGATAACTTGTTGCTAATGCCAGCAAAGAAATGGTCTCCATGGAAACTGTAGAATTTCACCGCTGTAAAATCTCTTTCATTGCTGTAAATATGTTAACGTCTTTCCTCAACAAAGGAAACCTTTTAAGAGATTCTGTGCAACAACCTTAATTAACTCCCTCAGCCAAGGATAAATTCAACCTTAAGTATCATACTTAAGTAGAAAACCTAAGGTGCTTTGTGTAAGTGGCTACAGGTCTCAAATTCCTGCTTTTGACTTTCACTCATTTGGTGAACACCATAAAGCTATGGCCTATGACTTAACTTGTAAAGCCGCGCTTTAGGCGCTTTAGGCACAGCGGCTAAGAGAAAAGACAGTATGTGTTTTTATTGGTAGGTAATCTCAATTCAGATTTTTACTTTAGGTCTCTTCAATAATCTTAATTTGTTTGCAAAGTACAGCTATCCATGTTAAGTGACTGTGGGATGCAAGCACAAGGAAGCACAAACAAGTTTAATTTCAGGTGCACAAACATTTCCTACAGTGACTAATTCGAAACACAAAACAGACATTGAAGCAAAAATAAAAAGGGGATTAAAAATGGAAGGCTGTGGTAAGCGAATAAAAGAGAGGCAGGGTTCAAATCTATTTTGGAGATGGTATCCATGACCTAAAGACAGATGAAATAACTGTTAGGCTGAGAAGCAGCGAGTCAAATCAACACAGGCTTATCAGAGATTTACCAATTAAAGTTATCAGTTATGAAGGGCACCAGGGTTTAAGCAAGACAACTGGAGGCTTTTGTGGAATACTTGCATGCACCTTTGAGAGTCTTCTTATGTTGCAGACGTGGGTCCAGATAAACAACGTCCTGATGAATTAGATGCAAAAAAAGCAGCTCAACCACTGGAAGCTGTTTTTACAGATCATGTCATTCTCATAACAATAACATGGTTTCTAAAACTGTTTTTTTTTTATTATAGATTTTGCATGTTGAGATTTACACATGCAGAATGATAAGAAGCATAACATTCAAACATCAGTGTTTCAGTATTCAAATATGATGAAGTTACGCTGTGGATAAAGTTACTGACTTAAGGATAGTGGAATAAAACAGCTATATACAGTATCATTGCACGCATACACACAGGCTTGAACACCTGTTGAGATGTGCCAGATGTCTCTGGGTGGGACATGGGGATGTTTAGCACCAAGTCTTGTTGCAGTTTGGGGGTCTCAGAAATGACCTGTGGGGGTTCTGTTGGACTGCTGTCTGCTCTTCGAAACTTCAAGGGACTTCTCCTATTGGTGTCCATTGATAATAACCATTAAGACCTTTAACAGCCTGTGAATTCCTTGCTAACTGCAAACACGATTCACTTATTGTAATTGTTCAGATAAATTGCAAGTTTATAAGGTATTTTGTCACTTTGACAGTCTCTGCAGTTCTCCTACCTGTGCAAAACATATTTATAAGACTATGTCTGATACTGACAGTGAGTAGCCTGAGTAGTGAGACTTTTTGGTGCATTGTATTGTAGAGCATTAACCCTCAGGTGTTTAGGGCTATTTTGTCAGTGTTTTTTCATTTTGTCTTTATATACTACATTATAAAATGTGTACCATACTGTGTTTAGTATTTTTTTTGTCAGTACAATATCACCTATATGACATTTTTTTTTTTTTTTTCCATTTTGACATACTATATCAACGTTTTGTGAACCCCACTACAAAAGAAATATGTAAAAGGTAAAAATGAGATAAAATCAATTTATGTACAACTACTTGTAGCACAGGGACTCCAGGAACTATGCAGGGGGCCAATTAGGTGAAAGGCACAATCTAATAATATGCTCATGGCCAGCAGGAGTGCAGACTGCAGGCTGCCTCCACACAGACTTGCTTTGTGTGCTCTCTCCATGTGGGTAGGACTGTCGTACATTTGTGGCTCTGGTAAGCCAAACATGTGGTTTTATTAACTATTTTATACTCATTTTTTAAATATTCATTTTAGTGTTTCATTGTCTGAGTGCTGTAGGGGTACAAGCACCCCGAGGTATTGTCATTTTTAATCATCATTTTAGTGGATCTGCCATTGCTTTTATTGTAGGTATAAAAGCTGAAAAGAGATGGATGATTGTTAACTGGTGCTGATGTATGTAATGCATTAATTCAGCATGGCCAATTATCAGTGCGACCTCACAGCAAATTTGTAACAGTGCTCTGTTTGTTTACAAGCAGGGGATGTGGCTGCTGTTTATTTTAGTATTAGGTATTTTACTCATGACATATCTGACTCTTTATTCTGTCTGTGGTTCTAGTGCTGCGGCTGGTAGGGGCCTCCAGTCCTGGGCGTGGTCAGGGCGCTGGGAGTTCACTTACATTGTATTGTCCATCTGTCCCATTCATCTGGGACAGATATCTCAGTAACTGTGTAACAACTTGACAGAGCTTCTTCAAATTTGGCACAACTGTCCACTTGGACTCAAGGATGAGCTGATTAGATTTTGGTGGTCAAAGGTTAAGATGACAATGTCCTCACAAAATGCAGTTTTGGTCTTGTGAATGGAATATCTCTGTAACGGCTTGAGGGAATTCCTTTAAATATGGTAAACACATTCACTTGGATCTAAGGCGAACTGATTAGATTTTGGTGGCTAAAGGTCAAAGGTCAAGGTCATGGTGACCTCACAACTCATGATTTTGTGATGACTTTAGGTGAAATGACAACTTAACTGATGGCACACGTTGAGGGAGTTTAAAGTTATCTTAAATTATTGGGGTGAAGTTCAGTAACATTGCAATACAGTTTTAATTAAATTGATGAAAAAACCTTGGTCCAGTGTAAATAGTCCACTGTGAGTCATATAAACACAGCCGACACTTGGATTTTGCAACATCAGTGGTGATCTGGCAGGAGGGAGGGAGCTGGTGAGGTTATCTTTAGCATACTGCTGCTTCATTTGATTGAGATGCATCCCATCACTCCTGGCCTTTCACTGACTCATTCTTCTCACTTGGCTAAGAACAGACCATCAGAGAGGGATTTATCTCCACCAAGTAGCTTTATTTTATTTATTTATTTCTTCCAGCAGCCTGCTAATGCACATAATGTACACTCATCTGAGAGAAGCCTCCAAGAGGTAGCTTTTTAATCTTTCCCCAGGACAAGCTAGAATTGCTTTGACCCCTCTTTGTCAATGATGAAGTATTCTCTCAATCTATTTCTGCAGGCTTTCCAGGGAACCATGGCAACAACAACAAAAAAATGACTTCATTAATCAAAGATATTTACCATCTAAACAGCGTTTGGCGGGAGAAAACAAAGCATCTCCTCTAAGCTGGCCCATATTTAGCAGCACAGCTGCTTGGATGAGGCAGGTTATTTAGAAGAAACAACAGGTCCCTTGGGGGAACGCAACCATAATGGCATGGAGTGGGAAGAGTGGGAGTTGTGTATATTATAAATATATGTACCCATACACCCACATTTCTACACCATTATCAGATGCTTTTAACGATGGGTATTACAATAAATCTCCAACACAGAAAAAAGGTGTGTGTGTGTGTGTGTGTGTGTGTGTGTGTGTGTGTGGGGGGGGGGGGGGGGGGGGGGGGGGGGGGGATATATGCAAGCATCAGCATCAGTGCTTGGGCCACAGTGTGATTGATTTCTCCGTCCATCCCAGTTGGCTCTGCCAAAGAGAAATCAGCAGGATAGACAGGCAGCCCAAGACACTTCATCCCTGGAGAAAAACACTGCCAGGGATGGATACTGATTATGCATGCACTTCAAACAGCACATGCTCCCACTTTAAAAGTAAAGGAACATTCTTGCACTGAGGAGTATTCACAACACAGGTCAAGTCGAATTTTTTGAAGAAAAATTCTTATATTTCAACCCCGGTCATGCTGTCGTATTAAAGTGACTGTATACTTCAGAACTACTTGAAGTATGGTTGGACAGCTTCAGAAACCTCCATCCACAACAACTGTCAACTGTCTGATTGTGGCAGTCTGTGTGATTAAATAACTTTCCAAAACCAACAATCTGACATTGACACTCTTCATACAGTGATTGGAAAGCTGTGTGGAGGTGAGAAAGGACGCAGGGTTTGAACACTCGCCACTTTGCCCTGTATTGCAGTGCAATACTATGAATGCCACATGAAGCAAAAATGTGCACCATTATCCACATAGGGAATGATTATTTCATCCAACCCTTGCTATCATGGCTGGATTTTCACCATCTGTTCGGAGTGACTGTCAGGGCTGTCCTTGTGTAAAATATGGCCCCATTGGTCATCTATGTAAGCACCTTATTGTGACCCATAGTGCAACAAAGTCCATGTAAAGTAGACAACAAAATAGACTTTGACATGGTTTCTAGTTTGAAACTGATAGTCATTATTGTATCTTTTAACCCTGACCACAACTTCAACTGAGTGTTACTCTATTATTATCATTATAGTATTATTCTAACCAAGATGACAAACATCCTCTAACCGTAATGAAGTCATATCAGCGGGTAGGAACAAACAGCCTATATGGTCACTCAGGTTTATGAAACATTTATTTATTTTTTATTTCCAGTGTGGTCAGAAAAAAAATGCATGAACCAGTTATACAGTGCATTCAGAAAGTATACAAGACCAATTCACTTTTTTCAGATTCTGTTATATTGCATCCTCATCTAAAAATCAGTCAACTCTCAGTACCCCTTAATGACAAAGCAAAAACTGAATTTTAGGGATATTTGTAAATATACTGAAAAGGAAAATCTGAAATATCACATTGACATAAGAATTCAAACCCTTTATTCAGTACTTAGTTGAAGCACCTTTGGCAGTGGTTACAGCCTTGAGTCTTCTTGGGTATGACACGACAAGCTTTGCACACTTGGATTTGGGGATTTTCTGCCATTCCCCTCAGATCCACTCAAGCTCTGTCAGGTTGGATGGGGACCATCGGTGGACGGACTCCTCTCCAGAGACGATCGATTGGGTTCAATTCAGGGCTCTGGCTGGGCTCCTTAAGAACATTCACAGAGTTATCTTGGCAGTTTGAAGTGCAAACAGCCTGTGTGCTATGCAAAGGGTTAGGGGTTAGGGCCAAGGTTAACCATGCACATGTATGAAGGTTGTGTTAATGTGACCTGTGGTGTAAAGTGCTTTAAGTGGTTGTGAAGACTAGAAAAGTATGACTTAAATGCAATTCATTTACAACCCATTTCATTTTGGGGCAGAGCCAGATCATTTACTATTCATTTTTTTCTCTAACGTCTGGTGTATGTTGTTGGCTTCAGCAGACGTCTGCACTCTCAGAGAGCCCTTTTAGTTATTTTGTTTGTTTACCACCAAATCAATTTGTAAACTTGGTGGAGTGATGGGGCCTGGGCCAGGAAAGAACCCATTAAATTTTGATACAGATCCAGTCAAAGGGATGGATCCAGAGTTTTTTTTTTTTTTTGGTCAATTTCCTTAACATTGTGAAATTTTCATTGATTGGTCTTGAGCTTGACTGAAAAAAAGAAAAAAAAAATCCTACTACCTTACTTAAATCATCTTACCTGGTGCATTAGTCAGAATTGCCAAGATGTTTCCACAGATGTGGAAAGGAAGTTGTGTGGGCAACATCACAACTCCTACCTTTCCATGCTGCCACATGTGCAAGCATATACAGTACCAGTCAAAAGTTTGGGAAAGTGTGTCAAAACTTGACTGGCCCTGTATTGTGCAGGAGAGGATCTTACACCTTACCAGACACATCTGGAATGACATCTGGGCAGTGGCTGATGATCCAAATCCAGGGAAGAGCAACAAGCAGTTCGGTTATGCAGCTTACAGACAGTTTGCTGTGTAGCAATACAGAGCACTAGGACAGGGTCACAGAGTTGTTACCCCTAATTATTGAGTCTGAAAAATGTGACCGGTACCCGGATCCACATGGACAGAATCAAGGTTTCATCCCTTGTAGAGTGTAAATTGCAATAGCACTGCTGGGCAATAATTTTTGCGTTATCACTCAATACATTTAGTCTTTTGTTTTCCTTTTTCCAAGGAGGATGTAGCGATACCAAGTGATATCATTTTTATTTACATGCATAATCTGTTCTGACTTTCTGTTTGAATAATGATTGAATGAATGAATATTGTTTATCAAAGTGTCCTGCACCTTTCTGGTGCCCAGCCCATACGGGCTTACAAGAAACTTGAAGGCAGCATAACACATCGGTACCTACACTTCCACAGTTATTACAAAGTTCAAATCCACCGATTATGTCTTCTGCCTCAAAAGCCAAGCTTCTCCTATGAATCTTGCTGAAACAAAAGTCTCAATATCAAAAAGCCAACTCAGCACATCAGCGTCAGACAGCCAAAACAGATCAGGATTCTTCGCTTGAATCTTGTCAAACAAATATTTCCATAAATCAGAATACAGAGGCCAGTGGAACACAAAATGAAATTCATCCTCAACAACTCCAAGATCACATATTACACACAAACGTTGCTTTTCAGGAGTTCCTTTTTATCTGCCTACCTCAATTACCAGTGGTTAAGTACCTGTTCTTAACTTAGCACACAAAGACCTTTGCATTCTAAGTAAATTCAAATTTATATATGTTTCTGTATAATAATCATGGCTTGATTCTGGATTGCAGTACTGTCAGGGGAATCCTGAAGACCCCAAACTCCTGTAGCGTATAGTAAAGTGGAGGGTACCATTTAATGAGAGATTTGGAAAAAAAAAAAAAAAGAAAAACTAAGGTCAGGTAAGAGTTTCAATTTATTCATTACTGATGCTAGTGCTCTTCCAGCTGAATCTGCCAAGACTTAAATTCCCTCATTAAAATTCATATATTCATTCAGGACCAAATCAAAGTATTTGTAAGAAGTGGTGTACTTCGAAAATGCTGAACCAAATTTAAAAATATGCTTGCTTTGTTGTTCCCATTGCTCTGTAAAATGTATTATCTGTGTTTTTTCCAGCATAAGTAGTCAGTCCATAAACTCAAAATATTTAACATTTTTTGTAAATTAATCTCTGAGTCTGCAAACAACACAATACCATCTGCAAACAGCAGAACACATGGATTCATATGGTCAATTGGTATACCTAGTGTGATACTCACAAAAGTATTTTTGTTGAGATTATTATTGTTTAATTTCCTCTGAAGTTACTGTTTGGTTTATGGCCACTGCTATTATCTCATTTTATTATTTTATTCTGCTAAGTAAGAATAAGAAAGAGAAACACACAATGACTTGAGGTTGCGAGAAATGGACACTGGTTGGCAGCACTCACCGGTGGCGTCACTGGGACTGTTTACAGTGCATCGCGGGAGTGAAGCTCATAATCCAATGGACCTGGAAAATGAGCAGTAGCTGTCCTGTGTCTCTCATTTCCGTCCTGTGTTTCCAGGTTGGTTATCAACTTTTTTTCTCTGACTTCAGATGTTTATAAGATAATATGAACCCCCGGTGATGTGTGGGAAAGAAGCTAGACGCTCGTTCAGTGTGCAAACAACGAGAGTGCCACGGTACGAGGCTATTGTGGTGGCTAAAATGGCGTCCGTCGCCATAGTCAAATGTTTACTTTTGTGTATTTTCTTTGGCTCCTTGGCATTTGGGGGGATAATACGGTATGTATGAAAATAAGTGTGCGTGTGTGTTACATTGTTCCGAAATGGGCATTTGTGGGGTAATGTGTGGAAAGTTTTATTATTGTGTGTGGAGTGTGTATTCAAAATGTGGGATAGTTAAACTGCAAGAGAGATTCCTTCTGTTATATTAAGTGAATACTTACAATATGTACTTTATGTACAGTTATTCCTCTTTGGGTGAGAGGGTAGACAATGTGTGGATGAGAAGTGAGTGCATGATTGATAATAGATCACATGATTGATGATAGATTACATGATTGATGATAGATTACATGATTGGTGATAATAGTTGACATGATTAAGGGAAAATATAATGTTTATTTTTGGTTTAATACAAGTTTATTTCCTAAGTAATATGTGAAAAAGATAGACATGTAATGTCAGTCAAATGTGGTTTAGATACCACTGCTTTAATGCAAACAAAAATAACAGAATTGATTCATTGTTGCAGTTGAAAGTTTAGCATGTGAATGCGAGAATAAAACATAATCAAATGGACCTGGAAAATGAGCAGTAGCTGTCCTGTGTCTCTCATTTCTGTCCTGTGTTTCCAGTTTCCAGCGCTCCAGTCGGGATTATCTATATATCTGTTAGCGGAGGCCTAGCTGGGACCCGCTACACTAGGCTGGCCTGCTTTTTGAGCCAAATCATTCAGATAAAGGGCAAACAATGCAGGGGAAAGTATGTCTCCTTGCTTCACTCCATATGGAGTAGGAAACCAACCAGTCCTGTAGTTATTTATCTCCAAACATGAAACTGGAGTTTTATATAAGGCTTTGATGGCATCACAAAATTTACCATCAATATCAGAATGTAATAGTTTATACTCTAAAAAGGTCTCTGTTAACCCAGTCAAAATGTTTCTTAAAGTCCACAAAATTTGCAAATGTGTTTTTCCTTTCTTGTAATCTTGCTCTCACCACAGAGGATATAACAAATATGGTCAATACATGCTCTATTTTTTCTGAAACCATTCTGCTCACTAATATTCCATAAGTCTGTTATCAAGTATGCATGAATATACTTTATACACTGTACTAATCAAACTACTACCTCTGTAATTTAGTGGAACTCAACACTAACAAATTGCTATAATATCTGCCGTAAAATTTTACAGTATCTTCTTGTTTTGTCATTTTACAATTTTTAACTGTATACCGCAATACATCATGGGTCAAAACTAATTACAGTAACCTGCTGCATAACTCCATGGTTACATATTGTAGAATTTACAGCAAGTTGATATTCTGATTTTGGCGGTTAACCCCGAGAGGAGAGGAGCAATGGCGGAGCAAGGCTAAGAAGTCAGCAGATTGGTGAGTAATATTTGTTTCAGTGACGGTAATTTCCCATAACTTTAGCTAAGACAGATTTAGCATTTAGCACGAGGACAGTCTGCATCGTCTTCACATCGCATTTTTTTTCACCAGCCAGTGAAGGTAACTTTACAGCTAACGTTGATGTCGGCAGTGAAAGCTGTATTCGGTTAACTTTAATGATTATGGTCCTACAGTTTTGGACCAAGCTGGAAAAGCTCGCTTCGTAGAAATTGGGTTTAAAACAATTTAGCATCTTCCCGAACCTGGGTTAAACACCCCAACCTGGCGCTCTCCTCTCGTCTCCTCTCCGGGGGTGTCGTTAGCCCTGGGCTTCCAGGGCTAGAGCCCCAAATGTTTTAAACCTAGCCCCGGTTTTCCCCAGCAAAAATTAAAGTGTTTAATACAAAAATACCGAGGCCGGCTGTAGGATGGGGCAAGAGGGGGCAATGCTCCTTTAAACAACCGTCCTGCCCCCGTAAATCAAAGAAAATAGATTAACCACAAACTGAATACTACAGTAGTTGAAAAATCCGCTGGAAAAGGCGCAAAAGAGATGATAGGTTTCATCTCTTCTTCGCTCCTCTCCTCCGCGCTGTTTGCGTGCAGGCTCACACAGCACCGCATCACAAGCTGTGTCACAGCTACAGTCGCCCTGCTCATCAAGCTGAGTTGTAACCATGGATCTAAATACATCCATGGTTGTAACAGATCCAGACAGAGTTGTTTTAGAGGCAAAGAGAGTGACTGCTGGCTGAAAAACTGCTCCTGACAGGGAAGCACATCAGCAATTTTGCATGAATTTACCTTGAAAACAACTCTGTCTGGTAACGTTCTGTTATTATCTCATAGCGTGGGGAATGTGCAGGTCACAACTTGTCCACCAGAGCATTGTGGAGTTGTTGGATTGTGTATTTGATGAGTTCTATGAGAGAAACCAAGAAATTCCATTACTCCATAACGGTAGATGAGCAGCTCACGTCTCTGCTCTACTGATCTAAAAACTGCTTGTACTGACGAATAAAGGCAATTAACCTATACTAATGGCAATGGGCCAATTTGACAAAATGTTGAATCATCCCTTTCATTGTTCTTCAAATGCAAGTTTCATGCAAGTTCAAATGTAAGTTTTAATAAAAGTATTTTGTAACAGCTATGACACTTATTTTTTTCATTCACAATCTGCATAATTTGCAAAGCACCTAATGTAAAAACCAATATTAACTGTAAAAACATTTTACAACAACATATTGTATTATTTATTTACAGGTATTTACTGGCAACTTTAGTTGCCAGGTAATTACTGTAATTTACTAGAATACAAGAAAAAGCTGTAAACTAGATTACATTTAATTGCTGTTTTCTAAAAAAGAAAAAACAGTAAGTTACTGTAATTTATATACAGCAAAAACATGTAAAAGATTTACAGTAATATGTTGTAATATAATTTTACAGTAATAAACTGCAATTTTACAATAATTAGTTGGCAACTCTTGTCAGGTATTTACTGTAAATTCTACAGTCAATTCTTTACAGTGAATGATCAACTTTTACAGATTTAGGTATAGGTTTTATTTATGGATTTATTCCACATTGAAGGAATAATACTGTTCTGGAAACATGTTTGAAATAGATAATGCAATATATTTACCAAGTATGGACTTTTCAGGACTTCATTCGGAAGGTTTGTTTACATTAGCTTTGTCTGCCACTTCCTGGACCTCCTCTAGTGTGATCTCATTATTCAACAAATGATGTTGATCACATATTGTGTAACTCAATTTTATTGCCAAAAGTATTCGCTCACCTGCCTTCACTCACATATGAACTTAAGTGCCCCCCCCCCCATGAACTAATAGAAAGTGTTCAGAACTTACAGGCAGGACATGTTCCCCTCAAACTGGTCTGTTCTTTGGTGAGGCTCCTGTGGGAAAGCTACACTTTTTAAATCCTGAAATTATAATCCAACAGCCGTTCAGCATGTGATTTCGCTGATTACATATAAACTGTCTGATAGCAGTCGTTATCCTTGAGCTTTGCTTTTTTTTAGCTCACCCACTGCTAGCTTGCTGGGAAACAGACTGGGAAACAGGCTGAGGGCTAGCAAGCCTGGTGCTATCTGACTGGGAGGCAGGCTGGGAGACTGGCAAGGAAGCCAGTCTGGTGAGGCAGTCTTCTGCCATGACTTAAAGGCAGATCCATGTGTGCCAAACTCAAAGCCATGTCTTTTTTTCTCCCTGCTAGCATTTTTCTCTCTACATTCGCCATACCTATACACAAGGGAATAGGAGAGTTCAAAAAGTTCATCGTACAAACTGACCAGCTATGGACCCAGCAGGCACTTCATTTGATGGTCGCAGTTCAATGATTTCAGATCCCAAATGCAGACACATAAGCAGACTGATGCAGTGAAGTAACTTTTAATGAGAAATGACAGGCTTACAGGTGGATGGAGGAACAAGCAGCCAGATGCATCGATGGACTGGGAGACAACAGGAAACAGGAGTCTTCACATGACGAACATCACTGGGAACAGAGACCGACAAACAGAGGGAACACAGAAATTAAACACTGTAGTGAGGGGAAGACTATGAGACACAGGTGAAACTAATCAGGGCGGGGCACATAATCATTAAGTTGGGAAAACACACAAGGGCAGGAAGTAAAACAAGCATAAACACAGCAGGTAAGGGATTTTCAAAATGAAACGGAGTATTACAAAAACTCCAAAAAGGGACAGATTGTGACAGGGGGACCTCTTGTCAGAGCTTTTAGTTCAGTAGAAACTATGGGCTACATAAGCTAATGCAGTTAAACTATGGCTCTGTTTTCATTTTTGTTATTTTGCAGTGAGTTATATGTTTTACACAGAACTGGATTCACTTCATATAAATATATAAATAAATGCTTAATGTGTTTTGTTGTTTTCCAATCGCAGTAATTTCAGGCACACACATCACTCAAATGTTTGTGCCTGTTTCGCTGTGGCTGGGCGTCCTGCTGCCTCTGAGGGTCATACTGATGGGCCATTTAGAAGAACAGTGGGATATTTTTTTGCAGTTTGATGGGTTGGAAAACTAAACTACTGCTTCTTTGTCCACATAAACTACAAAAAAAAAAAATTGAAAACAGGATTATTCTTTGCTTCAGTATTTAAAAAAAATGTATGGGCTAGAGTATTTGATGGTGCTAAAAATGATATACTTAGATATAACATGGTGATATAATGTAAATATAAAGTGTAATGTAGCATGATGTGATGTGATCACATCAGCCACTGTGCTGTAGTGGGGTTACCTGAGAAAAGCTGTGCAAGCTGGGCACCGCCAGCAGACATTATATTGTAGCATGTGCCATGCTGCAGCACAAATGCACGTTAAAGATGTGTGATTAAAGTGCTGTCACTCGACACTGTGTAATGCCACCTAACTATTTTAACCATGACACATTAAAACTGGTCACATACATGTCTTTTTGCCCTAAACTACAAAAGCCAGACTGCAAGACCCACATTGTAAATAACCCAAACTTTTCTTGACCCGAATGACCCACATGACTGCAGAAGTGTTCATTCACAGCACAAACACCATGACTTAAATTTCATTAAAAAAAAAAACAATGCAATCTTGAAGGGAAACACAAAATCATTTTCTGCTGTGTAGTTCCACAAATACCCCCAAATAGAGCAGTGCAGCACAGCTCAGTAACACAGAACAATTTGTCTTATACATGCTCGTATAAGTCTGGAGCTTCCTGTTTTCATTGCTGAATAGAGTGGTATTGTAAGCTGTAATGTGTCAGAGGCAGCCATGTCATTCAAGAACAAACAAACACGAGTAATGAAAGCCAAAATGACAGCAAAGCAGCAACTCTATCCCAGAGCCAAAAGGGAAAATGACACCAGTGCTAGTGCCCTCATGCTGTGACACATGTTGTGTCACTGGCTGTGAAATTACTTCATCCCTCTGTTTTGCCTGAGGAAGACAGGCGACCCGAGTGAAGGACTGAACTCCTTTGAAGACTGAGAGCTGTGATTCAGTGCTGAACTTTAAAAGGACTGCTGCTTTTCTGGGCGCTGGGCACTGGTCATAATAAGGAGGATATGAGGGAGCACTGGAGGGAGGATATGGGGGAGCAGAGGCCACTGTCTGGGCACTGGACCCTCTGTGCTCCCTGTTATTTGAGACAGTAGGAATGCTGTGAAATAGCTCATTACGGCCAAGCCCCTGTGGAACAGGCACACTCCCAATAGACACTACAGATAAAAACCTGTCTCTCTCATAATTCACTGCCAGGCTGAGCTGAGGAACCAAGGAAAATCACGTGTTCACTCAGATTTTAGACTTTAAGAAACAGATTTTATGTAACAAACAAGTTTCTACATCAGTTTTCAAATAAATAAAAAGTTCATTTCACAACAGTGTCATGTTGAGGTTCTGTGTTGTCTTGTCCTACTGTTTTTCTCTCAACTGTAGCCAGAATAATAATTATTGTCTCACGATGTAACAAAGGTGTTTCATGACTGGAAATTATATAATCAGATGTTCAAATTTAGCCATCATCAACATTTCCTTTTGTTTGTGATATGACTTATGTTCCAAGGCTCAGATGTAGAGTTAAGTTAGGGGAAGGGGGTATTACCCTGGTCCGTGACCTTTGACCTCTTCACAGGACATGTTGTCCATATCTGGTGTTCACAGAGTCTCTTATCTTGCTGTCACAATCAAATGTGAAGCTCAAGATGGGTCAAATCGATTATGCACCCATGAAAACATCAATCAAACAATCGATCAATCAACCAATCAATCAATCAATCAAACTTTATTTTATAACACTTTTCATATTTCATAGTGAAGTTCAAAGTTGCTTCACAGTCAGAGACTCAGCTTGTGAACACAGAACAAGGCAGGCAACTGCTTGAGGCCCCAGGCTGCTAGGGGGCCCCTGAGGGCTGACAAACCTAACTCAGCAATGTCTCAAAAAACGACTCCCTCCTCCTTAAACAACCAATGGACTATTTGCAATGACATTTCAGAAGGAAACCTCCCTAAAGGGGCTCCATGTCATTCCCTGAGTGACTTGACATGTCAGAAGCAGTGTTGCCAACTTTTTTCTGTAATGGTGCAATACATACAAGATATTTTTAAAATCTAAAATGATTAAATTAAACTAAACTACTACCTATATGATTAGCATTTTTTTTCAAGCAGCTCTCAATTTGCATCTAAATCTAAAAATCTAATATTAATGAAATAAAAAAAATTAAAAATGTTTTATGCAGGCTGTTGCTCAGACTGTGTAACTGAAGTATCACTGAAATAAATTCACTGTTGTGAGCAAAATCAAACTTAAAATGAAGTCATTTAGAATAAAAACAATTAATCGTTAGCTATGTCCATTCGCAGCCTATTCACGTCTCTGGAAGGTGATTGGTCAACTGATTGGTCGTCCAGAGCCACATCAGAGCTTCTTCACCGAGAAGGAGAGGAGATGAGGTCTGGTCAGAACTTCTCCAGATATGTCGCCAGCTGCTTAGCGTGCACTTCAGAACAACTGACAGTCTCATGCCAGAGAACCTCAGGAACTAAAGTGTAAGCATGTGAGACTTAGATGCTGGTGCAAGACCATGAAGTGCTTTAGAAAACAGGTAAAAAAAACAATATGGAAACTGACAGGCAACAATTGTAACTGACTTTAACACAGGTGTAACATTTTACAGTTTTCAAATCTGCTGAATATAAAGGCATGCATCGGTTTTTCTGCGTCACTCAGAGGTCACGTGTGAAGAATAATACCAGGATCAGTTAAAGGTTGAATATTATCTGTGGAAGATCTTTCATACCAACTGCTGTCCAGTGAGCTGATTCTGGGACTCAGGGCCCACAGCTGCAGATGTGTTACTGCCCATCAGTCATGTTGACCAGCAGGATTTGTTACTACCCAAATGAGATGCAGTCTTTATGGGTAGGAGGAATTTGTGACGAGGCTGTAGATTTGCATCTGACCCTCGATTAGAGAAAGAGACACTGATACACAGCCAAACACCAACCTCTGTGGCTGAAAAGTGAAGCCAACATGGAAGTGTCAAAAACTGCAGCTCTGCAAATGACCACTTCAGGCTGACTCCAACGGTGAGTCAATGACAACTGTACGGGGGGTGGATCTTAACCTGTTTGAATTTTTATCAAGGCTTAAAGATATGCATATTTGAGGGCATGGCTGCTTTGAGTGACAGGTGGGTGAGCATATGCTTGAGACAAACCGGCATGCACTGAAGTCTCAGCTCCACACATGCCCCACCTCTTTGTCCATTTTTGGAGTTAGGTGGAGTCAGGCGACAGTGGAGCAGCCCCTTCTGAGTTTTAAAACTGCTCTTCAGAAGCCTGTGGGTGATGTCACAGAGGCTACATCCATCTTTCTTTACAGTCTATGAGCACAGCATGTGATAATAGAGGAAAACTTGCACCTAAAAAGATTTGAACTATGTTTATATCATCATTAGTATTTATCTTGGTTCTGAGCCTGTACAGTTTGCTCTGTCGAAAGCAACACATGGCTGTATGTGTGTGTGTGTGTGTGTCTGTTAGTGTGAGTCTTCTGTCTGTCAGCACCTGTGTCATATTTCCAGCAGACTATTACTCACAATGTGTCACTGCATTACTCCGTTTCCTTCTTTTTTTGGTAAGATGTGATGGCCCCACAAAAAGAGCATCCCAGGGGCCCGTTATCAACTTAATCGACCAGCGAGTGTGAGAAGTTGCCTCGTGGACATGAATTAATTCTAAATTCAAACAGTTGCAGGGAAGAAATGAGGAAGCTGCATAAGATTGAAGTCTTCACTCAGTCGTACGAGACGTGACTGCAGAACAGCCTTCAGGGCTCAGCTGACAACAACAACTGTTGACGATTATGAAATGTTCCTTCTGCTAAGTTTTCTTTTATGTGAGTGTCTCATTTCCAAATCTGAGACGCCAGACAGAGTGTGAATATTTTTCCACACGGCACACAGCAAAGTTTAACAGCGAAAAACCTGAACATGTGCCGCAAAAAGTTTGACAGTTGAAGCCAGCGACTGCACTTTGAGTACCCGCATCCTCTTACTCTCCAGTCACCCTGACACCTAGTCTACATTTACTGATGACACACTGCAGTGGGCTGTAGGTTCTGGGTGACTGGCTCACTGGTAGCCACTTTATTTGTAAAGATAAAATGGCAGAGACTCTCAAGTGTCAGGGAGATAGAGGGAGGGGGCAAAAGAAATAGCGAGTGTCAGCATGAAACGGAGACTTGTTAGGCTGAGGAATCTTTATGAATTGTGTTTAGCTGTTTAATAGTGGAAGAGCTCAGCTTCTGAAACCCCACAGGAGAGCCAGGAGAAAAGCTCAGGGGCCTGGGCAGCTTTAGTCTGCATCCCTTACAGCCCAAATGCCAAGCATGCTATGAAAGTGATTGATGCTCGACTGCAGTAAATCACTGCTTTGCTGTGAAATTAAATGCTGCACAGTAAATACTACGGCACTGTTGTGTCTTGACTCAGGGGTTAAAATGGGCTGAAACGATCTGGAACGGCATTCTGGCGCCTTCTATTAATAAGTAAATAAATATGAGTGTCAGAGAGAGAGACAGATGAGCACACACACGTAACACACACACACACACACACACACACACACACACACAAACAGAGGCAGGGGAGAGGCCCCCCCTGGCGGATTATCACACAAGGCGAAGCTCTTTTTAACATCATCGTTGCAGAAGGAGTGATGCCTCGCTTACCCAGGAACAAAAAGCTCAACATTATAAATTTGTGATGTTATTATAAAGATCAGCTCTTTGTGTGATTAAGAAAGAGCAGAGGAACACAATCATTTGTTGACCTGTACAGAGAAATGTGCTTCAGCTACTCAGATAGCAGAATGAAACCTCTGGGCCAACATACGCCTGGGTCCTTGGCCCGAGTCTGGCCCATATGCTTCCACATCTGGGCAGATTCTGTCCATTTTCCTACACTATTAACCGACAGCTGGAAAATTTGTTGTGTGTGCACCAGAATTGGTCCAGATGTGGATGTAGCATCTAACAATCATGCTGTGTATGGGTCAGATTCAGCCCGTGGAACCTGAAGTGTCGTGCGTTTTTGTCCATCCATCCAGCACTTTGGCTCAGGGCAAGATAACTCAGCACTGATGGTGAGATTGTCACAGAACAAAGGATGATTCCCTGGCTCTGACCTTTCACCTAGCGTCTACCAAAATTTCCCCTTGACCAGACATTTGGTCTATGTTCATTGTTTCAGGAAACATATTGAACCACTGCGAGTGAGATGTGAAGATTTTAAAATCATTTTCCCGTGCATTAAGGCAGGACATGGTAAACTTAGCTTGAAGACTGGAAGCAGGGGGGAAGGGTTAATCAGTATTACCAGCAGTATTAACAATGATTGTAACAAGTCTAGATACGGCGGCTAAATGCTACAGAAAGCAAAGCTGTAAACACAACAATGTTGCAAACCTGTTAGGACTTTTGAGGCACCAACAAATGCCTCCTCCACAGAGGTGCTGGAAAACCATATAGAATTTATGGCTCAATTAAAATGTTCAGTGCTCCACTAATACTTCATATTCTCAGAGGAACGTGAGGTCTTTGGAGAGTTAAGAGACTTGTCGAAATGAATCAACAGCACAGTTCTTCTTACTTAAACACATTACTTGCAGAGGTCAGAGTTTGTGATGTAAACAACATGGAAGACAATTCCTCCTTTTCTGTAAGTCTACACACAAACTTCTGAAGGGTGGACTGAACCATGTAAGACTTTAACAACAAGACAAGAATGTACGCTGCACACAGGAAGGCAATTAATCATGATAGATAATTTCCAAATGATGTGACAAATGCAGAAACTGGTGTCCACATGTTAATGAATTGAGAAAAAAACAACAAAAACTCATAGACATCAATGCTCTAGCTCAGAGCTCATAACGATTGATGCTTGATTGCTACCAGATCAAAAATATTATAAATCTAATAAAACCTGTACATGCGAGAAAGTATGACACCCTGTTATGGACAATATAATACTTTATGAAATCAATTTTTAGGGGAATATGCGATTTAGGAAAGTTGTGAATATTGCACATTCTGGAATGGTTTTTCCACTGTGAAATCTGAGCATACAGTGGTGTTAGCCCGATCACATGTCGAGTTAATGTCTGTCAAACAGTGGAGACTGGCTGTCTCATGATCCCTCTGCTGTCATCTCAATCATCTCTCCTATCAGACTTGCTATTCAACCTATCTTATCCAGTTGAAAGTCCCAGAGGTGAAGTACACAATCATTTCCACAGTACTACTCCCTCCATCCTGTGTCACTACTCCATGTATTGCCCTCCCCGTCTCTGCTTCCAGCCCTCTCAGGTAATACTGAGCTGACAGCTTTCATTCCTGCTCCAACAAAGATCACAGGAGACACAGAGGGGGCTGAAGCTCAGCCACAGCAGTCATCTCCCCTTTGACTGGCTGTCAACTCGTCATGGCATCACTGCAGCAGGCAGACAGGGGAACCAGACTGGTGTAAGTGCTTACACATGAACTCCATTCAGGCCTGGCACATGTCTGAAGTGGCTGATTGGGGAGTGGCCTGGGAATGTCCTGGCTACTTAATGATTTTGTGATGATTTTGACAGTGCAATCTATCTCAAGAATATGTTTATGCATCACTAGTTTGCTTAGTCAAATACTGTATATTTTGTAGAAAACCAAACAGTTTAATAGGTTTTATGGAAGCATTTTCTCCAAGCTAGAAAGTGTTTTACAGTGATGTTTTTAATCACATCCAGAAAGGAAGATGATAATTTTGTCATCTCACTGGAGTTCAATTTAAGTGTCTTAGCTACAGTCTGCATTGTTTCGCGATCAAACACACAAGTCTAGCTCCAGAGCACTAAAGCTCCATCCACACTAATATGTTAAGTTTTAAAATGCATCACTTACTCTGGAGTTTTCAAGCCCCTAAAACCGAGACTTTAGGAAACACTGCTGGCCCCACTTTAGTTTGAAAACTCCCAGGTTGGGCAGGAATGGACACCTCTGGAAATGATGATGCAGACACCCACATTTGCCTCCTAATTGGGTGTCATCGGTCACGACTACCAGTGATGAATGTAGCATGGATTACACAGCGCTAGCATTACAAGCTGACTGCAGCAGTCCTCGTTCGTAGCATTCTCTACAACTAACTGACTGCAGAGTAGACAGTCTGCTTCCTGTTTACACCGACATGCTCATGCCCAGTGTCCGTGAATGGTCTTGTGATACGTGTTTTCAGACATGTTAGCATGGACAGAGATTGTTTCTGATATGGAGCTGACTTGTCTGGATGGAGATCACTTCTGTATTAAGACACTGTTTTAAAATGAAAACGTGTCATTGCAGACGTAGCCTAAATCACCACCCATCTCCAGTTTGGTCAGTAATTTAAACAGGTCTGGTGCACCAACCAGTAGTTATTTCAGATGCCTGGAGAACAAAAATGAGTGATCAGAGCTTTGTAGGCAGGATCAGGAAGGGGGAACCCTTCATAGATAGCTAGCTATGTAGCTACATCTGTTAAAAATAGCAACAACACCTAAATCAACATACATCTTTAACTGGTCCTAACAACCACTAACACAGCTTCTGTATTGACTGGTGGGGTGGCACCAAACCCAACAGCAAATGAGCTAACACAAACTTGATGTGATTGAATGAAGTGACATTGCATACTGAGTTTGACAGTCTGACTGCTGCCATTGTTGAGGCCCCATCAATGGTTTACCAGTGTGGTTCTGTGATTGAATTCTACCTTTAGGGCAGTTAAAGTCACTAAAAGCTACTAAGTGAACCTTTGAGTTTTGTTACCCCATCCCATCTTGTGCTTCATGTGTCAGATTGTTCCATCACTAGACTGAGACCACCATCTTTTCCTAACCATAACTGAGTACTTTGAGTGGCCTCTGAGGATGAATGTGAAAGGACACTGATGAAAACCACAAGATGCAGCTGAAAGCACATGACAACTTATAAGTGGACCACTGAGTTGACATTATTCTTGTTCCCAAGAACACAAATTAATTTCTTTGCTCAAGTTGAAAAGAATAACTGGCCCTCTGAGAGACAGGCAGTGAGAGAAGGGAGGAAAAAACACATAAACCAAGAGGAAGAATTTGTTGTCCGTTCCCGTCCCAATCCCAGGGTAGAACAAACAGCCCTGTGTCTCGCTCTCAGTGAACGACTATCTAAGGCTGAAAACAAACCCTTCAACTGAGCCTGCACTGCCTCCTCCTTCTTCTTCTAAACCTTTAAATCCTCCAATAATAAAAACAGAGCTGTGAGGCACAGGTTATCCTCACAGCCCTGCTTTGCTCTGAGCCTCTCCCAAACATCACAATGCCTGAAGTGAAGTGAATGACTGTTTTGTGTGCAACACTGCCTCATTTCAGTCCAGCTCTCGGCAAAACTTGAAAGTAGTTTCAAGTTTACTTGAAAATCAATTGGCATCTTTTTTTTTTTTTTTTTAAACATAAGTGTAGGCTGGGCCATGTGTATCAGAGGATGGTGAAGTGTGGGGTAGGACACACCTTGTGGATTGCAAACACAATGAGACCATTTTATCAGACTTTAGACAGTTTAATGGCCATTGTACTTGTTTCTGAGTGACCTCAGAAGAAATTTTAGTTAACTCAAATGTCATTCCTTTCAATCAGAAAGCAAAGGCTATAGGGAGCAATAGTAAAATATGCCACATAACTAGCTAACACAGTAGTTGAGCTAACATCACTATAGGTTAAACCAGTGGTTCTCAAACTTTGCCATGCTAAAGAAATCATTTGAAACCCATGACCAATAGTCATGTGTTCTGTCATTGTGTTACTTATGGATGGAATTATAGTGTACATAAATGTTCCCCTTTTAGCTGGGGACCCCCAGGATCCCCCTCAAAGACCCCACTTTGAGAACCACTTGGTTAAACTGCTAACAGGTTAACACTGCTAACTGCTAACACACTTCCTTTGAGATCAGTGCAGATGCCAGCATGGCAACATGCTCACAAAATGTGACATCATTTTTCCATATATGTTCCTTCATATGACCAAACATGTTCTATAGCAACGATGACATATTACAAGCTGTGCCAATGGTATGAAAAGGTAAACACTTCCTGTCTCCTAAGTGGGCGTGGTCAGCTCATATGAAATGGGACAGTAGCAGTCAGTAGCTAATATTAATAGCTAACTAATTATTTATCTGTCTGCATCCTTTGGAAAAGAAAAGACAGATACAATGTTAGTTCCTGTTATTACAGCCTATTGCTGCATTAAGCTTGGGCATTTTTAACACTATCTGATGGACAATTGCTTTTCCATGTCAAAAAATACAAGACATAGTGCAAATATGTGTCTCTTATTTTGCCACATGTTTTTATCTGCTAGCTTAATATCAACCCACTACTGATATGATCTTCATATTAGTCTAATAATACTCTTTTTTCCTCCAAAAACTGTTAATTAATAATAGTAATGACACTAATAGTATTGCACAGCAAAGAAACACAAGTTTTAATTCAGTTTTAACTTTTAATTCCTCATTTCACATATTTAAATTTCTGTTTACAGTATCTTTCTGGAAAGCGACATTGCAACGCTGCAGCAGGGAAACCAGACCAGAACCAACAGAAAAATAACAGTAACATTTCTCCTGATTTGTGTCTCTGAAAAATCTAATTTTAGTGTCAAAAGAACAATTACTATTTATTACAAGGTACTATGGAGCAAAAGAATCGGTCATAATCTGTGATCACATTCAAGTGAATAGCACACTCTTCCTCCTTCCTTTATATCACCAAAGATCGTAGAAAGGTCTACAGCAAAGATGACCCAATACAGGCTGAGCCAATTGTATGGAATGGTATATACAACTGCTGGTCTCCTAAAGGGGTGGAGCAGTGGTGAAACCCACGTGACACAGATACAGGAAATGACAAACAGTGCAATGTCTACTTTCTGAACTGTCTCTGACATCACTGACTCTCCTCTGTTCTCCAACAATGACACAGGAAAGCAAATATCTCATATCAGTTTGGCTCTCTATGAAAAGGTCCTGGCACGTCTGAATGAAGCCATCACAAACACACATGATGTTAAGAAGCAGATTAAGTCAGCAATGTTAAATATGTCTGAAAAGGGCTAATGATGATGTCAACATAAGGTTTAGTTCTTACCATCTTAGCTTAGCTGAGGCTGATGTGATTAGTTTTGTTGGTTGACTCATAATGGGCAAATTCTTTTTTTTTTTCATCTAATTATGGCTCCAGAGGAAAAGTCAGAGGATCACAAAACTTATTACAATACATCTAGAGGGGAACATGAATGTTTGCACCATATTTCATACTGATCCATCCATTAGCTGCTGTGATATTTCAGTCTAGACTAGGCCCAAACTGGCCCTCAGGACAAGTTCCAACGCTCTGCACTGAATTTTCATTAATTGTTAAATCTGTTCTTCAGAACAATTATTATTTTAATTTCATACAAATCATTTATTTATGTGACTGAAAATTAGCATGCTGCATGAAACTTGTCAGCATAAACATTTCAGCCAGGTAACACCCCGCCAGGCCACAAGCAAGGTGAACCATAACACCTGAGGCCAAATCTGTGAATATAAAACTTGAATTTCTTTTCTGAGCTTGATTGTTTTTGTCTTGTTTTGTTTTGTTTTTCTTAAATAATTTGCACCTGAGGTTTGACTACACAATATCAAGATGAAAAAAAACTAATGCAAGTGAGTCCCAACTCATTAGTTGGAAACAGATTTTTTTCTAAAGAAGCCTGAAGCTGCTGTGCTGTGCTGACACACTGAGGAGTCACCACTGTGATCCATTTTATCTGTGCTAAGGTAGGAGGATGGCATGTGTCTGCATTGTACTGTATATTGCATTGTATTTTATTGTCCCTCTGTGTGTCTGTGTGTGTTTTAGTGTGTGTGTGTGTGTGTGTGTTCAGATGGATTGATGTGCTGTTGATTCATGTGTAATCGTGTGCTGAGGCTGCCGTGAAAAGGCCACAGCAGGAGACGCCAACAGTCCCTGCAAGAGTGTATGTGCGCGTGTGTGTGTCAAGCATGCCCATGTAGACCGGCCACGCTCAGATTTAGAGTCCTTTGGGTGTGTAAGGATGACAAGTGAAAAAGCAAACGCACACACCACACACCCTTGATATTGTTGGTTTTTTGAATCCTAACAAGCATCTACGGAGAGAGGGTGTTGTATGTAAAACCCTCTGAGACAAATTTGTGACTGTGGGCAATATAAATAAAACTGATTTGACTACTTCAGTATCTTTATTTGCCATGTCCCTGTGGATTTGCCTTTTCCCAATCTATATAAAGATATGAAAAAGCCTGATCTATGAAATTTATCATTGATTTTTTTTTTTTTTTTTGCTACCTTCAGCATACCCACCACAAAGGAAAAAAATATATTCAGTCCTCTACCCACTTACAGTACGGTCCAGTGCACCCAGCTGCTCTACACTAAACTATCTATAATAGCTACAAATCAGTTTTCATGTTTTACCTACAAGACTCACATTTTAGTGTTTTTTTTTTTTTCTTTCTTTTTTTCATCAGCAGGTAAAACATGAAAACATCAGATTCCTTCACAGTCAAAGAAATAAAAAAAGGTGCATTCTGGTCACAGATCACTTCTAAAATCCGAGTGCAGGTTCTCTCTTGCGTCATCACACTGGAGATGCCAACAGAAAGCTTACTGCTCTGCCCTTTGTTGTGCTGCCATCGGCCTCCTCTTTTCCATCACAGCCAGGTTTGCAGTTCGGTCATTTGGAGACTCATGTGTTGTGCTCTGTGTACAATGATGCAGCTAAAAGAAAAAGATCAGATTGGAGTAACAAAAACAAAACATTTAATCACTCTTTGTCTCTGGATTAGCTCTTGACATACCAAAATATCTGGCTCTTTAGCTGCTAAATGCTACACTAAGTTATTTTGTGAGTCTCTGAATGTTGTCTGTGCATTGTTTGGTGGTGAGCAGGTAGTGTAAAGTGAGTTTTTAGAGTTTTTTGTTTTGTTTTGTTTTGTTTTTTTGTTTTTTTTATATAATCTCTAAACAGCTGCCTGCTGCTGAAATTAGATGGCAGATGGAGGCTGAGACTGCACTAATACAGCCAATGTACTGCAGAACAGTGAACTAAATGAGGCTAAAAAAGCTCTGTGGTGCTGGTGATAGGGCAGGTTTGTGATCTCCTCTGAGTGCAGTATGTTTTCAGGTTGTTATCACGTTCATTCCTGTGAACGTGATATCTCAGTAAGGCCTTGAGGGGACTTCTCCAAATTTGGCACAAATATTTATTTGAGCTCAAGGATGACGTGATTAGATTTTGGTGGTCAAAGGTCAAAAGTCAAGGTCACTGTGACCTCACAAAACAGGGTTTGGGTCACAGGAATGTGATATCTCAAGACCACCCTTAAGGGAATTTGTTTATATTTGGCACAAACATTCGCTTGGACTCAAAGATGAACTGATTAGATTTTGGTGGTCAAAGGTCAAAGTTCAAGGTCACTGTAACCTTGTGTTCTTGTGAATGTAGTAATATATCAGAAATGCCCTGAGTGAGTTTAATAACATCTGGCACAAACATCCACTTGGACTAAAGGATGAAATGATTAGATAGTCAAAGGTCAAAGGACAAAGTCACTGTGACCTCACAAAACAGCATAATTCACTAATTCATACACTAATTATGACACAATTTAACTCAAATGTCTACAAGGATAAAATGAAGTGATGACATTTTATATCCAAATGGTCAAAGGGTCAACTTCACTGTGACATCATAATGTTCTGTAAAAACGCATCTGATTATTATTCAATGTTGTAACTATTTCCTGCAGCTTGGCTGGATGGCAGAGGCGTGCAACCACCAGGCAGTGATACTAGAGTATTAATTTATACATAGCAACATGGAGATGAAGTGAGCGACCAGAAAAGAGGCTTGTTTGTAAAGCTAGTGTGTTGTGTAGAAAGAACTCGTTTCAGTCTTTTCTCCTTCCTTTTCACCTTGGCCAAACCATCTGTAGTCAAAATATACCAGGCTGAACATATGCTTTAATTAAAACTGAACCACCAGCCATTTTACGCCCTTAGTAATTAAAACAAATCCAATCTCTGCCACGTGTCTGAAATATACGTTTTGCTCCTGTCATCACTGCTTTATTCCACTAAGCGTTTGAAGCTTGTTATGTTCGTAACTTCTGCAAGGTACAGGGACTAAATCCCTGTCCCTCACTGGAGTCGCACTGGTTGAGGGAAGCCCAATGAATCACCTCCCCCACCTGTCTGTCACAGAGAGGCAGATGGGAAGTGATTGAGCGTAAACATGGAGGGCTCTGAGGAGGGATGATGTGACAGCGTCCGGGTTCATCACCAGAGAGAGGTAGCCAGAGATGTGGAATATAGCTCCTACAGCGTAACATGGATACGTGATATTGGTGCTTGTACAGTTAATGACCAGACTCAGGTGTAGGATGGTATCAAATCCCATGTGCAGACCCAAATCAACAATGAATGCATCCTAACAAGCTATGTATGTGAATCCAAAGCCTGATAAACACAGATCAGTCCAGTTACACTTATTTTAATGTTGATCTGTTGATCTGCTTCAACAGTAAAACAGTTACCTGTTTTTTTTGTGTTGTGTTGCACCATGCTGTGGCTCATCAGTGTATCTTGTCCCTCTGAGCTCCAGTGTTTCCAAAATTTTTTTTTTTTTTTTCTTTTGGTCCTGATTTGTCTTGGTTGGTATTTTTTTGTTGATCCATTCTTATGTACTGGTGTTACACTGATCGAACTATTATTTTGTACTACATGTCCCTTTCTATGACAACGACAGGGGAGCAGCAGCAGCAGCATTTAATTAAATATAGAGCTGTACAGCTGTGGAACGCCAACCTCCACCTGGGGGACAACTACCTGTTTTTAAAAGAAAATTAAAAGGGGCGTTAATAAACACTCAGATGGGAGACACAGTAGACTAACTGTGTGTATTGTTATTTATTTGTCTTTTTTTCAAATTCTTGTTTTTTTTTTATTCATTTTTCTGTTTCATGCGACAGCCAGAGCTGGAGGGATATTGTTTTCAGTTGGTCTGTCCCATTCTCATGGACACAATATCTCAGTAACACCTTGAACTGAACTTCTTCAAATTTGGCACAAACGTACACCTGGACTCAAGGACGAACCGATAATGGTAAAAGGTCAAAGGTCAAGGTCAGTGTGACACAAATCACTTTTAGCCATTACTCAACAATTATGACAAAATTTCACACAAATGGTTAATATTTGATATTACTATGGGATGTAATCTGAAACTAGTCCAAGTGGCAGAGTCATACAACGGTGAGGCAGTAATTCTAGTTTACATTTATAGCCAGTGTAGGTCAATTATTGGCGGGGTGACGAGCCCTATTGGGCTGATCAAAGACCAGACAGGCTGCTGGATTCTGGCCTGGACCAAGAGCTGGGTGGTGTACTGAGTCAGGTAAGGCCTGGTTTTTCTGATGTTGTATAGAGCAAAGCAGCACGACCAGGATATGAATGCAACATGGCCAGAGAAGGAGAGCTGGTCATCAAACATGACACACAGGTTTATTTTGACCTTGGTTGGGGTAAGGGATAAATAATGTAAATCATTCATGATTTAAATGCTCAAAGTTTTGGTGACACTGAAACATGAGGCCTAGACGGACGTCTTACCTCACCTGCACGCCCGCTAAAGTTGCATAGTTCCAACTGTAATTCCACATCATGGAGAGAAAACATGCAACATTAAAGGTCGTCAGCGTCTGTGTTGCCACTGGAGCTTGTACTTCTGGGTCTCAGTGCTTGGTCAGCTGATTCTGTAAAACATGAAGAGTTACTAACAAGGTTTCAACATTATTATGTACAGATAAAACATTATTTAAAAAAAAAAAAACATGTTAATAATACCACAAAATGTCAAACTAGTTAAAACAAGTGCTAAATTGAAGAATACTCACAGTCGCTGTTGTCAATTCTTGCTCCATCCAGAGAGAGGAGGGGGTCCCTGGAGCTTTGTTTTGAGCATCGAGGAGAATCAGTCAAATCCCTGGAGTTTCCTTTGCCTTGCTGAAGAGAACTACCCAAATCAGTGGAGTTTCCTGCACAATCTGTGGCAGAGAGATCCAAGCCCCTGCACCAGTTCCTCGAGGTGGATGAATAGTTAGGGAGAGTCATACGTCTATATGTAGACTGTTGAAATCTACGTCTTCTTCTTCACTCCTGTTTGTTGTCCAGTTGAGGTCAGAGCACCAGTCACATCTCATTGGGGAGAGTTTGGTTTTGGGCACCGTAAGTTAGGAAGACAGCAATCAGTAATATTTAGTTGTGTTTAATTCACTGTAACAGTGGTTCAGCTTCCCCTTGGCGCATTACCAACATTTTTAAAATTCTGTCTGTCCTTGGTGTGTAAGCTACAGTTAGCAGCACCATTTTCTTTCCTTTGTGTCACTGTGCCTGTTTTGGCTCAGCTCCAAATACTTTTTTTTTCTTCCTTTGACATAAAAAAAAACCAAGATGAACAGTAAATAACTTCATCAGCTGACATGATGTTTGACTGCAAAAAAAAACTTGTTATTGTTGCTTCAGTTGGCCTCTAAATCAGTCTCTGTGTTGCATGCTCGCTGAGACAGATTTGGCTCAGTTTGCGTCATTCAAACAAAAGAGCATAATTGACATTTCAATTACAGTAATCTCTCTGCTTGTTTATTCTGTTTTCAAGTCAGAATTCTGCTCAAGCCTTTCAGAAATCTCCAGGTAAACACTGTATCCTCCGGGAGTTCTGCTCACATCAAATCAACCCAAATCCCTATTAAACAGCCTGCATTGACACAGGGAAATAGGGTGGATGCCCTGTCAGGCTTCTGGTTATCAAAGGTGGCCTCAGAAATGCCTCCTGCCTCTCTTTTGGCATTTTCCCTTCAACTGGCATCTGGTGGGATGAAGCAGGTTCTGACAGACAGTTACTGTATTTAATATCTCTTGGCAGAGCGAAGAAGTCATATTTTTGGTTTGAGCTCTGTGGAAGCTGCTTTATATCCACCATCCTCCATTTGTTATCTCCCCAGCCTCCGTCAGAGCTGAGAGCAGCCACAATCCAAATGAAGACACATGAATCTTTTACCGCCACTGGATCCGCTGTGTCTTCAGTGGGGTCAAAAAATGACAACCTTGTTTGGAGCATCATGTATAAATCATGAGTCTCCTGAAGTCTTCTGAATAAAAATTCAGGGTAATTATTTGTTGGCCACAATCTCTTATTGTCTGGACTCATCTCAGCTCAGTGCCCAATGCAATATCATGCCCTCACACCGTTTCACATCAGCAGCACAACAAATGAAAGAGCAATCATCTACAACTATTCATCTGCACCACAGGCCACAACACAGCCTGGAGAAAACAGGCAAGGCAACCCAAATGGAGTTTTAATGTTTGCTCTATAATTAGATTAAATCAAGTTGAAATATACTCTTTTGCCTTAGGTGACTTGTTAATGTGCAGAGAATTATATTTCAGAGCAAACTCTGCTGTTTAATCTAGAGCAGGATTTGCATAATGTTCCCTTTTTAAATATGTATATTAATGAATAGGGGAGGACTAAAGGGGAAAGTGCATTAGTATACATTTAACCATCACCCACAGTCCCAGTCCCCCACCACACCACACCCCTACCCCATACACACACACACACACACACACACACACACACACACATACACACACATCCTACCCTCCCTGTTTTCCTCCTCTGTCACATTTGGATTTTCCTCAGCATACAGGGAACGTTGGGAGGCATTAATAACAGGCTGCAAGCCAAGTGAAGTCAAATGCTCCACTGCCTTCATCCCAAATTCTAAATAACTCTGACCATTATTCATGAAGAGGTGGAGATGTGTAGAGGGAGGAATATCCATAACCAGCCAGACATCAGATTTATTAAGAAGAGAATTTATGACCAGCCTTTGCATGAATTACATTTATTCAATACCTCTAATATTTTCACTAAATTGATCAAATGTCTGTTAATTTCACCAATTACAGCACATTTCCATGGACAGTTAATCCAATTCACAACCACTGCTACACGTCCAAGTCAAATAAAATGAAACCTCAACAGACAACACATCAGTTTACTAGGAAATGCACAATATTACCATTAAAATAAACAAACTCCAATTTAGTCCAAGCTAAATTTCCAAACCTTCTACCCACATTGGATCATCCTTTACACACTTCCTCACAATAAATATGTGTTGTGCAACATAATCAGATAGAGGCACAGCACATGGCTCTGCTGTCATCGTGTGATCAAATTTGGAGAGAGACCAAAACCTCTTTCTATGGTGTTACTACCAGAGGTGCCCCACCAGATGAGGCAAAACCCCAAAAATACTTGGGGCCCCTGATGGCCCCTCATATTGGCACATTTTGCAATGGCAACTATAAACCCCATCAAATCTGCAACCATTGTTTCCAAAAAAACCCCTAAGTGGGTCCCCTGATGATGTGTGCTGTAGTTAGTGTCTGCCAATAGTCTGCAAGGAGGATGGAAGTTTTTAAGAGGCTTCTTTGCCTTGTGTCTAGCATCACCACTGGTTATCACAAACCATTAAACACCTTATGATCTCCAATGGCACACCCCCAAAGACGAGAGGAAGAGTCTCATCATCATCACCATGGCATCAAGATGACATCAAATGTGACAGCTGTGGGTGGTGACGTCAGTGAAACGTCAGCAAGGACCCTGAATAAAGTGCTGACTCACTGACTTGGCTGAGTTAGACACAGCAGTGCAAACATCAGCATAGTAATACACTCACAATGGCAATGCTAAAATACTATGGTCTGTAATGCCAGGGAACCTGAGCATAGAATAAAATGACTCACCTCTGTCCCCACTCTCAAGGACGATGTGAAACAAAATGTGATGATTTGCAAATCATGTAAACTCATATTTAATTGAAAATGGAACAAAGACAACATATCAGATGTTGAAACTGAGTAATTTTATTGTTTTATGAAAAATATATGAGCAATCAATTTGTGTAATGCTAAAAAAAACAAAAAAAAAAAAAACATGGTTGAATATCTAATGAGGTTAATTGGCAACAGGTCAGTAGATGATTGGGTATAAAAAGAAGCTCCAGAGAGGCAGAGTCTCTGTGCAGTGAAGATGGGGAGAGGTTCACCACTCTGTGAAAGACTTTGTGGGCAAATAGTGCAACAGTTTAAGAATCATTAACAGATTCAGAGAACCCAGAGAAATCTCTGTGTGCAAGGGACAAGGCTGAAAACCAATATTGGATAGTTGTGATCTTCAGGTCCTCAGGCAGCACTTCATGAAAAACAGACACAATTCTATAGTGGAAATCACTGCATGGGCTCAGGATCACTTCTGAAAACCATTGTCTGTGAACACAGTTCGACGCTTCATCCACAAATGCAGGTTGAAACTCTACCATGCAAAGAAGAATCTATACCTAAACATGATCCAGAAACGTCGCCGACTTCTCTGGGCCCGAGCTCATTTAAGATGGTCTGAGGTGAGATGGAAAACTGTCCCGTGGTCTGATGAACCAAAGTTTCAGATTCTTTTTGGAAATCATGGATGCCACATCCTCAGGGCTACAGAGGAGAGGGACCATCCAGCTTGTTATCAGCGCACAGGTCATGCCAGTTAGTGCCCATGGCTTGGGTAGCGTGCACATCAGGGAAGGCTCCATTAATGCTGAACAGTATATAAGGTTTTGGAGCAACATGTGCTGCCATCCAGACGTCTTTTTCAGAGAAGGCCTTGCCTATTTCAGCAAGACAATGTCAAACCACATTCTGAGCATATTACAACAGCATGGCTCCATAGTAGAAGAGTCCAGACACTAAACTGGCCTGTCTGCAGTCCAGACCCATCACCCACTGAAAACATCTGGAGCATCATGAAATGAAAAATACAACAAAAGAGACCCCGAACTGTTGAGCAGCTGGAATCCTACATCAGGCAAGAATGCAACAAAATCTCACTTTCAAAACTCCAGCAACTGATCTCCTCAGCTCCCAAACGTTTACAGAGTTTTGTTAAAAGAAGAGCTGATGAACACAGTGGTAAACATGACCCTGTCCCAAATTTTTGAAACATGTTGCTGTATCAAATTCAAATTGAGCAGATATTTTTCATAAAACAATACAATTTCAGCATTTCAACATTTGATATGTTGTATTTGCTCTATTTTCAGTTAAATGTGGGTTAATATGATTTGCACATCATCACATTTTGTTTTTATTTACATTTGACACAGTGTCCCCACTTTTTTATAAGCCGGGTTGTGTATACTGCATATATTTACAACAAGATCCGATCAGTTCAACAGTAGAGCACTGAATCAGCAGCCACTTGGCGGAGCAGCATGGAACGGTCTGGATGGGAGCTGGCCCATGCAGATACCATTTTAATGTGGGTGCCATCAGTCTCCCATCCAATAAGCAGCTGCCACCTACTGCTCATCATACTTAGAGAGAGCACAGGACAGGTGATCAGCACCACCTTCAGGCAGGGAGGGAGAGCAACACACCAAAAGGAATGATCGTGCACTGAAAGACCTGGAGTGACAAAAGCTGAGATGTGGCAGAGGCGCATGCCAGCATCCCTTCGGTGGGTCCAACCCAGTGGCTGACCCCACATGATCTAAACAAATCCATACATGAGTCTGGCTCGGTAATGATGTTCACATTGCGGGAGTCATTGGGCAGATTTAGGAACCAGAAGTGATGATGGGCTCTGTGAACTGGGTGTTGGCACATCGAGGCCATTTTCCAGAAGATATTCAACCTCCTTTCACATTACAGCCCGTTTCACTGGGGTGACGAGGCTGGGACGCTGCTTACTGGGATCCACTGTACAGACTGCATTTTGGCATTTTGGGTGATAAATAAGACAAATGTCCCCCAAGATTTTCCAGTATTTTGGAAGTCTCTAAGCTGTCCTCCTTGGGACAGTAAGACAGGGACATCACAGTCACCACAGGAGAGACACATGGCACAGGGGTCACAATTGGCAAGCTGGAGACAACACAGACAAAATACTGTTTCGACATATTGACACGACACACATGGGACTTTTTTTTCCCATCTGTGTCACTATTTTCCTGCTCCACCTCATGAGGACCACAGAACTGTGCCCAGAGACTAGAACCAACAACACGCAAGTCTAAAACCATATATATATATATATATATATATATATATATATATATATCGATTTGTCCTTAGATTAACTCACAGGAAGGAAACTCACGGAAACTCACGGAAGGAAACTCACTAGTTTCCTTCCATGTTTGTGACTCGATGTGCTCAGGAGCCAGGCAAGATGCATCATACATTGTCTGAGCCTCCACCAGTATGCTACGAGTGTTCACACATGTGACCATCAGAGAGTGGAGCTGCATTCATTTCAGATAGATTTGAAGATATTAGCAACAAAGGAGCATATGGGAGTGTGTGTGTGTGTGTGTGTGTTTCTCTTCACACCAGTATTAGATGAGTAATGATACAGCTGAGAACATCAAGGCCATGCGATTTTCCTCCTTCCTCTCTCTCGTCTTTTCTGGCTTCTTAATTAGTTTGAGACAGTACAATTGTAATGCATGTCTAATGGTTGTATAATTGACATCTCAAAAGAAGTTAAAATCCATTATTTGTGCACAATGTGTCCAAAGAGCAAAGACAAAGACACAGTTTCCACAGACTGCATTCAAAAACAAATCTAAATGCTTAATTATGTACAGTATCTCATTTTGAGACCTAGAAATATTACACTAACAATAACAATGTAATCCTCCCAGACTGCATTCCACATATGTGCTCTCTATCTGTTCTTGTCTGCTGGTCAGCACAGCCCTCTGTCAGACAGGATCATCTTGCCAAATTCAACAGCGTCCCTCCATGTTTTCATCTCCTCCACCCAGAAGACCAACATGTCCGCAGGCCGTTGTCCTCCTCCACACCCTAGAGGCCTGGCTCTTTCCCTGCACACCTTTGGAGTCAATGAGTGGCTAACACCTGTAGAGGCAGCTGGCTGTCTGGCTGCCATCTGCCTGACTGCTTTACCCACACAGACAGTCCACAAACAGAGCTGGACTGCTGCAGCCCAGAGCCTGATCCCACAGGACTGCTCCTGAAGACCAAGGCTCTCAGCTTCTACTGCCTTCATGGTTGGTTTCATGTTAATGTTAAAGACAGCCAGTGAAAGAATACACGGCAGTCGACTCAGTGACCATACAAGTGGCTCTGCAACTTTTAGTATAACTATAAGTAGTCCATAGTTAGTTTCTATCGATAGTTTTAATTTCTCCTTAACATTAGCAAGAGGACACCATATGGAATTTGTAATTTCTTTCCAAGATGAACCATTAGGAGTACATGTGTTACAATGCATCCCACCAAACATCTTGGCGCTGACACAGAACAAACATCAGTAACAAGCACAGCAGTTTGAAAAACACGCCGGAGCAGCTTTTATCTGATTTGCTTACAAGCTTCAAATATCATATTTCAAAAACAGAACTCTAACTGTACTGATAGTACAGACATTCCAGCAACTTGACTCCAAAATAGGTTACAGGCAGCACCTGCCACATGTTTGTTTCCATAGCTACAATATAGCACAGCTACAGAGACAGTGAACCTGAGCATGTGTACACATTTATCTCCTGCTCCTGTTGTGGACCACTGCCCACTCCCTGACTTTGCTTCCTGTTTATCCTCACCTGCTTTTGTCTGCTAGGTCTCAGTAAATGTGAACTATTTAGAACTTTTTTGGTGTCTCTGAGCCATGCATTTGAGTCCTTTTACTTCTTAGGCTGTGTTGTAAAAAAATGAAAAAAAAAATGTATTATCTGAATGTATTTTAAAGGTTCTGTAAACAAGATTTTAAACAATAATATTGCAGCAAACAATCATTTTCTGTGTAAAGATATAGAAGAGTACTGGCGTCCTGACTCACAACCCCTCTGTGTGTTCCTCTGTTCTTAGTTTAGGTAGTGGGTCTGGTAGCGAGGCATGTCACTGCAGGTATACATGCACTAACATCTCCTGTCAAACCATAGGTGCCCCCCATGTGTATAAAGACACAGCCACTGCCCGCACACAAGATGGCAAAGTGCAATAAGCAGCATTCAGGTGAAAGCGACCATGTTTTCGTCTAAAAAGGACTCCAAAAAAGTACGATGAGCCTAGACCATAGGGACTAGTGGCTCAAATCTTGGTGCTTGAACCATCAAAACAGGTCTAGTGCAACATCTAATGTCAGCGACGATCAAACAGAACCTGAAAGTAAAAATAAAATTTTAATTATGTAATATACCTTAAAAGGGCAATTTGCCTTTATAAAAAAGCTGAAAATTTTTTGACTTAACAATTTCTGTCACTTGTGTGGGTGTTGTAGGATTCTGTGGAGGCTATTCGCCTCATATCTGAAAGCAAATATATGTAAATATTCAAATTTGATCTATATTTCTTCCAGTCTCAAAAGGCTTGCATAAACTCTGCTGTAGCAAAAGGCTGCCAGCGAAAGTGGAGAGCGGAGAAAAACAAGTCAAGAGAAGGCTAGACTGCTCTTCCTGTAAATCCCAGCCTGAGGCCACCTCCTCCCACACCTCTCTTCCACATCCAGCCAGCCCTCCTCCACCCTAGACCTCCACCCCCATCTTCTTCCATCTCCTCTCATCTTCTTTTTTCCTCCCTCCCTCAACAGAAGTGCTTCTCAGCTTGGCACTGGCAAGGCCCGTCCATCTGCAGAGTTTCAGGACTTCCAGACAGCAGCGGCTCATTTCACTGCTTCGTTTTTTTCTCCCATCTGAAGGTGTTTTATGGTTATTTTCTGTCTGAAGAGGGTGTTCGACATCTTGCTGACTTCAACTTTGTTTGACTATCCAAACCTGAAATTGTTATTGCCGTACCTAATCAGTCAAGATGACACAGTCCACCTTGATGAATAATGGTGAATGCAGCTCACAGGTTTTATGGCTCACAAGGCGTAGACCAGCAATGTTTCACTTATATCTGTGATTTACATGTTAAGTGGATGCTAGTTAGCCTAGCTTGCAAAAACTCTGTGATGTTTGTGTTAAGTGTCATAGAAATGAGGTGTGACATCAAATGACCAGGCTGTCAAATCTCACAGCATCAGATAGTCCTGTGACCTTATATATGGACAGCTAAATGGATGGATTTATCAAAAATAACATATATGTCAGGCTGATTTGGGGGAAAATGATGCAGAACATAATGAGCATACTTCTGTTTTAAGATGATGCAGGCATGAAAATCTGTGTCAAATACACATTCAAATATTTCAGAAACATGCTAATATCATGTCATTATTTAGCTTTACAGCTGTGGTTTGTGGAGAGGCACAAAGTCAGGCGAGGCAAACCAGGCAACTGTTGGGGCCTCCAAGCACAAAGGCGGCCCTCGATGGCCTGGGCCCCCCCACAATGTAGGATCGCCACTGGGTTTGTGAAGCATTTGGGCATCCTCCTCCTCCTCCTGGTTCTTTCATCCAAAACCTTTTTCTGATAAAAATGAACATCACAGAAAATTCAGATGGATCCTTTTTGCAAGTTTAAACCCAACATACAATATCAGGCATCAGTCATAAAACACTAAAAGAAACATACAGAAGTTTCCCACAGACAGAGGAAATATAATGGATATTCCCAGTTTACTACAAGTTGGGCCTCATTCCTAGTTTTTCCTCATAGTTCAACTCAACTATGAGTTTTGATAAGGTGGTACTCGGCTGGTTAATGTCACTGACAGGTCCAGTTGGGCAAAACACAGTCTGACGATCACACAGGTCCACAGGTTACCTAAACATCCACTGATATCTACCACATTGTGGTTACTCTGAATTAGCTAGAAAACATTTTCCTTTAACTGTTGTCTCCTGTCATCGAACTGCTCTTGATAATGTGTTTTGGTAGAACTGAATTCCTTAGACTGGAACAATGGAACAATGACTCTGGCCATTTTCTAAACCACTTTAAATAAAGGTCAAACTGAAAGTGTGAGCACACGAAATGTTGCTAATATTCACTCATTGCACAGGAACACTGTGTAAACAGAACTACAGTAAGCACTGTCGGTCAAAGAGGAAGCAGGAAGTGGTTCCATAAACTCTGATTGATGTTACACCTTCTTTTTCATGATGTCACCTTACCCTGGTCTCATCAATGACCTTGGTGAGTATAGTGTTATTATTGATAGGACAAGTAATTAGCCCCAAGCCGTAGTACATATAAATTATTATTTTAATATAGTCAATACTAATGAAAGAAAACACATATTGATTAGCTCCAGCACATCCCCGGTGAGTCCAGCATAAATAGACACAGTCAACGTATTAAGCTGCTGTGGTGTTTGGTTGGGGTTAAAACTGCAGCAGCTCTGTAGAACTGCCCCTGAGCTCAGAGCCAGAGGCCTCCCACACTGTTTGGTCATCTCAGCCTCCATCTCCCAGTCCCAGGCTCTCCCTGCAATGCCATCTCCCAGTTTTGGCTGTTGTGTCCTGTAATAGTCTCCACCATCTGTCCTGCACTGTGGGACTCTAACGGTCCATTGGCAACATTGCAGTTACCACATCCATGCTAGCCATGCATTTCCCAGAGAGCTGTAACAGTGGAGCCAAAATGGATAGATTCCTAGGTCTGGGCCAGCCAGCTAAATGACTGTACAAGCATCAGTGGAATTAATGGTTGAATTCAAAATCTGCTGTTCCTCCTCCCTCCCCTCTGCTTTAATTTGATCTGCAAAGGTCAAATGATAAAAATGAGAGGTGGGGAAGAGATGCTTCATTTGGAATATTTTCTACAATTAACCAGACATGGATTCTGAATGACTATCGCTCATTTGTGGTGACAACATGGTAATTTCTTTCTGAATAATTCACAGTCTACCCCACTTGTTTGATAATCCATCACTTCTAAATTACAACTCTGCATGGTTCAAGAATAAATGTACATATTACATGACGTAGACCCATGCATTGTACCTCTAGAGTTAGAACTGACTCATATACAAATGCAACCTAACCTGTTGCCCTGCAGCAACAACAACAGTAAGAGAAGAACAAAAGGCTCTTTGTTGTGGAGAAAGTCAATACTGATATCTGTTCAGACACATGTTACGCAACAATAACAGAGTACATTACATTAAAGGATTAGTTCAACATTTCAGGATATATGCTAAGGTTACAACCCACTTCAATTGGCAAATTCTAGTGGGTTAACAAAGCCATTTATTTGTGAGGAGCTATATATAAATGAGATAAATATAGGTAATAACTATAAATGGGGAAACAGGGCAGAGAGGTTGCTAGATAAACAATAATTAATGAACATAACACTTTTCTAACTACTCTGTCCTGATATTGAACCACAAAAAAACAAAGAAACAAAAGAACACCCAAACAGCACCTCTGTTATTGATATCTACGTGTAACTGGTCAATTAATTCTACGCCTTTCCTAGTCCCCCAGATAGCCTAACAAGTTCCTTAACACTGATACAGCTTAACGAGTTCATTCAACCATTAACATAAGCAAACAACTACAAGAGACATGCTGCACAGCTTCAGGTATCAGCTGCTCCAGTCAGGTTCCAGGACTCAGCCAACAAGGACAGGGTAGGGGTTGGGGCTGGGGGTGTCTGTGGGGAGTGTGGGGTTGGGGACGCCTCCAGCAGCTGCAGCCAATCTTGCCTCAGTGGGGGGGTGGGGAGGGGCGAGACGGAGGTTGTCGCTATATGGTACAAAGATCCTACATCCACTACCAAAAACAAAGAGCCCCACGCCCATAACGCAGACATACACCACAGACATTAACACACACTTCCTGTGTGCTTCCTGTTGCTAACCAGCTCTCAAATTTTGCCATGAATGTAATCTTTTCGCACGCTGTCAGACTGAGACAGATAACAAACTGATGATGTGGTCCAGCCGATGAAAAAAAAAAAACAAAAAAAACAGCTCATACAGTTCCAACATGTTTTCAGTGATAGAGATATGAACTGTGATACTGATGATTTGCAACAGCTGAGTGGTAAACATTATTTGATTACTAATCTACTGCATCTTCTCTTTAACCTTTTCGGGTTAGTCACGACAGATCAGTAACAGAGTAAATAACTTCAGATATAGTGTAAACTAGTTTCCACTAATATAGGGTAATTCATTTGCTGCAGCAGTTAACAGCAATTGGTTAGTAGTTGATGACATTTTTCCTTTACTGAAAATTCTGCAGTTATCTGTTAGACTGAGGGTGTTCTGGTCTGTAATTTATGCCCAAAGGCAACAGCTCATTATCTTTGTGAAGACGATCAGACTGAATCCTGAAAATGCTAAAAGTCTTAAATGATCTTTTTTGCCCCTCACGACTAAACGGCAGACTGTGGCCAGGCCGCCAGCTATAATTATATTTTTAAATTTTGTAATTAAATTTTGGGATCAACCGCAACAGAGAAGTGTTGTCATCTGTGTGGAAGATGAGAAGAAGGTTTTGTTAAACCAATTTGTAGAAAAGAGAGGAACAAAAATTAAATTGAAATTAAAAATTGCCAGGAGTGTGTACGTGTGTGTGCACCCTTTTCTATTTTCAAGCAACCCCCATCCCTCAGGAAAATATGATGTTCCTATGCAACTGCTCCACATGATTTACTGTACGCTCTGAGGCAACATCAGCTGGTTGTGACTGATAGTAAAACTATTACTGAACTGATATCAGACTCACCTGTAGTTCCAATACATGATTTTCATTTTCCCTCCTAATTGACATTTGTCATTATAACTGTCTGGGGAGAGTGTGTCACTTTGTCAACACATAGCTGTGAAACACAATGTGTGACTGTGACACTGAAGGAAGCCAGTGTCGTTGCTCAGCATGCTCAGTACTGTATACGAGGAGAATGACAATAATTTCTCTTTTGCTTTATTTTATTTTGGTAAAATGTAATCCTGCATGCCGTGCATGCTAATGTTCATGTTGAGCTAACATGCTTATCCAGTGTTCAATTTTCCCAGTAGATTTGGCAAGAAGTCTCCAAATATATCATTAAAAAGAAAATCATTACATACACACACACACACACACACACACACATATATATATATGTGTGTGTGTGTGTGTGTGTGTGTGTGTATGTTTGATCAGCCACAGTGCAGAATAATGTTGGTGAAACACTTCTATTGTATGCTTCCTCAGGCAGAGTAAAGGTAAAGTTTACATATTACTGTATTCATGTTATAGTAGAAAAAGGCTTCACACTCAATATGAACTGAAGAGTCCTCAGGAGTTAAAATGTGGCAGTTTTTAAATAGTAAGCATTAGGTTACAAAATTTAGATATAAATAAATATAAAGTATGATCATCTGTTTTGCTCTAGTAAATGTTTCCCATTTGGTGTAAAAATGATAATACGTTGTTATTGTACAAGAGGAAACTTATAACTTATCTTTTTGTTGAATCTATCAGAAAGCATTACCAATGAAAAATTGATAATTGATTGAGTTTTATAATGCAGGTTGTTACTATTAAAGAAAAATTAAACTGTCAGATTTTTGAGTGGAGTTTGGTGATGTTCTGTCTGTGCAAGAAAGAAGGAGCTGTCCTTGGTGCTCAAGTGATGAATCCTGAAACTTCTCCTCTGACTCACAGGAACCTTTTTTACACAGTCAAGTGGCAAATCTAAGTGTCAGCAGAAAATACCACCATTGAATTCATGTCACTTTATTGTAGTTATGAGATTCTGACTTGTAGCATCAACATCACAATCATAATTAGGAAACTTGGAAACTTGGACACTCTCTGAGAGCTCCTGTATATCCAACTGGAAGAGCCTGACAATCAAGCAAATACAGAAGCCTGATGTCAGACATAGTCCACCGTGATTAATCCCAAATGTAATGGATGTATTGTTGTATTGCAGTGCAGAATGTTTTAACCCTGACCCTGGACCAACTCTTGTACAATCATTGCCCACAAATCATAAAGAAGGGAATCGCTCTTCCATCCATCTCATGTGACGTGAACATGGCCTCAGCTAAAGCCCTTTTCACAGATGACTTGTCATATTAAGAAAAGCACAGGTGTTAGATTAACTACACATTAACATCACAACATTTACAATGGCTCTGTTCTATTCAAGTGTCCCAGTAAACCATCTTCCTGCTGTCAGGGTCAGATCAGAAAACACGTCTGTGCCATTCTGTACCTTGTCTTATTGTGTAAAACACAAAGTTGAACAATAATGCTGACAGTTATTTCTCTTGTGTCTGTGATGTGGACAATAAAGACTGTTGCCATCTCATCAGACTGTCAGTGATTTAAAGTCAGGCAGAGCCATCATGATTGATTTTATGATCCAAGGTCTGATCCAAAGGAAAACTTCAAATAATCCATGGTCATTTTCATTTGATTTTAGTTAGCTTTACAGTGCTGAATTTCAGTCAAAGTCATTTCTTACCATTTTCCTGCCTGAGGCCTGACTCACTGCCAGCCCTCCTCCTCTCTCCTCGATCCCTCTCTCCTTTCCAACAACTCTGATGGCTTTGATCTTGGTATTATCAAATAACTTCATGGAACATCAACTTGCTGTCACATCATCACCATCAACTTCTGTAGTCTGTCTGTGTTGAACTTAACTTAACCTACCTGTGCAAACCCCACTCCCAGTCCCATAATGCATCCCTGTCAGGTCGGCGCTGCCGTCCTGTTCTGACTGCAGCTGAATCTAAATGTCCACAGTTCCCTGCACTTACAGATCAGTGGATTTTAAAGGCACATAACCGTAAAACCTACTATACCTTGTCCTGTGGGCAGACTTTCTGCAGGATTTTTCCTTGTTTGCTACATATATTAATTTGTAAGGTATGCTATTGTTACATTGACCAACGTTAGCATTAACAGCTATTAACTTACCAGTCTCGAAGTCTCTTTCCAATAACCACTCACTGTAGCCCCCAATCTGCCCTGAAGATGTGGCACTGCTCAGAGGGCATATTGTAACCTCTTGACTTGTAAATGCAACAATTGCTGAAGCTCTTGTCAAATGACAATCACCACCACCTGCTCCTGGCAAGAAACCACAGTTGGCAGAAGAGAAAACTTACAAATAGCCCCTTTGTTCAAACTTTTTGCATACTTTCTGTGGCCAGTGTGCTCTTGCTGCAGACCATACCAGACGTTACTTGATTTCTGTTGAAAATTGATGTGACAAAGTAATAATACTAAAAAAAGAAGCATAAATAATCATGTAAAGTGTGCCAAACTGCCAGCAAGTTAGACACAGTTTAGATATGCAGCACCTATTTCAGATTTATTTGGCATATTTCTTTTTTACATTTTGATGTGTGAGTTTGGCTGCGTGATGAGCCGTTACATGAGCCACATTGCAAATAAATCACCATGGGGAATTCTGTTCAGACTCATCCATTACCACAGCTCAGAACAGTCTGAGCTAAGCTAAATGAGTTAGTACTGGGTCACGGATGAATCAGATGGGTGCCACATTGATGGACATTAGAAAGAAGATGCCATATCTGCACTCATAGTGACTGTTTTCATATGCCTAAAAACTGGATTGATTTGATTTCTGTAGGAACAAACCAGAGGTAGCTCTGCAAGGTTCTGTTCTCCACTAACTTTCAGTTCATATACGTTGCCACTAGAGGTGAAATGGAGGCTCGAGTCCACCTCTTCTGGCACAGACAGAGCTGCATGAATTGGTGACCTCTGTATTTTTTTTATAGTATTTGTCAACTTCTTTTTGTTTCTGTCCCTGTCTATGAAAAAAGGCGGCAACAATTGTTGTGCTAAAAATATGACTCGCTTTCACTGAACACTATGCGCCTGCCACTGTTACAGTTTATCTGCTCAAAAGCCTTGTGCTCCGAGAGAAGATGTGATTAGATTTTGGAGCACCTTGCTGCATACATTTGCCTGTTAATGAGGGAAATGGCAGGACTTTAAGCGGATAAACTGTCCCTTGTTTTAATAAGACACTTTGTTATAACAAACTCTCCAGTTTCAAGCTACAAATTTAGAGCAACCAACATTTCCACGAGTGGCAGGAGACTTTAATTAAAACAGTGAGGGAATAATACATGTAAAATAATCTGAGTTGCCAAGCTCACAAGTCCCCAAGGCCTTCGTCCTTGGCTTCCTTATTCTCCCAGAGACAGCCTGGTCAAATGGAACGAATAATAAATTGGATTACTCTTATCAGTGGGCAGTCAATCTGTTGGCCCTGTGTTTGAGCCCAGCTTTTTATGGCCAGTAATGATCATTAAACAGTGAGAGGTCTCAGCACAGTGTAGAGATGAGCTGCAGTGAGAGGGCTGGTGATGTGGGACAAACAGAGCTCATTCACCAGGCAGGGACAGTGTAATGGAAATCTCTTTTGGGTTGCATTATGGTAAACGTAGGATCCAGTTCTTTTGGATTTGGACCCATTGTAGGGAGTAAACATAAGAATTAGGGTGGACTCTGCTGCCTCACTTTTAACCATTATTTTTATCTTTATGAATGTACAACACTGTATTGTTGGACTGATCTGTTAATATTCCCCTTGTAACTGAATTAGCAACCTGGCTATGGCCTGTAATTATATATGACTTGAGTCATGGAGATATCATTGTGGCTCTTCTTTCTTTCTTTCTTTCTTTCTTTCTTTCTTTCTTTCTTCCTTTCTTTCTTTCTTTCTTTCTTTCTTTCTTTCTTCCTTTCATTCTTTCTTTCTTTCTTTCTTTCTTTCTTTCTTTCTTTCTTTCTTTCTTCCTTTCATTCTTTCTTTCTTTCTTTCTTTCTTTCTTTCTTTCTTCCTTTCATTCTTTCTTTCTTTCTTTCTTTCTTTCTTTCTTTCTTTCTTTCTTTCTCATAGCTCTGTTAGCTTGGTGGTGCTGTCCATGGTGCTGAACTTTTCCCAGTAACTCCACACAGGCAGGCATTGTAAACTGGCTTCCCTTTGCCTCTTACCAGATCCCAACTGTTTTTATCCAGCAGGAGCTGGAGGAAACATAAAAGCAGCCACGACAACAGCAGGAACCAATGTGCACATTTGTCTTGGGATTTCAGTAACACAGAGAAATCAAAATATCTAGTTTCTTTTCTTGTTTTCGTTCAAAAGATTTTTGGACTAGGCCAGTGGAACTGTCTGTTTTGCATTTCAAGACAAGGCAGCAACAACTGATGTCTAATCTGATGCTACAAGTTTAAATATATGGAACTTGAACCCAAGAAAAGAAATCATTAGGGCTGAAAACAAACCTGAATTTAAAAAGGAAACTTTTATTGAAAAAAGTTGTACTGGCATAAAACCTGCATTAAAAAAACATCCAAGCTTTCAATAACGAAAGACTGTAACAATTTTATCATCTCATTTTATGTTGATGGTTTGATTTTTTTTTTTTTTCTGATGTGTTTATCAGTAACTATCTTCAGATTTTTTTTTCATTTTTATTCATTTTTTTTTCTTTTCACACTGACAGTTTCTATTCAGTGACAATGCTTTTTTAGTTTTGATTCTGTCACCATTTTGGCACCGAGAAGCAGGATTTGAAGGGAGGCGAGGAGATGAAGAAGATGAAGGAGGTGATTTCCATACAATCAGCACACTAAGGAGAAAATGTCATTCTTCCTGAATCACATCATTCATGAATTATGAATACAGCGGCTTCAGAGAGCCTTCAGACCCCGTCGCATTTTTGCACACGTTATTGTTGTAGATTTAATTTTAAATGGATAAAATTGCAATTTTTGCCCATTTACACATACTGACAAAGAGAAAACATGTTTTCGGAAATGTTAGCAAATTTATCAAAAATCAAAAAGTGAAATCTCTTATTTACAAAATTCAGTACTTTGTAGAAGCCACATTGGCAGCAATTACATGTTTTGCCATCTACAGGGTCTCCCAAGCTCCATCAGATTGGATGGCAGGTGTCTGTGAGCTGCCATCTTCAGGTTTCTCCACAGATGCTCTGTGAGGTTCAGGTCATTGTCGTGTTGGAACGTGAACCATCATCCCAGTCTCAAGTTCCATCCCCTCTGGAGCACCTCCCTGTATTTGACTGCATTCATCCTTCCCTCAGTTCTGCCTAGTGTCCCTGTTTCTGCTGCAGAGAAGCCCCCCCATAGCTTAATGCTTCTACCCTCATGCATCACTGTAAGGATGGTATCACCCAGGTGATGAGCAGTCCCTGGATTCAGCAGATATATTGCTTGGAGTTCAAGGAGGAAAGAATGATCTGAATGGTATCACTGATCTACAATAAGATTTAACTTTCTTAGCTGATCATAAATAAAAAAAAAATGTGTTATGTTACTATGTAGGAATGGGTTATTACATAGTACCTACTCGGTATGATTTATCATTTTACTTGGGGGTGCACTGTAAGAGTAAGTAATGATAAAGAATTGAGTAATTAATGAGTCTTTATTTGCTTTGAGGCTGCTGGGTCAGTGGCTGATTCAGAGTTAATCAGGTACAACTCATGAAGGAAGTGGTCAGTGCGTCAATTCACAGCTAATCATTAGCTCAGGATTTAGTAATACAGTATATCCAAGTCTATCTAGTATGTAGTCCTCGATTCTGAGTTAATCAGGTTTTACTTATTAATGATTCATTAATTATCAGATCATTTCTGATGGTTCTTCACTTGCTTTTTAGTCATTACTCACAGGTTTGTTAAGTGTTACCAATCACAGTCAACATTGTGAAGATTGTGTGCTGACAGTAGTTAGATCACTCAGCTCCCACTCTACCCAGCAAATATGTTTCAGTTTGATGTTTGATATTTTGTTGTAAATTCCCTGTTATTTCCATGATGAATTCCATTGTATTTTTGTTAGACTGGGTTATATCATATGTTCTTATTTTGAGTCAGGCATGTTTTTTGGTCAGCCCTGGTTGCTCTGTAGGGTCATACAGTGTACGATGGTTACTATAGTAACCGACTGTGATGCTGCTTTTTTTCCCTCATCTTATTAGTAGTCTGCTGAACCAGGTGTTAATGTGGGATTAATGTTGTATATTGTCCACATGAGGATCTATTTAAGGACCTTGTGTGTGTTTTTCTGAGCTGGTTTCTGCTGTATCATTTTAACTCACTGTTGAGCTAATGCTAGCTTACTAGCCCTGTTATATTGCATTTGTTATGTGTGTATGTGGAATACTAACTAAGCTATGAGTCATTTCTGTTAACACATCATTTCTGGGATATTGCCAGAGAAGAAACCCTGGTGTGTTTTGTGTCTGAATCTCTGTCTTACAGTGAACCATTCTCAGTTCAGTTCATTCAGTCATTGGATCATTTATCATCCATGCGTATGCTGGAGTGTCACACTGAAGATTTATCTACTGCCAATTATCTAATTCTATACAAAGAACAAGAACTGTTCCCTGTGCCTGCATCTACTTGCTGAGTTGCTGTGGTAGATAAATTGGCCCCAGCATTATACATATGCATATTATCATATACACATGTACAAACTCACAGTCTTTAATAGTAATATAAATATGGCTTCAGTGGCTATGGAGGTGGTTGAGGGGCGGGACTTAATGAACCTTTTGAACATGCTAATAGTCAATGTTTGAGTTTAAATGACTTGTTGAATTGTTAAATGAATTAAATTGATCAACTTTTGGGTTTTATGATTTTTGTAAATTAAGTAATTGCATTCAGTGACAATTGCCATTAGATTTGGTCTGCACCCTGTTTGTTTCATGCCCCCTCCCTTCATCCCTCTTTCTTTAATTTGATGTTGCATGACACAAACACATGATAATATCACTTAACTTACAGGGAGCCCTTTCATCTTTGCATCATGAGTAATTGTGAGATTGTTGTAAATATCCAAACAGGAGCACTTAAATTGTCCAAGTGCTGGAGGGGACAAAGCCAAATATAGGTCAAAGACCAGATTTGCATTAAGCCTTTTCCCTGTGTGTGCTGATGATTTAAGGCTGCAGAAATTCACTTAGAGAGCAGAGGCTAACTGTGTACGAGGGGCTGCACCAAGAAACTGCTTACAGACTGAAGTGATGCTGTGTTGGAATTTGAAAGCCGAAAGTCAAAATAAATCAAGAGAGAGAGAGAGACAAATGGAACAATCTACCAGTGTGTGTGTGTGTGTGTGTGTGTGTGTGTTTCTGTATGGAAGGACTCTCACAGCAAGACTGATAGAGGCTTAACCTATCCATCAGTATTATGAAACAGTATGTGGTAAGTGTCAAATCTATCTGTCTATCTATCTATTCATCTATATCATTCATAGTAAAGACTGAATATGTTTTAGACACAGTTTTTCTGATGCTCTACCACCACGCCTCCTGCCACTCCACTGGACAATTTTAACAAAAACTGCAGCTTTACATTTGTCTAAATTATCAGGTACAGTTATCTTATCCATGTTTCCACGCTAATCACCTAAATATAGACTTTGTGGACACAGGCTATTGAATTTATCCCTATTCCGTGTTGGGTAACATGCCTGTAGTTCTTTTTCATGTTTGCATTGATGTATGCTGTTTTGGATTATGTACTGTAAGTGTGCTGGAATCTTAAAGAGTGACTTTTTTTTTCCTTCTCTTGCTCCTCTCCATCCATGGTACCCCCACCCACCCCACCCCACACCACATGTGGGTCACTGTTTGTGACTCATGAGTCACTGGCAGGGAAGAAAACAGTGCCCAACCACCGTCCTGCCACAAGTCAGAAAATATTACCAAGCATTACTGCAAGAGCGTCTGCAAAATAAATAACACAAAGAACACATTACTTCTTCTATTGGCACTGAACATTGGCATTAGATGCAAATCTTGCCTTACAGAATTGTCCACTATGAACATAATTCCAGGGGAAACATGGCTGCTAATTAGCATTTAGCTGTTTGTATTTGTTCAATTTTGAACATCTTTAACTTTAGACAGTGGCTGTGGTGCCACCATCACAGCAACAGTTCTTCTGTTCTGTTTTTTTTTTTTTTTTTTTTTTTTTTTTTTAGTATGACAGACACAAAGAAAGAAAGGAAGACAACATGTCCTCCAACAATGACACCTGCTTTGTCAACAATAAGGGTACAGGAGCAGGAAATATCAAAGCATGTCTCCGAGTCCTTTGGGTAAGACTAGGAACAAGCAAATCTTATATATCCACACATTTCTGTAACTCTTATAATGCTGACTGCAGTGAGAGGCCTCGGAGCTAATATGAAACTCGAGACACCCTGGCAGACAGACAAATCCACTCTCCTCTACAGTAAAATCAATTTGTTAAACCTGCCACAGGACAGTTCGAGCACGTGGAGCGTTACCCAAGCGGAGAGCTCGGTAACCTTTACATACACCATCATCAGACTGTCGCTTTGACTGTGTGAAATGTCTTTACTTACTGTCCTGACAGGTTGATCCCCCCCTCCCGCCATCTGTCTCTCCACTGTGTGGCACTTCAATTAGAGGTTGCAGGCAGTGCTCACATTACCATTCAGTGTAGGAGTGTGGAGAGATAAGGCCAGGGAGAGGTGGGGGAGGGGGGCGCTTCAAAGCCCCAATTCACCAGCTCAGATCTTCAGATTGTTTAGTTGAGGCCACAGTTGAGCTTGGGGAACATATCAAAGGCAAATATATATATTTATTTATATATATGAAAAAAAAAACACTTTGAAAGAAAGCTCAGTGCTGCACAGGAGTGATGGGACACAGCGACACAGAAAAAAAGACAACGTCACAGAGAAATAGTGCAAAAGACAGTCTGGTGCGGATGATGAGAAAGATAACATGAAGCCAAGTGTCATGGAAATTGTATGAATATCATCAATAATAAACACACAAAACACTGTAGTGGATGAGTATAAAATTATTTATTGTGCCACACAGAGGAATGTTCACTTACACAAACAAAGTCGCCGGAGATTCACAAGGCCGAGCCTCCTGTTTTATACATTTGAAGAGAGTGAAGAAGTGAAACACGATCGACTCTCTGCCCAACAACAGTCAGAGTTCAACCAACTGGCAGGAAGCCATGAGCTGCTTGTGAGCTAACAGACACTACGTGTGTGATAACACAGAACATCTGGCTTCACTTAACACTCCTCGGCTGCTCACCTTCAAAGCACAGAGGCACAGAATGAAGAGATGAAACACTAATGATTCACACTGGTTTCCTCCTCTCTGTACACACTCCCACATACAACTCACACACACACACACACACACACACACACACACACACACACACACTCATCACGTTACCAGTAGCAATTTGGGTGAGGGCATCAAAAAAGTCCATCAAAAAAGACCCCCTTCACACACACACACACACACACACACACACACACACACATACACAATTGGCAGATGCTACAGATACTACAGCACACATTATCAGGGCCCCCACTTAAGGCAACATCAGTGTACTGTATAGAGTTTACAGGAGGTTTAATAGGGACCATCAGGGGGCCCTTTGCCCTTGGGGGCCTCAAGTGTTTGCCTGGTTTGCCTCTCCAGATGGTGTGCCTCTGCACAAACCACAGCTGTAAATTACTGTTTCTGAGATTTGAATGTACATTATTGTGTCATCTTAAAACAGAAGTATGCTAATTATCTTCTGCATCTTTTTTATGTATTTTTTTTTCTTTTACTATTGTCTATCAATCTAATGATTTAACCATATTTATCTATAAAGTCACAGGACTACCTGATGCTGTGAGACTTGACAGTGTGGTCATTTGATATCACCACATCTGGACCTGTGAGGGAGACAGGTGACCCCCTCCTTTCTATAACACTAACACACACACACATCACGTCAGTGTGCAGGAGCTGCTGTTGTTGTTGAAGTAACATGAACAGAAGGTTTTGTTCAGTGGGAATCAGTGCTAATGTTAGCGAGCAAGCGTAACCAGCTTCCACTCTGCACATAAATCACAGATAGAAGTGAAATATTGCCAAACTGCTGGTGTGTTCCATGAAACCTGAGCTGCATCCAGCAGTATTCAGTCTGCCTACAGTGTGAACAGATTCCCTGTGTCCTCTTAGCTGTTACAGAAACAAGTTTGGATTTGGTGTCGACACTTGTAAGGGCCTTTCCTTAACCCCACAGAGCTACATGCCAAAACTCAACCCCTGTGGTAAGTTGTAAATCAACCCTTAAACACTCACTAAAATGAAATTCCACCTACACTCCAGTAGTGGGAGGGCTTTCATGAGCTCCAACCATCTTTACTCTGCATCCCTTAAGCTTAAAAGGTATGCCAGTGTTCCAGGAATGTGAGAACCATGGTAACAGGAGTCTCTGAGTCTTCACTCTGTCAAAAAAATGTATTGACATGGGGAAACAATAAACTTTTCATGGATTTTGTCACTTCTATTCTTTACTCTGTAGCTGTTTTACAAGTATGTGACTGATGGCCTTGAATTAAGAGCTCAAGGTTGCACAGAAACGACGAGGCCGATGATCTTGATCTTGATCTTGAAGATCAAACATCAGGATCCTTAACAGTCCAGAAAGAAGAGAAGGGATGTTCCGGCTACACCTAAGCTTTTCATGGAACAGCTCATAGCAGAAACCCTGTTTGTTCTTATGCCTAAATACCACCTACATTTATGTTTAACTGATGAGCAGCTGCACTTCCATGTTGGCTTCATTTTTCAGCCCTGGAAGTTGCTGCTTGATCTTGTCCCTCAAGCTCCAAGCAGAACGCATCTCTGCTAATTACAGTGTGTTACTTTGACATTGACACCAACAGTCAATGTTGGTTCCTGTAACTATGATTGTCCTCTAAACTTCATTTGGAATATTTTTTCATCTTTCTTTTTTTGTATATTTGCAGGTTTTCAACACACACAGCCAATATATCTGTACAGATGAAATCAAATGTCAGTGTTCCAGTGAGAACCATGAAAATTTGATTGTCAAAAAAAAGTATTGACAGTGTAAAACAACAACGCATTTCATGGATTTTGTTGTCCTATGTTTTATGTGACTGAATAAGAATTCAGGGTCACACAGAGAAAACAATGTGTTGCTTTTCATTAGGTGTGTTTCCATTAACCTGCATAACATGTAATGGAAAAATGAATTTTGAAAAAAAAAAAAATTCAAATGGGGCAAAAGAATTTATATTTATATGAAGTGGTTTTTCAGATGATTCGACAAAGCAATATTTTGCAAAATTGAAACGGAAACACTTATTTCGCATTGAAGCCCCAGGGAGCCAGATTCAACCAAGAGGCAGACTGCTGCAAATCTGTTGTCAGGTTTAATTGGAATTATATTGTGAGAGGAGAAAACCCAGCTTTATTCACATAATACAGCTCAGTGGAAACGGAGACTATTTGCAATTGTGTTTTGTCGACTTCTCTAAAAAATGGCTTTTAATTTGCACAAAACTGCAATGGAAACATAGCTATTGTGAAAGGGGGGCACAAACCTTGAGTTCTTTGCAAATTAAACTCTGTTTTTGACTGAGCATTGCGAGTACCTACTCCAGGTTATCAGATTACTCCTACACTTATTTCTACAGACCACTCAAAAAGACAAATTAGAAGCTGCCCTCACGATAATTAAGTCCTTGAGACACTGAAGGCCTTTCAGAATGGTTTATGCATGGACTCAGACAGCCAGTTATTTTTAAACATCTTTTTACCATACCCCCTCAAATTGGGCCCTAACCTGTCTCAAACGTTTAACCAATGTCTGGGAATGGGAACACCACCACCTACATTACTAACAAATTTGTAAGTATAAATCAGGGAATGGTAGGTCCAGCAGTTTGTAGAATGAGTACTCAAGACTGCAACTCTGCAGCTGACTATGGAATGATACGGAGAATGTACACTAGTGGAACAGAGAGTATATACTGACAGTGAGGGGCCTGTCTGGGCCTTTATACAGTGATGAAAACAGTCATATAAATACCACAAAAATGAGTCATACAATCGTTTCTTTCACCAGTATTTAATAAAAGGCTGTGTTGTATGTGTCTTCAGACCAAGGCAGAAGTGCAGCTGTCACGACTGCATTCGAAGGGTGAGGTGAAAAGCCTTCCATCATAGTGACGGAGCCAGTGAGACGCGATAATTGTACAAATGGGGATAACAGTGCACACACAGTCTGTCCTTGTAGGAATTCAAGGTTTTGAAGAAAAAAAGAAAAAAAAAAAGCTTTTTTCACCAAGTGTAGCTTTGGTTTCATCTTTAATAGGGACATTCATAGGAACATATGCATATGTGTGTCCAATGTGCTTTTCTCTCTAGCACAGACACACACACACCCACACACATTTACATTCACTCTTTTGGCAGATGCTTTCATGCACAGCGACTCACAAGTCAGGGACAACAATAAAGCTTCAGTGCAGTAGTAGACCTTGGTGTAAGCGGTAAGTGCAACATCTATTCACTAAGTCCAAGGAGATCAGGTGAAGCTGTGAACCGAAAGTGCATAGTAAGTGGTAGTTAGGCATGTTATGATGTCAAAGGTGCTCGGCGAGGAGGTGCTGTCAGAGGAGATGAATCTTCAAGAGATACTTGAAGATAGAGAGGGACGCCCTGCTGTTGATGCCAGATGACACTCACTGGAGGTACACAGTGGCCGTGAAGGAGCATAAGGCTGTATGATTGAGTTCAAGTGGATGTGCAGACCCAGAAGTTACTGTGAGGGCAGCATTTGTGATTTTGACACATTAAGTATTCAGTGACATAACTTTCCTGAAACCAGTTGAATATACACATTGTCCCCTTGGAATTATAATTATATTGAGCTTCAACGTTTTTGCATTCCAAATAGCAAAACTGATGGGTATGTGGAGCAGGTCTCTTTCATACAGTAACATTACTGGTACCCTAAATGTATTCTTCATGTATGTAATACTGTTAAATTAGACAAGTGAAGTTTTTGCCTGTAGAAAAAATCAACCAATTCCAGCTTGTGGACATGAAATAACATTCTGCAGGTCAGAGACTGTAGAGTGTCTTTATCCTCTCTGTCTTTTTGTGGCTCTTGACACATTGCTGTCTTATCAGCCATATGCTTTGCTTGGATGTCTTCATCACTTTGACTTGGCAAGTTCTGCTGTAAAGCAGTGTCAAACGCTTCATACTGATCACACCGATGCTTTTTTCACGGGCATGAAAGCTTAGGTTGAACTCTGTTAAGTACGAATCAATAATGATATTCTTTCACAGTTGCAGTTCCATTCTCACTGCATTTAAGTCTGTAAAGATCATGGATCCTTGAAAACGTTGAGTGTTGACTCAAGGCACTGGCTTTCTGTTCAGGAGCAACAGTAATGTGACTCAACACCAGGGGAGGAAGTGTTAAGCACCGGTTTCAGGCTGATGGCATGGGCCCAGATAAAACTGCTTATAGACTCTCACTTTTTCCACCCTCCATGTAGAGATAGTACCTAAATGAGTAGATATGATTTCTTTGTGGACCATCACAGGTTTGTCTTTCTTTTGCCCCACAACTATAAAATCATACTGTGTCTTGACTGAACTGGTAGAATTGCATGTAGCATTTTTCCCTTTCAGCTGGGGTCACGTTTACACTTTTTTATTTACAAGTTTTCACTTGTTTGGCTGGAACCTTTTTATTTGCAGAGCTGGCATGTTCCTTGCCCTCCTGATAAAGTTTCTTGCAGCTGCATGCTTTCCATGTTGACAGATTTGAAACCCTTCTCCTGTTTTTTCTTGTTTTCTGGCCTCTGCTCCTCAATTTGTGAACTGGCAGGTGTGGCCTCTGGCTTCACGGATGTAGCTGCTCGCTCCACTGGTGTGGCCTCTGGTTCAACCCATTGCCCCTCTGCCCTTTCTTCTGCTGCATTTACCTTTTCACCAGCCTGGAGAAAAAGAACACATATTTTACCATTCTTAACTAAAAGAATGAGATTTATCCCAGATCCCAGATAAAATCTCCTATGATGTAAAGGTATTTAAACATATGTGGAGTTTAGAAATTACAGAGATTACACAGAACTAACTGTCTGTTAGCTCTGCTAACTGCTCACCCATTCTGCCTCACTCTCTAATGCTGATGATGTTTTCTCTCTTTGTGTTGTCTTCTCTTTTCTTTTCTTTTCTTTCATTACTTTTCTTTGTGGTAGCTAACAGTGAAAACCAAACTCCTAAGCAAGATCTGAAACAATTTAAAGACAGGCTGAACTTGCCTTGTGTTTCTACTGATGTCCTTCATGAGAATGACAATGATATCCACAAATCCTATCTTCATGCTTGGCAGTCTTCGCCAGGTCCACTCCCAGCCCACGTTGCTGCAGTCTCAGTCTCTGTCATAACTGCAGTTTGTCTTCTCTCCCTCCCTAGATAACAATGTTCTTTCTCCACATTGCTCTGTATAGAAAAGTAGTGGCACCCTTCTTTTCCATTCCCCCACTCTTCTTGCCACACAGCTGTTATGTTTCTTTTGACAATGGATTTGTATCCTTGTATCCCAATGATTACCCTCATATCTACGTCCTTCTTCAGTGCCTTTTTAGCTACCCTGTAAGCTGCCCCAGTCCCTTCATTCCCTGCATCTCACCTGTCTGTGTGTGTGTGTGTGTGTGTATGTGTGTGTGTGTGTGTGTGTGTTGCCCAGGTTGCTGCTGACGGGATTTTCAGAATAACTGATGCCTGACATTAACTGCAGCTTATCCAGCTAATTTGTTTGTTAATTTACCTTATAAATAATGTTCATGACTTAACCCACATGCACTCAACTCTGCTCTTGATTCACTCATTAAAAGGGGGAGGGAGGTTTTCAGTAATAAACAATTATCCCACTTGTTTCAAAAAAGACACATTTGGTTTGATTACAGAACTATTAGCTAAGGTGAGCTGTTACACTCTGGTTCTTCTTTAAAAATGACCTGGGAAGTTACTGTCACTGATTTTTCTCCATTCTGATGTTTGATGTGAACATTAACTGAAACTCTGTATCTGTATGTTCTTATGCATGCTGTCACTTGATTTTTGGAGGTGAGTGTAGGTAAATGCTTAACAAATACCAAGAGGTGAGCTTCAGTGTGCCTGTGCCTCTGTTGGCTGGTCCATACTCTGGAGGTGTGCAGCATCAGGCTACACCTCCACCTCAGTGTGTGACCACTTTGTTTAATCTGTTTGCTGCAGTAACAGCTGTTACAGCCATCAGCCTCTCTAACTTGGTTTTGTTAGTAACACTCCCTCCACTCTCCACATACAGTATCCTTATCATCAGTCCTACTCATAATGCAGGCCAAATTTACTACAACAAAATGTGATGGTGATAAATTCTGCTCATTTATAAAAATTCCACTGCAAACAATATCCCATTTCAGTGAATACCACCAAACCATGTGGCCCAATTCATGTTGGCAAGGTGTGAAGCAGTCAGTCCCAATGCTGTAAACATATGCATCACATATGCTGTAAACACAACATAAACACATACATTCATAATGCTGCATAAGGGATGCACTGGCACTGTTAGAAGACCATGCCAATGGAAGGCTTAGAAGGGGACGAGTCTTCAGAGACCATAATAAGCCGATTTAGATTCTCTAGAGCTGTGCTCTTGGATCTATGTGCTGAACTGGGTCCAGGTTTAGACAGACTGTCCTGATGGAACTGTGCTATACAGGTACAATACAAGTTCTGTCCCCTCTGGGATTTATGGCAACTGGCTGTTTTCAATGGGAATTAGGCATCAGGTACTGTATTTGATATGATTAACACTATATAATCTTTACTGTTCTGCCTCCTTTTGGCAGTGATTTCATTCTAGATCTGGCCTGTGATAACCTAATGTAATTTCAGATTATTTTCAGATGAGACTTTAGATGAGATCAAAATGACTAGTCAATACATTAAGCTTCCCCACACTATAGGAGAAAAGGCTGACATCAAAATGTGGTTAGCAGTAATGTCCAGTTTCCCAAATAGAATCAGCACAATTGATTGTGCTCATATTGCAATTGACAGTGAATTTTCCTCCTCAGTTACTACAGTACATATATTGAATTTCCATATTTCAAATATGTACAAAAACATATGATATCTGTTAGAAGTTAGAACTATTTTATATATTGACACACACACCCATTATCATTCAGTAATGTCCAAGTTGTATGTGACACTAACATGGTCCTCCAGGTGTAGTTTTACATCTCCTCTCTGAGGCTTCTCTCTGGAGCTCTACCAACAACCGGTCAGTCAGCCAATCAGAAGAGAGGATCTGAGCCTGAAGAGAAGAGAGGCTGAGTGTTTTCTGAGTGATCAAATAAGAATAAAGCAGATTTCAGGTGAACACTCAGAAAACCAAGTGGTTGGATGGTGGGTCCAGGCGGGCTGGGCTTGGCTCATGGCTTAAAGCAGCAAATGTTGTGTTATGACATCACAAAGTTACAGAAGTCCTGATAGCTTGTTTTAAGGCTCAGTTTCTGAATACAGGCTGTGTGCATTTCTCTGTGGACTGAGGCTTTGATACTTTCACAGTATTAATATAGAACCTAGACCTGCTTTATGATCAAAAACACATGGACATCTACCTTTATACAATATGGGACCTGTAAATTTAAACAGACAAACAATAGTTCATCTGTGGTCTCAGCTATGCACTCTCTCTCAGTTGCAGACGTGCTCTGATAGTACTGGCAGTGTGTTTTTCTCCACTTTCATGTATGTATATATATACATATATATATATATATATATATTTTTTTTTTTTTGTGATTTCTTGATTTTCCCATTTGTGGAACTCACTGCATCTTTCTATTATCTGTGACACCACTGCTGTTCTGTGAAATTCATTGTGTCAGTGTTCTCCTCAGCTGCAGCCCAGATTCTCCATTAACAACACTTAATTAACAAGCTAGTTTATATATAGGCCTCAATATTCACAAGAAGCTTTGCATTTACCATTTATGGATGAACATGTGAGTGTAGAGTTTAGGATACAAGGCTAATCTATGGGCCATGTACAGGTTGATTGTGATTCATTAACGGGAACACTGTGTGCAGCTTCTATGAATCAGATTTTCTGCAAGACACACACTGTGCAACTCTCCAGTCTCTGGGTTAACTCACAATTACTTCAACACGCAATGTAGTTAAACCTGCATGTCTTTGAACTGCTGGACTGGATTACATGGAGGAAACCCACACAGGAGGAAACCCAGCAGCAAACGTAGCGGGGCCACGGGGCCCCAAACAGCTTCATTTGTCCACGTTGGAGGCCATGATAGACACCTGAGGCTACCTCGAATCTGACACTGATGATGCACATTTTGTTGAGCCATTTATGTCAAGCAGCATTTGCCAGGAAAATGCAAAGCACGTCACAAAACATGAACACATTAACGGGCCAGCTGCAACAACACGGCAATGGTTGTGTTGACTTGTCAACTTGCTGTTTTCTACCGCTTTTAGAAACGTCATCTAAATATACAACAGAGTGGGTGGAGGAGGACTTTCACTTTGGATGAAGATGAAATCCCACCTCCGCCTCTCTCCTGTCTGTCCTCATCCATCATCTCTCTCTTTTCCCCTCTTTTTCTCCTCTGCCTCTTTTGCATTTTAGTCTCTACACTCTTTTGGTCATCCACCGCTACTCCTCCTCTTCCCTCCTGAACTTACTCATCAGTGCAGGCACTGCTTCACTCATGCTTCTCATTTATTCCTCAGCAGAACTGCTTTATCTCTTCTACCTTCCACACCGCCCTCACTTCACCAAATATTCAGGTTTCATCCTTTTCTTTTGAAATGTATTTTTGTAATTTATTTCTCCGTATTTTAAACAGCTTTACTCTGTGCTCAGTGCATTTGTGCTTGTCATTTGGCCTCTCTCAGTTTCTTTGCTCTGTGCTCTCAAACCCTGTTGTTTCTCATCTGATTGTGATTATAAATCATTTGGGAAGCACTGGTAGCACTGGTTTGCTACAAAATATAATTTTACTTTTTTTTCCTTTTCTTTCCTGATAAAGGCCCATTGTGTGACATAGTGTGACAGCCAGAGACTACACCTGCCTGCAGCCGCCCACTGTTTCGTTCCAGGTACTGATGCTCGAAGCACCTTCCTTTGTCTTTCCTGCCTGCTCAGTATATCACCACCACAGTTTTCTGACTTAGACTATTTGTTTTTTGGTTTTTTTTGTTTGTTTTTTTTTTGTTTTTCTAACTGGATCAGACACAATACTTTATTATTTCCAAACAGGAGCATTAAGTAAGTGCTGCAGTTCCTAAATATCCGTTTGCATTAACAGCGGCTTACTTACCAGTCTAACTGAGAACTTTAGCCATCATTGCATTTTTTTTTTTTTTAATTTTTTTTTTTTTATACAAGAGGGTATAATATGTCCTCTGAGCAGCACTCCTTGGTCTCTACATTGACTCGGTATCAGAAAGTGACAGGACAGGCCAAACTGACCGGAGCAGTACAAGAAACAAAGTGACAGAGATAGAAATAAACAAGAAGGTTGTTGTTTGCATGCATTCAAAAAAAAAAAAAAAACTGATGAGGTAAATTCCGACAGAGAGACTCATTGGGTATAAAAAAGGGACCGAACCATCACTATACTCAGAGCCGAGACACAAATATAAAGCCATAAATTCAGAGGTAGTTTGCTAAACTCAAACTCATGTTGTTTTTCAGAAGTTTGTTTCATTTTCTTAGGTAGGCAAAAGTTGTTTCAAGTGAATTAAATATTTTTTTGTTATCTGTAAATAAATATTTCAAAACCTTGAATGTATCATGTACTAAATAAACCACAGTAGCCTAACACTGAGCCTTAAGGAACTCCATAAGTACCCTGAAATGCCTTTTACGTTAAATTAAATTTTAACATATTTCCTAATTTACCAGGTGTCTGTAAGCCCCATATGGACTAAAGAGTTAATACTGCATAGAAGCTTTAATGTCTACATCTCCCTTTATTCTTCCTATTAGAAACCAGTGGTGTAGTCTATGCGATAGGCAGTTACACACCGTACACCCATTAAGAAAGATCCAGAATTCCTGTATGACCACTTGAAAATGCACAGGGATATGTAACAACATAGTTTTGTGACACAACTTGCACTTCGACAATTTGTTAATGTAAACAAACGGCTGCTGTGAATCATGTAAAGTCAAGTGAAAAGTTCATCAATGAGCAGTAGACTGATGAGATCAGTGTCAATGGTTAGCATCACCACACATGTATTACAGTACGATGTCGCTGTGCCTCACCAGGTAGAGCAGATATCGCAAACTCTTCCTTTTAACCTCATCGGTGCGGGTTTGAAGCCATCGCTCAGCCTTTTGCTGTACTTTATCCCCTCTGTTTTTTTTTTTTTTCCTTTATTTATTTATGCAGGGACAGTCCACAATTAAACATCAACCTTGTATAAACAAGGAGAGATGCATTGTACTGGGTAATAGCAAAAAAATAAATAACAGTATAAAAGACAGAAAAGATATAAATGGAATATAAAAACCAGGTCAAACTTACAAGCAATATCATCCCAATACACCACCCCATCTGATCCCAAACAGAACAAGATTACAATTACAGCACAAAGTTGCAAACACAACTCCCAAAATACAGTCATTTTCATACCATAAAACTAATCTGTACCGCTCCAACTACATACATTTGTGCAATCACTGCATAACCCAAGCCAACCCCCCCATCCCCAAAACACTAAATACATACATATTCTCTCTCCCCGACTCCCCAGCTGTCCTGTCTCTCTCTCTCAGAATAAAGAAAGAGGCTGTGGGACTATGGGGCTGAATGGGAGACAGAGTATCAGTGACGCACCACTGTCCCTGGTGACACGTAGTCTTTCAGTCGCCCATGAAAGGACATCTGATCTTTCACAGCAGCTGCAGGTGTTACCTATGTGCCCATAGCAACTTAAGAGCAGACAGCAAAGTGTGAGTGGAATCGTTCAATTCCTTATACTCAACCAAATAATTTGTTGTAGGTCCGTATCAGAATCCACAGTATACCCACTAATACAAAGAACACCACTCCACTATTAGAAACCTTTATTTCACAGGTTGTCAGAGCAGAGCTGACATGATTCACAGTGATGTTACAGCCTGCTCAGTGGGGCGCTGTGTGTCCTCTCTGTACTGTACTCAGCCTCTGGATTACCTCCCTACTGCTGTGTCTCAACAGGAAACATACCTGTGCTGTAACACAGCACCCTGTGGGAGATCACTCTCAGTTCACAGCTGACTGTGAGTCGGCATCATCTCCCACTAACATCCAGAATCCACCAGTCAAAGACGAGAGAGGCCTCAAATCCGCAAGGAGAGCGGAGGAGAGAGGCGAGAGAGGCAGACTGAAACATCTTGCCTGTTATCTCCCTGACCAGGGCAGGACCAGGTCCTGATAAGGCCCTAAAAGTCACAATGTGTAATATGTCTGACAAAAGCAGAACACGAACTGAAAATAAAAACAGATGTTGACACATGGCTTCAAGATTAGATAATAATGCAAGACCCATTTTTTTTTAAAGATTTTTTTTTCATTTCAGCTTCTTTTATATGTCACTGGTTCACATTCAGTGAGCAAATATCCAGTCAGTCAACACTAGACAAAACCACTGAACCACAGTGACCTGTAGTTTTTTGGGGCCAGTGAGGACCCACTTAGCAATCCAGCCATGACCAGAGAAGCTACCAAAATAATTACACAAAAAAAGTCAAAGACGTTACTGTGCTGCAGTTATATGACAGCTGGGGTGGGCAGTAACTTTTGATTTTAAAAAAGAAACACGGCATAAAACACCATGTAATAGCTGGATTTCAGGCATTCGTAGCTGGTCCTTTATTATTAATACATTTTCTGAACTTTCAACCACAAATTATGACTAGTGAATGGAGCTTGCTTAATGGCCAATGTACAGTACACAGAATCTGGCTGCATTACCCTGTGTGTGTGTGTGTGTGTGTGTGTGTGTGTTCTATACTGGGAGCTGGGGGCCTCATACCCAGCTTTTCCCCCTGCTCTACTATCTTTACGCACCAGGTCTGTTTTTGCTGGAGCAGCTCGCATCTCTGAAGCGTGAAATGTGGTTTTGAAACTGTAATGGCCTGTTTTTATTGGGAGCTGACTTACAATTAATTTTCAAAGATGCATTTCATTTGTTTTTTGACTTTGTCTTCACTCACACAGCAAAACTGTTTCTTGTGTCTATAATTAGTGAGTGAGAGAGAGAGAGAGAGAGAGAGAGAGCTGGAGAACAGGAACTTGGCCACATGATAACTGGTGGTTATACAGTATATTGGTGGCTTGGTGGGGGGGTCTCTGTCTCTGACATCTAATATGGTCTCAGATGTCAGGTGCGAATGTACCCCCTGATCTTTGTTCAGTCATCCACTGACTCCTGGGGCCAGATGCATAAAACCTTATGTAGATTCATGATTAAAACTATATTTACACACAAAATAAGAATCTGCTCACGTTCTTTTTGTCGGAATTACAAAGGCATGCGTACGGATGATTCAGTTTTATAAATCTCACTCATCGAGAAACTGGGCGCACATGCATGAGCCTCATTTCCACTCCCGATATTAGCCATAAATGGATGAAGACAAAAACACCATCTGTGCTGCAAGTGATTAGACATGTCACAGAAAAGAACGATACGCAACTTCAGTGATTGTTGGTCAGATTACAAACAGGAGCTCATCAGTTTACTTCAGCACAGTAACTCCAACTGTAAAGTCCTGTTTTTCACTTAATGTCATTTGTCAGGACTGGAGACATTTTTGTTAGGCTCCACACAGGCGACTGAAACTGTGATTAGTAAATATTGAAATAGTCTGGAAACAGTTTACAGAACGCCTCACAATAAATAATGAGGATTTAACATTAAAGAATGCTGAAGGAAACATTGAGCACACAAACACAATTATATTCCTTTATGAGTTGTCAAATTGTTTTTGTTAAATTCGGTGTCTTTATTTTGCATTTTCACTTCACTCAATCTAACTTGGCTCCCTCTCAAAAACCATGTGTACGTATGGTGAGAATGTGTGAGGTGCCGCAGTCTCTCATTCTGTGTTCATAAATACCATATACAGGCGGGAAATGGCGTATTCATGGCTTTTTTGTGACCCTATCATTCATGCATCTGGCCCCTGGTCAGTGACCTTTGACCTTTTTCCAGTAGATGCAGCATGTGTTTTGGTGACACCATGCAGCTGATGTTGTGTTGGTGATGTCATACGGTGGTGGTGTTGGTGTTGAATGGGAAGGGCTGACTTAAAAACTTGTGACTTCAAACCCTCAAGCAGCTGTTATAGAGATAACTTCAACTCCACTGAGGGCCGTCTTTACTTCTGAAGATAATACTCATCCTCCCCTCTGTGCACACACGATGCACACACAGGTTTGAAGAACAAACACACACAAAAAACAAGCAAATACAAAAAGAAGTCAACTGAAGGAGAAATGAGGCAGTGTCAGAGGTGGGTTCACTGGATACAAGGATCAAACAGGTAAGGAAAATCAGCATTAACACACAAATCAAACACACAGTTCTATCAGAGGCACGTGAACCAGGAGCACTTATCACAGTGGTCTTGCTTTCCTTTACTACTTGCAGTGTGTGTTGCTGGGCTGGAGATGAGTGTGGTTGTCCTCTGAACTCGTCTAATTCCACAAAGTAAATATCTTTTTTTTTTTTTTTTTTTGTAGCGGCTTCACAGGGAGCCTGAGAAAACATTAACCCTGGAGTCTCCGCTCTGCCTCCTGAAACAGCAGATGGTCTGGCACTCGAATCAAACAAGCTGTGTCACAGAGAACAGCACACGACAGCGACCATCAGAAGACTGTTTGTGTTACCTTATGGTATAATTTCCTCTTTTTTAATAATGTCTTTTTTTGGTATGAACATGTGGTTATATGGATGCTAAAGCTTCACAAAGATTGTTGTAAGTGAGAGACTAGGAGAAAAATAAATTATTTTCAGTGGCTTGAAAAGTTACAAACTATTTCAAATCAGTTGCCCCAGAAATGCTCTAGTCAGCTGAGGCTTTTTTTTTTTTAACATTTCAGGATTTTTATTTCCATGGAATCTGCCTTCTCCTTTTTCTCTGTCACTTTACAGGAAGTCACTCTGATGTAAATGAAACTAAAATTAATTCATCTTCATCGCACATTCTCCACTGAATTCCCAAATCACAAGCTTGTAAAACGCAGGGAAAAGATAACTGAGAATACACGGATTACAGTATAATGCAGAAAGTATTCAGACCCCCTTCACTTTGAGCAAACTTTATTCTGATCTAATGTTCTGAATAAAACTGTCAGTTCTAGATCTACACTCAATAATAACAAAGTTAGCAAAAAAATAGCAAATTTATTAAAAATCAAAAACTGAAATGTCTCATTTAAAAGGTATCAAGACTGTCAGAGCATTCAGTTCAGTCTCATAAAAATTAATCTTATAAATGATTCACAACATGTGAGGGAATTTTTCTCCTTCTTGTCTTAGTTCCTCCTTAACTCAAAGAGTTCGGGTCATAACCACCTCACGTTGTTAGACAACGGTTCCCTGTTTCACTTCTATTATGACTGTTAGTGTCTAGATGGAGCCATTTTTATTCACTGCAGCTAAGGTATGTCTTACAGGTAAGGATGCAGGGAAAAGCATCATTTAGAGAGAACTGCACAAACACAGTTCTAGTCAAGCATGAGCCTAGTAAGTGAAAGAACAATACACTGAAAATATTAAAGTGATAGTTCAGGTTATTTGATGTGGGGTTTTGAGGTACTTATCTATTGTCAGTGTGTTACCTGCAGTAGATTGAGATCAGTGGCTGCCAGTTCAGAGAAGCAGTCTGGAGTACCGCCACAGTGATGAGCTGCTGAGGATGTGGTCAGCTGCAAAAACGCAGAAAAAGCCACAGAAAAAAAGCTAACATCAGTTAAAGTGTGCACTTTATTTTGAATATCTCTGTTTTATCACTGTATCACAGTTTTATCTTGTTGTCAAACAGCCCTTTCCTTTCAAACTACATTTTTTCAACAATTGAACTTGAGTATTACTACACACTTAGCTTTGCTGGCTGAAACAGCTGATCTGCGGAGTACCACAGTGCAGTGCCGTCGGTGTGCTTGTGCATAGTTCTACAGTAGTTCAACGGTTCACAAACTGTAGTTGCAAAGGAAACTCCTGTTTGAAAGCAAGATAAAGCTGTGAAAATATTCAAAATAGAGCATGTGCTTTCCACTGATATTAGCTTTTTCTCTGAGCATTTTTTAAAGTGGCTGACACACATTTTAGCGTATGGCCCCGTCCACAGCTGCACATCTCTCAGCTTCACTCACTCAGCTCCATGTTGTGAGAGCATGTAACAATGACCAGGCTTAAGTGACCAATAGCCTTTTTGCACACATAGGTTTAGACTATAGTTTAACATTATTTAGGTGAGGTACAGAAGAGCGTTGCAGCCATGTGATATATCCACGCTGTCAGACCAGACATCCTCAGAAATTGGAGTGGCTCTGACTCACATGCTGACTTTGTACTGCTCATCATCTGCTCCTCTGTGCCAAGCTCACAATAAATACTCACTCAACCCCTGAGACATCTGAACCCCTGGTGATCGTCTTTCTCTCCTGCTCATAAAGATTTCCACTTCAAAGTTCGGAATCTTTATTAAAACTGACAAAATAAATGAAAAAAAAATAAAGTAAAATCATTAGTGTTTACATTTTGTTATGGTTTTATTACAACTACATTTGTACAACACCAATAAAATGACAATGTAATAAAGGTAACTGAGGTGTTTTGTTGGCAGAGGAGGCTTCAAATAATATTACAGCAAGAACAACAATCATAACCGTTTATTAAAGTATAAAAGGGATTTACTACACCGTGAAAGCATCAAGGAGACAGACAGTACTGTTGAAGCATAACAAACACAGAGCACAAGAAACCCTGGCTGGATTGGTGAGACTATACACAGATGTGTGTGTGTGTCTGTGTGTGTGTGTGTGTGTGTGTATATTTGTGAGAGAGATTGAGATAGAAGTGTGTATCCACAGAAGGGAGTGAGAGTGTGTGTGTGTGTGTGTGTGTGTGTGTGAGAGAGACAGAGAGAGAGAGCAAGACAAAGGATTATGAGCACAAAGCTGGAGACTTCAGTTTCCAGCTTGGCCTCAAATCTTTCTGTACTAACTCGCTTCACTGAGATCCCAGTGTTGAACTGTGGGAGACAAATCAGAATCAGAATCAGAATCAGAATCAGTTTTATTGCCAAGTATGTTTTCACATACAAGGAATTTTTTCTGGTGATTGGTGCAATTGATCAGCAACAGTGGGGCTCTCTAGCCTTGTTGATGAGGCTAATAGCAGATGGGAAGAAGCTGTTTTTGTGGCGAGAGGTTTTGGTCCTGAAGGACCGCAGCCTCCTGCCAGAGGGGAGTGTCTCAAAGAGTTTGTGTCCAGGGTGGGAGGAGTCAGCTACAATCTTCCCTGCACGCCTCAGAGTCCTTGAGGCGTACAGGTCCTGGAGGGATGGAAGATTGCAGCCAATCACCTTCTCAGCAGAGTGGTCTGTTATTGTCCCTCTCCGTGGCAGCAGCGTACCAGATGGTGATGGAGGAGGTGAGGATGGACTCAATGATGGAGGTGTAGAAGTTCACCATCATAGTCCTTGGCAGGTTGAACTTCTTCAATTGCCTCAGGAAATACATCCTCTGCTGAGCTTTTTTGATGAGGGAGCTGATGTTTAGCTCCCATTTGAGATCCTGTGTGATGGTGGTTCCCAAGAAGCGAAAATGCTCCACGATAGCCACGGGGGAGTCACACAGGGTGATGGGGGTGGGTGGGGCTGGGCTCTTCCTGAAGTCCACTATCATTTCCACTGTCTTCAGAGCGTTTAGCTCTAGGTTGTTCTGCCTGCACCAGGTCACCAGACGCTCAGTCTCCCACCTGTAGGCAGACTCATCGCCATCAGAGATGAGTCCAATGAGAGTGGTGTCATCTGCAAACTTCAGGAGCTTGACAGACTGATGGCTGGAGGTGCAGGTGTTGGTGTACAGGGAGAAGAGCAGAGGAGAAAGAACGCAGCCTTGCGGGGATCCAGTGCTGATGGTCTGGGAGTCAGACACGTGCTTTCCTAGCTTCACGTGCTGCCTCCTGTCAGACAGGAAGTCGGTGATCCACCTGCAGGTGGAGTCAGGCACGCTCAGCTGGGAGAGCTTGTCCTGCAGCAGAGCCGGGATGATGGTGTTGAAGGCAGAGCTGAAGTCCACAAACAGGATCCTGGCATAGGTCCCTGAGGAGTCCAGGTGCTGGAGGATGAAGTGGAGAGCCATGTTGACAGCGTCGTCTACAGACCTGTTGGCTCTGTAGGCGAACTGCAGGGGGTCCAGTAAAGAGAGAGAGAGCGTGCAAGATCTATCTGAGCCGAGAATCTAGTCGGTCAAAGACCATCCAGCAGTAACATACAATCATTTAGCATCTATTAATGCACAAGCTTCTAACTAACTTTGCCCAGATGTCAGCCTCACTTTGTGATCACACGTGCAAGCAGCCAGCTGTGTGTTTGTCCGAGTGTCGAGCAGATCAGGCAGCAGAACAGGATGAGCAGTCAGGGTCTATTACACAGAGAAAGTGAGTCAGGACCTCTGGGTTCAGTGTTCCGCAAACAAGCTCCCTTTGACTCTGGCAGGTTTCTTTCGACAAACCCTAGGTTCTCTCTGTCTCCTCCCCTCCTGGCTCCTGTCAGCTGTCTGACATGACGTTTCAATTACTCTTCCATTCACTCAATATCAAAACACATACTGAAGTGCAATAATTTGAAGACGAAGATCTAAACCTTGATTGGATCTTAGTTTGCAGCTCCTTTGCTGCTATTTCTGCTTTTATGGTCAGTCATTTCTTTATAATATTCAACTCTTCTCTTTTATCCAAGTGGAATTTATCTATTTACCAACACAGAAATGGAATATATGACCCTATATCAAGAGTGATGCTGCAATATATGTCACATATATCTCCCTATATCCAGAGGATCTATATATGTCATAATAATATGGGTCAACAACATATATGAAATACCCACAGCAGTGGGTCATAGATTGAAAAACATCTATGATTTTTTTTTTTTCAGTTTTGATGTAACATATATCTAGTTTATGTCTATCTATATATACATGCAGTATAACATGTTGCAACCATATATGTGAATGATATGTATTTAACCCTCCTGTTATGTTCATTTGTCAGAAACAGCAACGGTGTTCCCGGGTCAATTTGACCCAGTGCATGTTTAATTATCCAAAAGATGTCCGAAACCAAAAAAATCCTAACAAGCACTGTGAATATTTCATTACTATCTCCATTACTAACTATTCTATCAATATTTAGTGCAATGGTGCTCCTTACCTCTAACAGGTAATGGTTCAATTATGTCAATAAATGTCAGTTTATGAAATAATGATTTCTACCTATGTGCTTTTATTTTTATGTACATATATGTCATATATGGAAATTCACTATATATATATATATATATATATATATATATATATATATATATATATAGCTGTCAGCCCCCTCAGTTCCCCTGGACTGAATAGTTAACCACACATTACTGTGGATATCTGTTATCTGTGATATCAGTAAATAATCATGATGCGTTGATGGAACATTCCTATCATAGTTATCATATCATATTGGAGATTACTTTTGAAATCCCTGAGTCACCAAGATACAAATGTAGTTTGACACAGGGTTTTTAAAAGAGGCTGAATATGGTCTCAGTGCATTTTAAAAGCACTTCAGTGATCATGTTTAAATGTAAAATGTAGGTCTTTGAATACTGATGAACTTGGATTCATGTGTAAAACAGCCTTTTCAGCTGCACATCAGATGAGTCATTATTACTGCTTCAGGCTGTGAGATTACAGCCAAAGGTCTATGAATGAAATACACCTTAGCTCTTTAATCTGTATCTTCAAACTGCTTCCACCTGTGTTCTGTCGCTGTGAGGTCACAGCTGAATAAATGTATTGTGAAAAATGTAATGTGCATTATACAGCCAGATTCTGACAGCCTGCAAAATGATGAATGGGTGGAGTACGCTAAATAAAAGTTGATAATGTTAACTTCCTGGCTCATTCTCCTCTCTAACAGAAGTTCTTTCACTGCTGCTGTTGAGCTTTTTTTAAATATTAATGTCATATAAGTCGACTGGTGGAAGGAACAAACCACTTCTTTGGCATCTGGTAAACGTATGCATCCTGATGTTTGGCGGTTTCTTTTAGGCTGGCTGTTGTTGTGATTGAATTTCCATTTTTAACATTTTTTTTTTCTGAAATAGGTCTTGGAAAAGCTTTGGAGTGTGAGGACCTGACGTAGTGAGGCCAGACATCATGAACCATCTGTACTGGACTGCAGCTTCCACCAGATGTGATGGAGGCAACGTTGATAAAGCATGAACCATGTTCAGGTTGTTTTTTGTTATTTTTTGTGTACCACATAGTTTCTGTATTTGTCCACAGAGCACGAGGTTATGGTGTGTTTTTATTTAATTGGTAAGATTGGTGCAGGCAGGCTGAGTGGTATTAATATATAGTCTTTATTGTGACAGTTGCAGATAAGCCAGTGGGGGCTCAGGGGAAGGAAGCTGCTTTTGTTTTGGCGCCACCCATTACCGTTCCCTTTGTTCCTGGTCTCCTCACTGAGTTTGTAATTTGTTAACTTTAATTTTTTTGGTTACCTGAACAAAAAACAGCTTTGTTTGCCAGATCGCATCAGCATGTGTTGCTTCCCTTATCTGAGGACATCTGCTGGGTTCTAACACCAAGCACCAAGCCACTTTGTTGTCCTTCCTTGTGAGGTATATCAAGTAAATATTATGTGATTGTGTGTCACGTATGTAGATTTATCGCTGGGCTACTGTATTAAACTGCATTAGCCTTAGCTAGGTGTACCTGATAGACTGGGAGTTCAGTGCTCATTGGACTTAAATATTCCTGTCAGTGACTAATGGTACCTTTTAGCCACAGGGTGGCTGCACTCCCTCAGCTGTGCACAATACAGGAAAACCTAATTTTAAAAATATACATTGTCTCTACTGGGTTAAGTCACATCTGTACAACTTATGAGCTGCATAATCTGCTTTGTCTACAGGCTTCTCTTGGCAGCCCTGTGTTTCAGCCATAATGGCAGCCACAAGCTTACTTGAACCAGTGATGGTGAGGTTTGTTACCCAAGGTTCCACAAAGGTGTTGGGGTTGTCCACCCTATCAAGAAGAGGCCATGTTCAGTCAATCAAAACATCATTTATTATGAGAGTCAGTGCATATATGGCCTCGGCTATACTTCCTTGAACAAGCTGTGGACTCATTTTGTACTTTGCATGGAGGATGAGATCCAAGCATGCACAGTATATAGTAGACATCCATGCAAGGATCAGAAGACGGTTTGCTTTGTCAGCTGTACTTATTCTTCAAAAGATGAATAGTCAAAGTGAGGGCAGCGACAGGCCTCCCCACAGCCTTCCACACTGAGCATTCCTGTTTGTTTCCCAGCTCATGCACAGTTGGTACCCTTGTAGCACAGTGGCTTCGTGAACATAATAAATCAGGGGGCGCCCATATGCCTGCACCAGGGCCTCATGTACGCCATCCACTGATGAACTGTATCACTGTTTAGATCCAAACTGGGATCAAAACATGTTTTATTTCCTCCACCTTTTGCATCAGCCCTCAACGATTCTCGGAGAGAGGGTTACTCCAGGTCACTCAAGGCTCTATGAGAGAGTGTGAATATACTGGTGAATATATATCTTTATTGTCCACCTGGGTGAAAATCTGTCAAATGGAAGGAGCATTGTTGTCTTCTCCTCCCACTGCAGCCACCCACCCCCCCGCCTCTTCACATCCTGCCAGAGGATGACCAGGGATCAGGCAGATGGTCTGTTACATTCATGGCTCAACACAGGAGGTTACATGTTTTTTGGGATATGTAAATGGATATTAAAAGAAAACTTAGCAAGAGACTTTGATGGAATCTGGTAAACATTGTCTCAGTGTTTTCTCAACAGTGCAAGATATTTTATCTTGCACTGTTTACTTTTGCTTGTTGTACCCAGTGGAAAAAAAACCCATCTGGCGTGCATCTCTTCATTGTCTTTGTGTATTTTGATGTGGATCCAGATGCCAATTTTAAACAGTTCCTTTATACAATAGCTTGTTGGGGCTTGCACAGTATCTTCTTTGAGGGCTTTGTAGTTTTAAATGGGTCAACTATTTTTATTTTTTTTCTTTTGACCTTAAATGTTTGGTACATCCATGTACATATTTTTTAAAAGTTCCAGTCTTGTTTTGTGAAATTTAGTGGTGGGGCTAATGCTGAGTTATTTTAGTATTGCAAAATGTCATGAATTCTTCTTATCATGAATATAATACATTAACTCTTTTTTTTTTTTTTTTTATGAATTCATATTTGAGGTTTGTTATTAATCTGTTATTGTCTCAGTATATCTGATATCAACTTCATAAAATGTTTTCATTCAATGAGACACTTTATGTTTGGGATTAATTGTACTGATTGTCATCCAGACGAGGCCTTTCAAACTCCTCCTTCCTCTGGAAACAGTCCTCTGATGGCAGACACCAGGCATGACAGCAAGGTCCTCCTCCCTCCTCCCTCCGTAAGCCTGTAAGCTGTGCAGCTTTAAGTCTGATATTGGTACTGATGAGATAAATAGGGACAGCTTGTGTAGAGTAACAGAAAATCTCTCATTCAATTCTAATATTGTCTTCAAATTACTACTTATCTCTGTATAAATATTTACAAGCTCTACTGTTTGTAACAACTATTTCTATACCCAGGCACCTGCTGAACACTCAGCATCAATACTTTATTACCTCAGCCCACCAGGCTTTTATCCTAATTGTTCAAAAGGATAATTCAAAGAAGTCAACAGAATAATAAGAATATTTTTGCCATAAACATACTCCTCTCTCCTCTCTCTATGAATCTGCCTCTCTCCCTACTGTCTCCCCTCCTTCTTTCTCAATCAGCCTCTCTTTCTCTCTCAGAAAAGACTCCAGATGTTATTGTAGTGCGTGTGTGTATTATTATTATTATTATTTATTTAGTTTTTTTATTTAAGTCCACTTCAGTTTTCTACACATTGATTCACCGGAGTTGCCAGCCTGCAAGTTGCACATTAAGGTTATGAAGGAGCACACAGAGTTCTAGCAGCAGGTTAGCATTGTTGTGTTCTGGTGTGGAGAGTCAGAGTCCTGTGATCTGTTCCAGGAAGCAGGTTTAATAAACTCTGAGCCCTGAACTCTGGGTTTATGAACCCTGAGATGGGAAACTCTGAGTTTTCGGCTGCAGAACAGCTGATCTGAGTTGGCTCAATCAATTCTGAGAATGTTCACTCAGTTAGGCACATGTTCGATGAGTATAAAAAGCCACCATCAATCGTGCTCCCGTACTATAAGTCACCATGGCAACTGGCAACCAAAAAAAAAAGAAAAAAGGTCGTCCAATTTCACCCTACTGGTGTTAGAAGTTCCAATACGTGCTTATGGCGAGTATGAGCACATTTTCAGAAAAACAAAGCAACACAGCTGCAGTGGCAAAGGACAGAAGATTGTCACGGGAGAGGACAGCTGCTCAAGTCAGTGCATGAGTCACAGACAGACAGACAACATCTTTTAACATTACAGGTGAAAAGGTGTTGAAATGTGAGTGAATAAAATTTTAATTTAGGTGCAATCCCATGAGCACGAAGCACACCTGGAAGCATGAAAATGAAACATAGAAACATACTTGAAACAACAGGTCGGCTTATCATTGTACCTCGCTTTGTTCAAGATCTCAGATGTAATTAAACCAAAGTAAATATCAGTCAGTGGCTATTTCAGCTTGTACCTCCAAAATGATGTAGTTTTAACATATACAAATATCATCTCACCAAATATCCTGGTCAGTAGATTAAAGGTCCCATAATGTTTAAAGTGAGATTTCCATCTTTTTGATTATACAGCAGGTCTAGGTTTTATATTAATACTGTGAAAGTATCAAAGCCTCAGTCCTCCTGGACCCACCATCCAAGTTTGCAGGACTTGATTTCTGTGAGTGTTTGCCTGGAATCTGCTATATTTTTATTTGATCGCTCAGAAATAGTCAGCCAATCAGAAAAGAGGCTCAGAGGCTGTCCTCTTATTGGCTGACTGACCTGTTGTTACTAGAGTTCCAGAGAGAATCCTGAGAGAAGAGATGTACGTGAGCTGGTTTTTGGTTCTTGAAACCACAAATATGTCTTCTTGTCTTCTTTTTTCTCAACACTTAAAATAAAAGACTGGAAAAATGTAAAATAGGGGACATTTAACATTTGAGTTCTATTGATAGCTAACAGAAAGGAGACGGAACAAAGTGGATGGAGGGCCACCACCATCTCTGTCAGAAGCAGAGGTGCTGGCCCTGAGCCACAGCACTGGGAGACCAGTGGCCGAAGGCATCCCTGGAGGGAGCTCATCCAAGCCAATCACCCCTCTCCCAGCTCACAAGTGCCTGCATAAGATGTCAGTGTTTGTGTGTGTGTGTGTGTGTGTGTGTGTGTTTGTATAGCCTACTCCCTGATAGTGCTATTGGCTTTGATGAGCCTCCTGCCATAACAGAACTCGTTGCAGTTGTAAGTAATTTAAAGTATATTGACATAGACTGCTCCTCTTCATCACATGATGATGAAGATGAAGATGATGATGATGATGATGATGACAAAGACTCATCTGCTGCCACAGACAGGGATACAGAGGTACAGTTATTAAGATTATGTGCGGTAGCTATTGACATTTCTCTCTCCATTAAATCATTTTCTTTAAATATTTCTTTTTATATTATTCACTCTATTCATGTGGAATTTTGAGTTTGAATATGTGATGAGAAGAAATAAATAATGACAAAAAAAAATCCTTTTTACTGGAGCATTACCAGGAGGAGGGTCCATCAACCTCCAGAGCACAGATTAACACAGCCAGATGTAAATGCCAGTTATAGAATGTAATGTTGTCCTGAGAGGAGCTGCACAAAATGCATCTCATCAAGAAAATGGCAAAAGCTAACCATCAAACAGGGTTGCTGGGAGGGGAGTTAGAAAGGCAGAGCTTGAAATCTTTTAGTGGAACGCCACTCAGAAGTGGGCGCATGGTGACAGGTACAGCAGATAAAAAAATACTTATGGTTGCATTTGTGTTTGAAGGAAATAAAGAAGACCAAATGAAACATGAATGATCTGTCTTTTTTTGACCGCTGGGGATGTCTCAGACAGCTCTTCATCCTGGACTTCTGCCGGGTGGATGGGACGGTCTTCCTCAGGGTCATTCATTTGTAAGGCAAGGTGTTGCTCTAATTGTGACTAGTATTATGGAGAATAACACCTGCCACAATCATGTCACATGAAATACTGTTGGGGACAAAAGGCCAAGCAGGGGGCCATCAAACTCTTGTGATTATGATATGTTCATTTTGATTGTGATAAAAGATGGAGACAAGGGAGTCTGTTTAGCTCAGGCTAAACTCATGTTACATCTGTGAGTCAAGCACAGAGCAACTTGGCTTCAACATTCATCGCTGTACCTGCACATTAATGCTGTGGACAGACTTCCTTTCCCCACAGTCTGCTTCATTAACTGAAGGAGTGGTGATAGGGATATGTGTGCCATCGATGCAGCCGACCACATGGGGAAACCCTGCAAAATAAAAACTAATTACTGACCCCAGCCTGAGGTCGCAGCGGAGAGTAATTAACAGAGTATAATTTAAAAATATCATCATTAACTTCAACAGAGTGATTTCTGCATGAGTCACCTGCAACCTGCTGTGGAGTTCCTCTTTGATGGTCCTCAGAGGTTTGTGTTCAGGGAACACTGTAAAAATGTGCTGTAGGTGTTTAAATGTAGAGGACATTTTTCTTCAGGCTCTGTAAACAGTTGTTTACCTGATATGTTCTGTGTTGCCAGTGTTAGGCAGGAAACTCCTGTTGGCTGATCTGAGGGTACACTGTGTGCCACATTAGAGACGTAAGGCTGGGAAATGTATTTCAGGTAAATGACAGAGTGTGAGGAAAAATGGTAACGTTTGATTAGGTAGTCATCAGGGAATGATAGCCCATCTAATCGGGGTCTTAAAATCCTCTCCCAACGCAGGGCTCTCAACCCGTGAATTAAAATTGGCTTCAACATCGGTAAATGACAGATGCTTAAGGCTCAGCAGGAGGGAGGAGTCTGCTAAAGAAAACCAGTGAGGTGGTTAGGTTCACAGAGTCCGTTACCATGGTAACCCCAAGTTTTAATTACCTCTCTTTCTGGAACGGAAAATGCAGAGTCTCTCATCTACGGGTTAACAAACTCAGTTTTCACTAAACCCGCTTTCTGGAATACACCCCTGATGTCACCCCCAGGCTTGCTGCTGTTCACCCACATCAATGCAGTTTGACAGTGAGGTTTTGGGTTCATTGCACTTTGTAAAAAAATTTTTTAAAAAACATGATAATTATACTATTACAGCATAATTCGTAGAACAGTGTCTAATTGCAGCACATTTTTATTTCTAATGAGACCATGATCTTGAAAATGATGTCTAACAATGTCTTAGGATCTCTATTATCTAATTAGAGTATAATTTGGTGTAATATCATCTAAGTATTGTTTATTTTGGATATAATATGGAATTATATGCAGTTTCTAAATCCTGCATAATTTAGGTGCACAGTGTCTAGTTAGGGGCTAACTGTGTTTCTTTACTGTCAAATAAAGAACATATTATTTCTAATGTTGTAATTTGATTCAAAGTACAGCTTTCTACATCTTAGCGTTGCACTGTAAAATAAAGTGCGACCAGTTTAACAACGTTAAGTGTATCACAATGTATTAAACGCATCTGATTCATTATTTCGGGCATTGACAGCAATAGCCTACAGTTCATTCTTGAGCGTTAACTATCAATACCTGCTGGCTCTATAGAGAACCTTCTGTAACTGTTTATATTCTATATTTTTCTCCTTGTCAATAAGACCAAACCAAAAATGAATGTACCCACCCTACTAGAATATATTGTTGTAAGCGGAGTTCACTTATAGAGTTTTATCAACCACTCAAAGCACTTAACAATGGAAGCCACATTCACCCACTCACACCCACATTCATACAGCACTTCTCCCAACATATACAGCGCTTTTCTACCGTACAAGTACAACGCCACAATGTTGATATGGGTGACATGTTCTTTTGTTACCATGAACACACATGTATAGTATGTATGTTTGTGATGTACTGTCTTTATGAGCTTGTGGCTGAGAAGCACGGACAGGGTATGGAAGTCAGAAAGTATTGAGAGATGGAAAAACAACAAAGAAAGACAGAAAAATATTGAACAGTGTTGAGCATGAATGTGCTCAGATTTTTGTGGAACAATGAACATGAACATGGATGCACCAGAAGACTGTGGTAATGCACCCAAAAAACTGTTGCCAACTGCCAACTGCCAAAAAAAAAAAAAAAAACAGAAGAAAAAGAATTGGTCGGTAGCACTGGAGGCATGCATGGAGCCCGCACCAACCTGTAACCTAACTAATGTTTCTGAATTACTGCATAATTTGATTTATGCAGGGGAAATAAAATTTCCATTAAATCTACACTGTGCCTTTACTGTACCTCTTTTCTTTCTCACCGTCTGCATCATAAAAATATATATATATATATATATATTTAGAGATGAGATACCCTGGTAAACTGATCAGTTTTGAGTTGTCTTGCTTTATGACACTTTGTTTAAGTGGTAAAACATATTCTCACATTGTTTCTTGTTTAAGAGTAAACCCTGTCTGTCAGTGTGACAGGAAGGGAGTCCACACAAAATTAAATAAAAAAACAACAATTTATTATAACTAAAAAGTAACGCAAATTAGCAATGGAAAATTAGTGAGGAAATCAGTGAGTTTAGCCATTGAAGCAGTGCATGAGCGAGTGGCATGTGTGCTGTGGAGATGTTGTATGTGCAAGAGCAAGTACTGCCAAAACAAATGGATGTGAGCAGTTGGAAGGGGGAGAACAGGTAAGCACACGGGCCAGCTTTTATAGTCCAGAAGGCCTCAGGTGAGCTGCATCAGCTGACGACCCTCCCATGTCAACCAATGGCCTACTGAGGTTGGCCAGGACAACTTCCAAGGCAGTGGGAGGGGCGTCACACTCTACAGTAGAGTACTGTAATGTGGTTGTGATTGGGGGCTGGGGGAAAAAGAATAGCTCAGAGGAGCTAATTTAAAATAAATAAACGAAAATTAAAGAAATGTACATGAACTAGTTCATTTTAAAGTGTGCGACTTTTCCTTCAAAAGCATTACAAAGATGACATCCTGAGAGCAGTTTGCACAATTTTTTTAAGAGCTGCTTACAAATACTTCAACACGCAGGTAATAAAGACAGATGGAGATCTCATCAGATTTTCCCAATTAAGTCGTCATAATGCTGCCAATAAAGCTTCTATTTAATGTCACTTTAATGCAGAAACCTGCAGCAGATTTATCTTGATCACAGTGGAAGCGTCCAGAGGATGCATAGAGAAGAGGGATGATCCAGGATATTGCCTTTGCACTTGTTGTTTTCTGCCTGTATTTACTGTAAAATTTCATTTGTTCACCAATTTACAGAACATCTGTGAGGATGGCCTCTTTTTGTTCACCGCTACTTTTTTCTGTCTCCAGTCAATTTGATTCATTACAGCTGGCCCATTTCTTTGCGCACAAACACACACACCCACACACACACACACACACACACACCATATGATGAGTATTGTTCTGTGAATCCCAGAGACATGGAGACAATGGAATTGAAATGTTGCGTGTAATGCAGCACTTCAGAGCTGCCACTGTGATGATGCTCCTGCACACAAACATGCATATATTCCACTCTGTCTCTAATCCTCATATATGTATTTGTGCATGTGTTGCATTATTTCCTTTATCCGAAAGCAGAGGAAGAAAGAAGATAACCGTGCCTCGCATTGTTTTAAATGTTATATGAAAATTTAAATCCCACTTTCATGCTTAATTCAGTGTAACGCAGTTGTTATGAGACACACACGGAGACAGACTGTGTGATGTGCAGTTTAACCAAACTAAGTCATGGATCTGTCGTGCTGCTGCAGTCCTCCAGGGACCAGCTAATTTTACCTCTAAAAACATGTACTTAACCAATTAAAAATGTAAATGTGATTCTCTTTGTGAAGTGCACGGTCTTACTGAAATGCAGTGACATCAGAGGAAAACACCAAGAGGCTGAAAATATTTAGGATTGATGTAAGCAGCAGATTGGATCAAATACAGACAGTATCTAAGACAAATGGTCCTTCTCATTTAAATCGGATTCCCCCGATTGCATGACCTTGCACATTTCCAGTTAATGGAGCCTGTAGGTTTTAATGATCTTCAATACTATTATTCTGTTAAGTTAGATTAGGCTGGTGTTATAGTGCAGCATTACAGCTGTTAAGTGTCGACCGCTTTACTTCACTTCCAACCTGCAGCTCATATACTTTAGTCATCAACCTTACAACACAAAATTCCTTAGGAGTTAAATTAAGTTCTGGAACTTGCTCCTCTTCACTACATCCTTTCACTTTTCCAGAGTTTTCAGTTTTCTTAGGTCAGCCCTTCCCCATCCCTAAAAAACAAAAACAGGTTGTGCCAGTGCATTATTGATCAGTCCACAAGACTATTATAAAAATGATTCATATGATAAAGGTTTGGTTAAACCCATAGACTTTATGTAAAGATGGACATAGTCCCAGTGACATCACCCACAGGTCTCTGAAGAGTGGTTTTGAAGCTCAGGCTGACTCCAGGCTAATCCACAAATGGGCAAAGCGGTGGGGCATGTGTGGATTCTGGTTTAGTAATTGTGGCAAGCATACACTCCTGTTAGCATGGTTAGCAATGCTGGGTGTTTTGCTCAAAGGCTAATCCAAGGCTAATTCATTTGATCGCTAATTAGCTGGTTAATGAGCTCAGCTAACAAGCTAGACATGGTGAGTGGAGACACTGATGCCTGCTAATAAGTACATACAAACAAATAAAATAATATTGAAGTTTACAATTCTCACTTCAGATTACAGCAGCACAGACCTCCTCACATTCTGTTAGTCAGTTAACCAACGATAAGACATATTATCTGTCTGATATTTGCATGAAAAATCCTGCAAAAGGCACAAACACAGTCAAGAGGTTACATTCATAAACTCAAACTAGCTGAGGTGACGGCAAGCAGACGGCAAAAGGACTGTGACAGCACCCATATGCCATTCTAAATGGCTACACTTTCAATGCAAAATTTTAAGCCTCAACAAAATTGAAACCGATGAGTTATATAAAATTTTTCATGTAGGGGGAAATTAGCGATAGAGGAAAACACAGCTTTGTTGGGCATTTTAACATGAGAATCTATAGGGATCGTCTCACTTTTGAAGCCAGCCTCAAGTGGCCGTGCAAGGAATTGCAGTTTATGGCACTTCTGTGATGGCTTCTGTTTTCAGCATTAGAGGTTTCTATTCGGTTAAACCTGAAATAACTGATTTTTTGGCCACTTTGGGATCACCAGAAACAAGCTTCAAACACAGCATGGACATATCGTAACCTTTTAAGTTGATAACAACATTATCATTCATTTGGTCTCTATCAGGTTGCATCTGTAAAAGCTCTGCAGATTCAGATGATAATTCTCTGTCATTATAAATACTTTAAATTTAGGGAACTACAACTACTTTGTTAACCCTTTCAACCCTGGACCATTTGATCATGCAAAGTTTGTTCTGTCATACTCAAGAAAACTTGAGGCTGTAATCGCTGCCCAAAAATCCATCTACGTTCGGGTCAGTTGATTTCCATTCTGAAGTGAAAATTGGAAACTAAAAGATGTTGTTTTTTTTAAGGTTAATGATTAATGTTTGTAATAATGTTTTAAAAATGGAAAGAGAGACTGTTTCCATTCAGTTTTGTTCTCAAAATAGAATTGTTTTGTTCTTTTCATTTAATTTTCATATAATGAATCAGTGACAGAAAATCCAGTTTCCATGACCACAACACGCAAAAATTTAAATCAAAAGTTATCAATAAGTGATTTACTGTTATATGTTCTGTTATTCTTTTATTTCCTACTGGAGTTACTCACTAGTTTGACTATTTTAGATGCATCAATCACTTAGGTCACACAATGGCGACTGCTCAGCTGTTGTTTCAGAACCATGGACAGCGCTGTCAGTGCTGAAACAGCCTGTGTGAGATAGACTTTCTGTTGCTAGTCAATATGTGTTGCAAGAGTAACCTACATTAAACTGACACTTTTAACTAGGCTATATTTAAATATGTCACAGATATGAAATACAATCATAGCCCAAATATATATTCAGGCTATAATTTTTCATTACCAATTGTATGTTATTAATAGAGGAAGTGGTGGCTGCATGTACCATATAGTCATAGCAGAAACCCAGTGTAGGTTACAATCGTATTATGTCAATATCTTAACAGAACGTAAAGTGAAGGGCAGTAGTTTTCTGGTGACCTCTCTCTCTCTCTCTCTCTTTCTCCCCCCCCCCCCCCCCTTTCTTACTTTCTCTCTCTCTCTCTCTCTCTCTTTCTCTCTCTCTCTGAACTAAATATAGGCTAAATTAAATTTGTAATGAAACCAAATCAAACATTCTGTTACTGAGGGTCATTACCAAAGACAAACTCGGCGTGAACACACACAAGTGTGAGTCACAGCAACTCAGTGAGGTAGCAGCTCAGCACAGTTTGATTGTCATGGATCTAAACAGAACTCTAATTCCATTTTCCCCCATTGTGGCAATCCAGCCAGAAGGGAAACAATAGTGTGAAGTCATGGGACAGTCAGCAAGACAGAAGGAGTTTCTATGCACTGAAACACTGATTTTGAGTGAGTGTTGTAAATGCTTTTGAGTATTAAATGTAAATCAATAAGGACTTGTTTGGGATGAGAATTTTGTTTAGTGTGTTGAGTTTTAAAAGCTACCACTTAGACGTTGCCCAGTGTGCTACAGGTGTTTAGGACTTTTTGATGCAAATTAAGCACTGACCCTATTCTATCTTATCTTAAGATTTAGGCAACTTACAATGTTTTTATTTCTTACGAAATTTCCCCCAACTGAGAGGATAATTGTTGTTTGCAGCTTTAATCAGTAGGCAAATCCAACCAAATAATCAACAGTATACTGTTTGGCTTTGATTATTCATTAAGGCTGCTGTTGTTAGATTAGCGGATGGGATACTTTAACAGAGGATGTGTGATGTGTGATCCATGTTGAAGTTGGAAAAGTTTATAGATTGAAAAATTGCCTGAGTGTGGATAGGTTCTTAAGTGTGATAGAATAGTAGGGAGATTACCCAATATATTGCAGGCAGACCACTGCTGCCTTCCACTTACTCTATAGTCTATAGACTGGACACAGATTATGTAGGCTGTAACTGAACTGTCAGTGTTGTAGCTATACCCTGCACAGGGATCTCCCTATCAAGAAAAATGAAACTTTTGAATGAAAAAACTGAATTCTCTGAATTTTATTTCATGTCAGAAAATGATTTAATTGAATGACAAAACATTAATTTTTTTAAGAAAGCCATTTTTCATTTTGTGATTTTTGTTTCAGAATTGGAAATCAAATGAGACGAAGACACACGGATTGTATGAGTGAGTACTAAGTGAAAGGTCTGATAACATATGTTAATGTGATATTTTCAATCTTTCTTTTTCCCTGATTCTATAAGTGTGAGTATAATGTCTCGACTCTTATACACAACTTATAAAGTTAAGATCAGAAAATATTGCCATCACCATTTAAGGAAACTATTGTTGACAGACGGTGGAGATGAGATGTGAAAGGTATCATTGAGTGTCCGAGTCAAACCACCCACTGAGTCAGACCTCCATATGAGTAATAGCGTCCCAATACTTGCGAGTTACAGTTACCTAAAGTTACTTGTCAGGAAAACAAAACCATATATACAAATAAGAAATGTTGTTATTTTTCTGGTCTGGTTACATTAATTACAAAAAGAAAAAAGAAAAAAAATATATATATGTATGTATATATATATATATATATATATAGGTCCTGTGAGTATGAAGCATTCAAACCTCTGCAGTCAATAGTTGGCCTGACACGATTTGTGGGTTAATCATTGTTGATTACATCGAGGGCTATCTTGAATTCATGTCAGAATCAATGCAGTCCAAAGTGTGAGTGTAAATGTAAAATAATGTGCTAAACTGTTTCTCATTCATTCAGACTGTGTCTGCTGTCTTCAGAAGAGTCTCTCAGATTGAATTGCCTATATCCGGTTTTCTCTTCCAGAGACAGTGAGTGTGTGTGTGAAACACCACTAACCTTAATGCAGATGTGAATCACATAGGCTGGACTCAGTGAGAGGTAACACCTTCATTACAATGTTATATTCTCTCTTCTGGCTGGAAGGACGGCAGCTTCCAGCAGTCTGTCACACTGAGACAGGTGCTGCTGACACTGGCTGTATCTCACGTGCACTGGAGCTGTCGACCCGTCTGTACTGACACACGCTCCTGAAGATAGACAGATGATGATTGATAATTTGCCACAGCTCTTTATCTATGTGACATCTTTATAGAAAAGGTGAGGATGGAGTAGATCCTGCTGCAGTTTACCTCATTAATCCCAAAGGGAAACTGCAGACGCTCAGCCTGCACTCCACTCCCACACTGGTGTGTTTCCTGTGTACATGACTGGGAGGTGTGTTGTTGTAAATGCCACTCAGCTCTATTAACAAGCAGGCCAGTGTGTGAAAACACCAGCCATGGATTATAACTGCACTTCAGTATGTACAATTTCAAAGCACTTGTACTTGCTCATATGATCAAAATTCATATGATCATCTTCTAAACTATGATGTATTGTTGCAGATTAAACTATATGTTCACATACATCATTGAAATGTGAATTCCATGTTAACTCATCAGAAATTATAAACCAAAATCCAATTTAAACAACTACATAACTGTTGGTAATATAACAGTATGACTGTATAATAATATATCTGTTAGCATTTTTTTTTTTTTTTTATTACAAGAAGGATGACCACAACAAACAAACAACAATATACACAATTTTACTCCCACATCTGTAAGGAGCAGGACAGTCAAAACAGAGGAGAGCATTTACTGGGCTTGTTATGTCTTACAGCCATTTACTTCACTCTGTTACCAAACAGACTATGAAAGTGACAGCAGGTCATACAGTAACAACGATTGGCCTGCTGCCACCTGATGCCAGTTTACGCCTCTCAATCTGTGGAATATGTTTACGCCTTATCAGTGAGGTCAGAGCTATGCGTCTGATTCACCAATGACCAATAAAATTCAAATACATGCCAGGTGACCTTTGGAAAAGACTCTTTTAACTGTCTAGATGAATAGTGCACAATAAGAAAATAAATAAATGAAGCTTAGATCACTTAGGAAGGCTATCACCTTCACATGCCTTTTAAGTCATACACTCTTTTTCTAATCTCCACCCACTCATTCTCATTTTCATCCAATCACTTGTAAGCTGTCAGACTTTAAAAGTGTTCTCTCTCTATGCTGTCACCTGACCTGTGAATGATTGACCATCTCCAGTCAAACCCTCCAATCAGAAGTGTCTGTATCCTGAAGACCCTCCCATCCTCGAGCTCCATCTTCATCATCACCACCAGTGTCCAGGCTCTGGGGGAGGTTTCCTGTTTCCTGTCCTGGAAGCATCTCATTCCTATGGACCGTTCCCCCATGGTGATCAACTTCCTGCTGGGGTCTAAAGCAACCAGTCCTCCACCCTGAACAACCACACAGGCTGATTTTTTTCAACCCTCTGAGTCGACCCACAGGAGCGTCTCCTGAAACAGTGACCCTATGGCAGCAGGCGCACCAGACCTTGGTTGTCATGGTTACTATAATAACAGTCATGGCTAGGTTAGGTTTAAGAAACGATTGTGACATGGGCTCTTCCTCAACATAAGACAATTTCTGTTGTCATGGTGACAACTTTCACGTGGGAATAGAACACTGCTCTCCTGTGTCATATTCCTGTGTTTTGTTGACCCATCCATCCACCCCAACCTCCTGCTGATGTGGACTTTGTCGCTCTGTAAACTATGTAACTGCACTTTTCCCTTTGCTCCTGTCATGATTGCTGCGTACCTAAGTGTATTACATGAAAGGCCCTACTGGGACTGGCTGTCACCACCACCTGGATAAGTGACAACAAATGGATGGATAGATAATTAGCAGCCAGTAGAAGACACGTGTACATCTGATCATTCATTATGCACATTTTAAACCGAGGTGTAAAAGTTGGCACAGAAATGAGAGAGATGATGCAATAAAAGCTGATGGAGACATAATCAATAAACAGCACCAGTGCAGGACCTGCTTCGCTTCTTCTTCTTATTTTATTTCTGGCAGTGTGTGAATGCAGCGTCAGTATATTTCTGCTGCCCACTGCTCCATTCACCCACTGCATCATAAAGACCAGAGGATAAAGAAGAGAAACAGACATATGAAAATAAATGCAACTGCCACATTAGGTGGGAAGCAGAAGTGAAATCTTGTGATGCAACAAACAATGTCCTGTAATCATATAATCTCGTTATTCACACAACAGCATTTGATGAAAACACACTTATTTGCATTCTGAAGACTTGTTAGAATTCATGTGAAATTTTGTAACCATGTGAGTGTGTGTGTGTGTGTGTGTGTGTGTGTGTGTGTGTGTGTGTGTGTGTGTGTGCGTGTGTGTGTGTTTATGGAGGAAGCCCACACACTGGGCAGCCTGGGGTTCAGTAGGATGTTATTACCATTCACTTGAATTAGCCAGCATCAAACAGTCACCTATGAGGTTTTATTTAGCATGCAGATATGTGAGGGGAGGCTTTATACAAATGACTGTACCAACATGTTCTGCAGCTGAATGTATGGTGGCTGAGTCTACCTCCCAGCATCATGTGTGTTTATCAAACCTCTGAATTTCCACTAGAGTTGTTCCGATTCCAATACTAGTATCAGAAACACTTCCGATACTGTCTAAAATACTGGATCGGGAATCGGTGAGTATGTGAGTCTGTGTACTGCTCGAATAACACACAACGTATTGACAAACATATAGTTTCATGCCTGAATAAAACGGCTGTTTTCCTGGAAATCAATTCTTCTTGTGCAGCCACTGGCAGCTACTGTTATAGAGCAGCGAACAATTTATTTCTGGTAACTAGTGTAACGTTATCTCTTGGCCGAGGTCACTAATAAGTGGACCTCGACAATGTCCTATAGAGCCAGACCTATAATATATATAATATATTATATTATATTATAATATATTATTATCATTACATTTTGACATAGTGTTTCTGTCTTTGCAGCACTGGTCCCATGATGTTACGTCATCAATTCCCACTGCTGTGTGAATGTCCGTATGTGGTCTAAGTGATCAGATGTCAGATGCGTCCTGAATGCATCTTGGGTGCGTCCACACCTGAACTTAGAGCTGCCCACTTGTGACCGGATCACCCAGGATGGATGTTAATAACAGGTCTGAACAGGGCCTCAGTGAGTGAGATACACGGGCGCTGAGATGAGACAAGAGGCTGTCTTATACGTGCACATGACAGCTCGCAGTCATAAGCTACAACAGTTTTGAATTATGTAACCATATGTTGTCATGTATGAAAAGAGCCAGAATAAACACTGTAAGTGGTTTACTTGATATTATATGAATGATTCTACCCCAAGCTTTTTGATTAATATCAGCAGTTGATTACTGTAAACATGATCATTATAAGTGGTTTCTGGATGTTCATGGATGTGTTCATATTTTCCAATGAGCTATGCCATACAGCGACAGCAATCATATCACATCCATACAGGGTTAGTAGTATACAGCTGATACAGCTATTTTTTTTTTTATTTATTTATTTTTTTTAACGCATTAGTATCGGATCAGTACTCTGTATCGGTCAACACACAAGTATCAGAACATCTCTAATTTCTACTTTTTTCATTTCCCTCCCTTTACTGTGGAGACACAGTCATAGAAGTTGGGCATCAGTAGATGGATAACTTCCCTTGAGGGCTCCCATCCACCACTGTTTCAGAGCTTCTCACATTCACACACACACACACACACACACACACACACACACAGATACACACACAGCTTGCCTGTAGCGTTTGCTTAATGCTAATTTGGCCGGTGGCAACCTAGTTGATTGGGTCATTAGTTGCTCCCTAACGTCCTGTCAGAGGTTTCATTTCCTGTGCCCTCTGTGGGTTAATGAGGTGTGCGGCGGTGGGGGAGCAGGGAGTCGGTGGCGGGGATGGAGGGGCTGTTGGGACAGTTTATTCTGCTTGCATTTTTTCTTCTGCTCAGCCTCATTTGCATGGCAGGAGGAGGCGAGCTCCAGAACAGCGGGGAGTCTCCCTGACAGCGCCCAGAGAATGAAAGCTAGCAGAGAATAGATAATTTGGGCCAATTAGGCCATTCAAATGGCTACGCAACAGCAGCAGTTAAGAACTCATTATGGGAAGGGAAGATGTTCATTTACATAAACAGGGGGATATACAAAGACATATCCAGCTAAACACAGAGGAATAAAAAAAAAAAAAAAAATCCTCCAAGACACACTATGGCACACAGTCCCTTGAATAAATGACTTAATGGATTGAAGTTTTAAGGGGTAAATAATGATGATGAATGGCCAAATAACCTTAATTTTTACTGTAAAAGGGCCTTAAATTTTAGATTAAGGGAGGGGAATTTAGTTTTGGATGTAATATAATTTGGAGGTGTGTTTACCTCTTAAAACCCCATAAACTCTACAGGTGAGCAATACTTCTTAAGCTAGGCATTAAGATAAACACTATTATAGCCATAATTAGTCATCTAAATATGATGGTTTTAGTGGAAAGTTGAGGGGATAAAAATGTTATATTGATGAACTGCTTCATTTTAAGGTATCATAATGGATTATCTGCACAGGTTTAAGGGGCTCTCAAGAGACACAATTCCTTAAGTTTATCAGATAAAACGAAAAATAAAAGCCTTTATTTGTATCTTAAAAAGACCTTGTTTTGCAGTTAAGGTGAAAATTTGGGAATGGCATGGTGCTACTTTGAAGAGCTTAATATCCCTTAAACCATTAAAGACCTTAATATATTATAATCAAGTGATTTATCTTAATCCCAAACTTGTGATGAACCCTAAAAGGAATAATTAGAAATGTGGGGAAACATGTGGTCGATGGCTACCGCTCTCATACTGAGTCTGCTAAATATGCTAAAATATTATCTGCTAAATATTACACTGCAGCCAGCAGCCAGCAAAGGTTAGCTTTACATGGTATAAAGACTGGAAACGGGGGGAACAGCCTGCCTCTGCCCAAAGGTAAAAAAATCCACCTCCAAGCACCTTCAAATTTCACTGATGAACACATCATTTCTATCTATGTATTCAACATGACAGTAGTATCATTTCATCTAATGCTTCACCAGAGAGTGAATAAGTACATTTTCCCAAATTTTGAACTATTCCTTTACAGTTCTTTTAAGTCAAGGGGTAAGTGTAATGTTATGTCATGCATTTTAGGGAGATTTTACCCCTTAAAATCAGGATACCTAATGAAAGCCCTGCCCCTCTCCCACACATACATTGTTATTTGCATATAAAACAGGGAAGTGATATCCAATCACAAGTGGTCGCTCAGGACCCATGTGGAGACGCACTTAAATGCCAACTGTGAACTGACGTACTCAGACCACTTGTGATCAGATACAGGACCGTAGAAGGAAAGCAAGTAAGAACGTTCCCTACAATGCCGAACTATTCATACTGATATTTAAACCAACAGAGTTTTACTGGTTTAAATAACAAGGGATCTTAATTGTGGATGAAAGCTGCTTTGATTTTTCATTTTCAGTGGAATGTGAGGAAAGTTGAAAACTGTAATTCCTTCTGCTCCTCAGCCACAGGGAGAAGCAGCATCCACCTTTCCCGAGGATTAGCTCCCTGTGCTGCTGACTGTAATGGCTTGTAATTATGTGTGATTATGCTTAAACCTCTCTGAATGCGACAACCAAATCATTAAACTAAATCACATCACATTGACTGTTTGCAGTGCGCATACTGTTTGGGGGGGAGGTTCCTGCAAAAAAATACTGTATGGACTGTATATGCAGATAGTTAGATCATCCCTGAACTGTACGCATACAATCCTCATCTAGTGATGTTGATATCTGTAAAAACATGAATAGCAGCTGCAGCCTTCACAATAGGGCATGTGACAACACGTATGCACATGGCTTCTTTGGATAATTGCTATCATTTAAATATTAATGTAGCTCCCTTGTCTGCAATGGTGGGCCATGCTAGTGCCTTTGCATGCAGATGGCATCAGACTGAAAATAAAGATCAAAGACACGAGAAATCCCATTTGTTCCACTCCCTGTGTAATGCCAAGTCTTTAGGAGAATCTGCCTGCTCGATTTCTGGCCTCAGAAAGCGGAGCTGAATGTAAGATGTGGCTGGCACAGATGGCAGCAGCTGATATTCAGCCAGTAAGATTGAGAACACACTCTACGGCTGCTGCTGTTACTACTGCTGCTCTGGCTTCACTCTCTGCTGTCTGGGTTTCTCTGGCAGTGTCAGAGATGCTACTTTTAGCTGGTGGCCTTGCACTTCAGCCTCTCTGAGAATCGTTGATTACAATTACATTTAGAACAATAATGAAAAATTGTAAAAAAAAAAAAAAATATCTGTAAAAAAAATGAGCCCATACGTCTTCTGTGCAAGCATCTTATTACAATACTACAGTATAGTTACATTATACTGTTAGATGGCCAGGTTAAGTAATGTAGTTTATAGAGCGACTACATTAGGAAGATGTTGGAGTGGACAAAACACAGGACTCTCACACAGACCAATGTCTGTTTCCAATGGGTTTTTCCTCCAGAAAATACCACTGTTTAATAACCTGAGGGAATTGACTTCCTGGCTTAAATCTGAGGTTACTCAAAAGTCTTGGTGTTATTTTAGACTCAGATCTAAGATTCAAGTCCTGCCTCAACGAGGTGACGAAAAAAAGCTACAGTACGGCCATTTATAAATCAAAAAACACGCTGAAAGACTGATTCATGCCTTTATTTCAAGCCAACTCCATTACTGTAATGCATGTTTTATTGGCCTCCTGAAAAAAAAACACAGAGAGACTTCAGCTCATTTAAAACTCTGCAGCTGGAGAGCACATTAGTCCAGTTTCAGCTGCTTTGCACTGGCTTTCTGTAACATTCAGAATTGATTTTAAGGTCCTCCTTATATACAAAGCCCTTAATGGGCGAGGACCAAGCTACATTGCTAACTCCCTGATTAATGATATACATTCAACAACACTGAGATCATCCATTAGTTTATTAAAGGTTCCCAATACAGCTGTAAGGAAACTGAGGGATAGATGGCAATACCACCGACAGTGAGACTGCACCTGTAGGGACAATGTTCTGGGACACCTGAAAGAGTCTGACCCTGGTGCAATGAAAACCTGTGCTGCATTTGTGTCTGTCAGGAAAACTTTTTGCCACAAAAGCAGAGGAGCCATTTAATAGTGAATGTTAAAAGAAAAAAAATGTCATCTTTTTGTAAAACACTTTGAGCTGTGTTTCCTGTATGGAAGCTATACAATTAATGTTTCTAATCGGTGGCTTTTATTGGGAATATTAGCCTTTAACAGCCTTTCTCCTACCTTTCATTTTTCAAAATCAACTTGCAGAGACTTGAAGCCTCCTCAGCATAGCTGCTGCATAATGATGAACCACAAGTCCACACTAGTTTTTGTTAAACTTAGTTACTTATCTTCAAGTTAAAAAAAAAATAAAAAAATAATATATATATATATATATATATATATATATATTTTTTTTTTTTTTTTTTTTTTTTTTAATTCCTTCACAGATGAGTGCAGTGGGGATTTTAACTACACAACTTAAATGCAATATTTCTCTACATTAGCAGAGTTTGTCACATCAGAACAGAACCACCCAGAGCTGAAGGTGGTTTCTATAATCATCATGACACAAAAGCTAAAACATGGCAGCACACTTTTGGAAATGACTGGTGCTAACAGAAGGAGTTAGCTGATAGCAATCTCATGTATTTTGATTGGAAATTATTCACAACTGATCACTTTTACTAGCCGTACGTGTTTCTTAGGCATGTAGTCAGGGGTCAGGTGCAGGGATGTCATGTAAAAACAGGATAGTGAATGTTTTGAATGTGGATATGTAACAGATACATTTTATTATTCCGAGTTATTAATCTTTTGAAGACACTATGTGCAAACTTTACAGAGCAACTGTAGAGCTGAAAGAATAGTCTTCATGTTGGTTGCAATACATTATGAACCTGGCATTACAGATTCATGTTAAATCCCTAAGTGGAATGAATAGAAAAAAGAGGAATTTGCTAAATATTATGAGGCATCATAGAGTGATGGAGGAGGCAGTACAGGCAGAAACTATAGTTAAAAGTTTCAATATTACAAAATACCAATCTCATTAAAACTATAACAATGGAAGAAATGTCACAATAAATTAAGATGTTTAAAGAGAAGCCTGAAGGAGATGATGAATGTACTAATGAATTGTATTAGGAGCTACAGACTCCTCATTACACAAAGCTTTTAACTATGCTGTACAACCAGGGACCTGAATGATCTTCTTATCAAAAAAATATTAGAATCCATTATAGTAAATAGACTGAAAGACATCCTGCCAAATGTAATTGGTAGGGATCAATGTGGATAACATTAACAACAATATCTGATAACATCATAAGTCACCAAAACCGCGCGGTTTTGACTCTAGATTTATATCTAATTGTAACTTATATTATGAAAATGTTTAATTTTAAACAAGAGCTTTAAACAAAATATGTTATTCTAGGCACATATCTATTTCTCAGACGAGCTCGGATGGACAAAATACCTTTGCAGGACATTTAGAGTTGCAGCTATGGAACAAATGAGGAACTTGTTTTATTAACCCTAGAACACTAACGTTAAAATTTGTAACACCATCACTAACGTCGGGTGAAAATCACCTGAACACATGCCTCTTGAAAAAACCATAGATGGGAGGAGGGAAACAAACATACCATTAATGACATCAATGAGCAGCCTGAAGCTACCCAAGGACCCATGCAACTCAGACAGCAGCAACACAATGACAATCACATGACAAGAATCGTGTGGGTGAAAATCACCCAACGTTCGTGTTCTAGGGTTAAAAACCTTCTTCATCCTTATCTAAAAATTCAAAGTGAAAGATGAATGAAAATCTGTAAAATGGAAAGAGTGACCTATATTACCAGGAATGAAGAGACAGAAGTCACAATCCAGTGGAACCCAACAAGTATATAACTGAATAATTTTGAGGTCTTAACCTTTAGGGGACACAGAAACACAGGGGAAAATAAGGTTCAGCCTTGAGAAGAAAGTTGTATAAGGTCAAAGTGACAGTTGAGATGTTCATTTAATATGGACGGTAGCTCAGCGTGAGGCTCCACCATTTTTTTCTTAAGGAAGTGAGGATCCTTGTGTTTGTGTGTATTGATATCTGTGCATGTGTGTATGCCTACATGTGTGAGGACGTGTATGTGCATGTGACGAACACTGCAAAGGTCATATGTGTGTATAAGTGTACGTACGTATACATGTTTACTGCAACTTACAATAAGAATGTAAAGATGACTGTGTGGGTTCAAGGATTCAACGTCATCTAACAGTAAATGTATACAGTAAAAAAAAAGAATCAACACACACCAATCTACACACAAACAAATTACACAAAGAGACAAAGAATAATATAAAACACGAGTCCTGCATCTTGTCAGAATATATCTGTGATGCTGTGGAAGCAACTTTGGTCAACCACGGTCAGCTAGGACTGACTGGGCCCTTTTTATGGCTCTGACTCTGAACAGTACAGCGAGTTCCTCAAGATTAGTGTCAGTGATTTTACTGTACACTCCCACACTGCCTTCCAACCTAAGCCTGTGTTTCAGAGAAAAGACAAGAGACTCAATAAAACAAGAATAAAACATTTTCATAAAAGAGCTGTCAACATTAAAACGATAAAAGTACATATGCTGGTGGGCATTTCCACAGTGTTCCTGTGAAATGTGAGTTTGTTGTCAATTATTGTCCCTGGCCATGAATAAAACACAGGAGGAACAGGTGGAGGCTTCTTTCTGAATCCATTATCGTTTCTTTTGTTTCTGACACGTTAATGTTGAAGAGTGTTCACACCGGTCCCTAAAATCATCCACCACTGGACCACAATCATTGTCATCATCACTAAGCAGGGATATGATGAGTATCATCCTCAAACTTAATGATGTGTCTGCCCTCATAATGACACTGATGCCCATTAGTGCATAAAACAAATAAGAGAGGACACACCCCTCAGGGGAGCCAGTAGAAGATAATGGATGGCACCGACTCTTACTTTCTGAGATCCACCAGCTGACAAACCGGCCATGATGTCAAAGCCAGGGTCAGTGTGGTGTGAATACTGGTGGGACGATCTGCTAAACTGTCAGGTTGGACACAGTTAAAAGCTGAAGAGAAGTTGATAATAAGCAGCCGTACAAAATTCTAAAAAAACAAACAGCGATAAAACACACTTGAATAATAAATTATTTTTTTCCAAATTGCATCAGCGTTTCTGTTCAAAGTTGAACAAAGGTGAACCCTGACAGCCTGAATCTGCTGGAGTAGCTGGAGATCGCAGCAAAACAGCAACCACGTGCTTGAATTCATCCTCTTTACAGGCTTCCCTAGAACTGAAGCAGTAGGACATGTCAGACCTCCACCGGCGTCGGATCCCGACAGCCTCGGGGAAAGATATGAAGAGTGGAGATCCCTCTCTGACACATGCCCTGGGTAGGCACACAGGATGGAGGACGAACTTCTCCTGCTCCTCACCTGTTGGCCTCGGACGCCTATACTGGCTTTGTGTCGGATAATGAAAGGAACATCACTGGGCTGAACTACTGAGAAAGGGCAAAACAAGGCCATTTAACTGGCTGACTGGACTGGTGGGGTGTGGAGGTGAGTGGAAAGAAAAAAAACATAAACTGTAAAAAACATAACACAATGCGTATATTAGATTATTGAAATGATAAGCAAACAACCTCAAGATTCACAACAAACAATTTATTTATTTGACCCATAATTTGAGTGATCGTCAGAACAGTAACTGCAAATCTGGTGATTCTGGATAAAATTTTATCCACCACCAGTCAACAACTGGCAGGTGTCAGTACACCAAGAGTTCTCTCAGCCTTTAGTTTTAGGCCGCATCCACACTCCCTCCCCACAGGCAGGAATGCAATTTTACGGGATACAATTTGAAATGAATGACAGGTACAAAAAAATGTATACACTATGTCTTCAAATTGACATGAATAATGTAATGTGAAGTAAAATCAAACCTGCTGTGTGAAAATACATTACCCACAAAATGGACGAACTGGAGCTACAGATGGCCACGACGAGTTTCGTGTGGAACTGCAGCATTATTCTCATCACGGAGTCGTGGCTTCACCCGCAGATTCCCGATGCTGCAGTCGAGCTAGCAGGCCGCACGCTACACCGGCAAGACAGAAACCGGGACTCGGGTAAGAGCAGAGGAGGGGGGCTCTGTGTTTACGTTCATAACGAGTGGTGTTGTAACAGCAGGATCATTGACACACACTGTTCTCCGGATTTAGAGGTTCTGGCAGTCTCGTGCAGACCTTTTTATCTCCCGAGGGAGTTCACGGTAGTCATTGTGATAGCTGTTTACGTTAGCACGGCTCTCAGCCTCCTGTTCAACACCATTAACGAACAGCAGCTCGCCCATCCTGGTGCGGTTTTTATTGCTGCCGGTGACTTCAACCAAGCGTGCCTAAAAACTGTGCTACCCAAATTCGCCCAGTTTGTGGATTTTGCCACCAGAGGGAAAAACACTTTGGATCATGTCTATTCCAACATCAAACATGCATACAAAGCCACATCCCTCCCCCACCTGGCTGGATCTGATCACCTCTGCATGTCCCTCACCCCCACCTACACCCCCCTGCTGAGGGGAACAAAACCCGAGAGAAAGACAATAAGGACCTGGCCCGAAGGAGCCCTCTCTCAGCTACAGGACTGCTTCTCCACAACTGTGTGGGACCTATTCTCCAGCCACAATCTCCAGGAGTACACGGACACCGTACTCTCCTACATCAGGAACTGTGTTGACATTGTCACCGTCAACAAAAGGGTCAGGGTTTTTGCGAACCAAAAACCCTGGATGAGCAGTAAAGTGCAATCCCTCCTGAGAAAACGCAACACTGCCTTCAAGTCAGGGGACAAAGCAGTGTACAGCGAGGCCAGAGCAGACCTGAAAAGAGGCATCAGGGAACCCAAGGCGGCCTACAGGAAAAGGATTGAAGACCACTTTGCTGAAAACAACCCTAGAAGGATGTGGCAGGGGATAAACCACATAACAAACTACAGAAGCAAGAACCAGGCGACGGCTAGGACCGACGCCTCGCTGGCAGAAGAATTGAACCAGTTCTTTGCCCGCTTCGAGGCGGTCAGACCCTCAGCTGTCGCATCACCCCCATCCCCCGTCAGCACTAACACACTTACACTTCAGGAGCAGGAAGTGAGACGTGTGCTTAGGACAGTGGACCCCAGGAAGGCGCCCGGACCGGACGGAGTACCCAGCAAGGTGCTTAGAGCGTGTGCGGACCAACTGGCGGGAGTGTTCACCACAATCTTCAACCTGTCCCTGTCTTTGGCCATCGTTCCACCCTGCCTCAAGACCTCCACCATCATCCCCATCCCCAAGAAGACAGCAGTGGATAGCCCCAACGACTACAGGCCTGTTGCACTTACGTCTGTGGTCATGAAGTGCTTCGAGAAACTGGTCTCTCAGCACATCTGGACTTGTCTGCCTCCCACTCTGGACCCCCACCAGTTTGCCTACAGGGCAAACCGATCCACCGAGGACGCTATTACCATAGCGCTCCACACCGCACTGAGTCATCTGGAGCACCCGGGCAGCTACGTGAGGATGCTCTTCCTGGACTTCAGCTCGGCTTTCAACAACATCATCCCGGAGATCCTGATCCAGAAACTGTCCCACCTGGGCCTCTCCACCCCCATCTGCTTCTGGATTAAGGACTTCCTGACAAACCGCTCACAGACTGTCAGATTTGGCCCCCACCTGTCCAGCACCATCACACTCAACACCGGCTCTCCACAAGGATGTGTTCTGAGTCCCCTACTGTTCACACTCTACACATCCGACTGCTCCCCGACACATCTCTCAAATACCCTCATAAAGTTTGCAGACGACACAACCGTAGTTGGACTCATCTCAGGAGGGGATGAGTCCAACTACAGAGATGAAGCCAAAAGACTGACTGCGTGGTGTTCGGTAAACAACCTCTAACTGAACACCACAAAAACTAAAGAACTCATCTTGGACTTCAGGAAGGGCAGAGGGGACCCGGCCCCACTTTACATCCATGGGGACTGTGTGGAAAGAGTCCACACCATGAGATTCCTGGGTGTGCAGATATCGGACGACCTCTCCTGGACTGCAAACACCTCGGCAGTGGTGAGGAAGGCCCAGCAGCGCCTCCACTTCCTGAGAGTGCTCAGGAGGAACAACCTGGAGGAGAGGCTGCTGGTGACCTTCTACAGAGCCACCATAGAGAGCATCCTGGCGTACTGCATCACAGCGTGGTACGCGGGGTGCTCAGCAGCTGACAGGAGAGCACTACAGAGGGTCGTCTGCACAGCCCAGAAGATCACTGGCTGCTCTCTGCCCAGCCTGGAGGACATTGCCAACTCTCGCTATCTGACAGGGCTGGAAACATCATCAAGGACCCCCCCCGGTAACCACCTGTTTGACCTGTTACCATCGGGCCGAAGGTACAGGTCACACAAAACTAGGACCAACAGACTCAGGGATAGCTTCTTCCCGAGGGCTATCACTGCAGTCAACAAAGACAAAAAGAAATCCGGATGACCGGTCGTTCACACTGCATAACATCCAATTACCTGTGCAATAAAACTGGGCCTAATGTGCAATAATCGGGTTTCATTCATTCATACCAGGTGTAAATATATCTGTACATATCACTTGCCTTTTTATACCTCCTCTATTTTTTAATTCTTCTGTTCTCTTTAGGTTCTTATTTATTTTATTTAATTAGCATTGTTTGCACCAAGGGCCAAATTTCGTTGTACTATGTATAATGACAATAAAGGCGATTCTGATTCTGACATAAAGGTACCATCTCAATATGAGTACAACATTAAGGTGCCCTGGTAGCTGCTTTTAAGTCTTAGTTCTTACCCTGCAGTGTGGGGGTCCGGTCCCTTATGTCTTCACATAGAAGGTGGCAATCCTAATTCCAAGTGTTACTGACCTTGTTGTTTTTGCAAACAGCTGTTGTGTAGTTAATTTTTGCATTTTAAGGCCTTTGATGTTCCATATTTGTGGTATTTTCTGCAACTAATCAACTTCAGAGTAGAAAGTCTGCTCCCTGTTTACGCCGGCACACACATGTCCAGTGAATGGTCACATGATATACCTTTTCAGGTGTGACAGTTTGGAGATCGTTTCTGATACGGAGCTAAAGCGTTCGTCCGGATGAGGATAATTTTCTTGGTAGTGTGGATGTAGCCTTATCCCCCCAAGAGGCCTGACAGAGCTGAGGTTCTTTTGCCTGCTCCTTAATGAAGGCACAAATATACTGTGTCTTTTAATGACTGAAGAAAGTGATGAAAACTGATACCCCCATCATGCTCCTGTCAGAGGAGGATGGAAATCATACCTAACTGCACCCAGAGTCTGAGACTCAGAGGGAAAAAGAGACAACAGAGGGTTCGTCCATGAGGTTTAGAGATCACTGACAGAGGGTGGCAGCTTTACCAACACACAGTGTACCGTGTGCTGCCTGCAGTTGACATCTGTGCATTAATAAACCACAGCGGAAATTGCTGTCATACATTGTTTCCTTTTGTGCCCCCACTGACATAACTGAGGAGGAAATGGGGAAAGTAAAGTGTGAAATGAAGAGATGTGCTTTCATTTTGCTGGATGCAAATTAAATGTCAACGCTACAAAGGTAGTTAATGAGATTTTTCTCTATCTAATTTTCACATTGTTGACTGAAGTGTGAAAACTCCAAACAGATTCATTAGACTACTACTTGCATAAGGTGTCTGTGTGTCTGTGTGTGTGTGTGTGTGTGTGTTTGTGTGTGTGTGTTGCCGTATGTAGCATGTCACCAAACTCAGTCTAAGAATAGACACTCACATCTGCATTGAGCTCACATTAAGGACTAAGCATGAATATGTATGAGGGTTTAGCAGGTGTCAGCTACTGTATATTCCACAAATGTGTACTGTAAATGCTGCTACTTATAAATATACATGAAAGGGATCGTTGAATTAAAGATGTTAAATGTTCTAACTGTGGGGCATCAAAGACGCTTCATAAAGAAGCAATGTCTCCTCTCATTTGGAGCAGCTTTATTCATGTTGATAGGATAATAGCTAACAAATTTAAACTGTTACCCACTGTGGGCATCCCACTCCAATCCAGTTAAACTGCTGCACCTGCTTTGATGATGGAAACCAGAGTGCAGATCATCATCTCAGGATGTGCTAACGTCCACATTTTGTTTTTTTAACTCCAAGCCCAAATTGCTGTTTTGTTTTGCAGTGTTGGGATTACACTGCCCTATAACATGCAAATCAGAGACTGCAAAGAATAATGACATGGACTTTAAAGAAGCTAATTAGTTTTGTTCCAGCTGAATCTAAGCATGATGGACATGAGCACCACATGAAATAATGAACACTTTTATCAACTCTTTTCTCTCTCCTTGTGATTTTTGCACAAGCAGACATAGTTTTAGCCAAGGTTCGAATTACAGGGGGGGTTGGACCCGTTCAAAAGAGGTAAAAACAGGGGTCAAAAGTGACGGGTGGGGGGTTGGTATACCTCTTACCTGCAACTGTATATATATTACAATATATGTCCCATATTCTTCCCTGGAAAAATGTGGTCATACAAGTTCATACACCCCTAAAGTGGACCGTAACATTTCTTAACCTTTACATGAGTTGAATATCTTGTCTGCCTGCCCCAGAAGCTGTAGGTAAATGTAAGTAGCAGTATCTTACTGTCTAGCTTGTTTGATACACTTTACCTTCTTACCTCCAGAGTTTATGTATTATGTGTGAATGAAAAATAATGTTAGCTTGTGTCTAATCCTTAATTGAGCTAACTAATCTTAACTTGCGAACATTTCCAATGTAGGCTTGACAATTAATTATCATATATTATATATGCTATTCATATATTATATAAAATCAGAGTCAGAGTCTAATTCTAGCCAACAGTCACGAGCAGTGAGACAGAGGAGGATTGATTGTTGTAGAGATACGTTTTGATATCAGTGTGGAAATTATTTCATTTTAATAGTATTTTGTGTGGCTGTGTAGGTTTGGTCTTTTACCTTTTCAATATAAGCCTTTTGAGGCATCCCCTTTGTTTTCACTGAGGAATTCAAGAGTTTTACCTGCTTGGGTAATTGAATAATATTAAAATCCATCTGAGCTGAAGGCTAAGTAATCGTATTAGCAGTGGTAGAAAATAATTAAGTGAATTTATTCTAAGTACTGTACTTAAGTAGAGTTTTGAGGTATTTGTAATTTACTTGAATATTTCCATTTTATGCCGCTTTACACTTCCACTCCATTACATTTCTGAATGACATATTGTACTTTCTACTTCATTACATTTATTCTACAGTTCTACTGTTCTAATTAAACAAGCAGGATGCTATAAGATAAGATAAGATCGCCTTTATTAGTCCCACAGTGGGGAAATTCGCAAGCACTGTAACACTTCTATTCACTGAAGCATGTGCCTGCACTGTACTGGGTTTCCTTTTGCCCTGGAGAAAATTGTCATTGTATAATTTATGCTCTGGTTTTAACTGGTGCTGACCTTTATTTTCGCTAGGCACAATGAAACCTAACTGGTGGCACGTTGTATTGGCCGAAGCTAATGAATGGCAGTTCTGTACAGTGATGTCCCAGTCATGGGTCGAGTGGAACTAAATTATCAGGTTTTACCAGGGTAATTTTATTTTAGTACCTTTTTTTCATCTGTGAAAACAGGTAGAAAAAAAAGTTTGTGTTTGTTGTACTACTCATTTTGGCACCACTACCTGAGTCTCATGTGAGTGTCCTTGAAAGATTCATCCACTGAGGAAGTCCATGGGAAGTTACACAACATAGAAAAAGTGGAAAAGATGCAAGTCAGTGGATCTTGAGTTAAGGTCAAAGTGTACTGTCGTGATTTAATAGTGTAATAGTCTAACATTTGGTGCTGTCCATACTGTCCTGCTTAGCTGTTTTGTTGGATGGTAAGGCATTTTATCCTTACTCTGGCAGACTATGCTGACATCCTCCATGGAGGATTTGGTCATCTGGTGCCAAGAGAGATTAAATAATGTTTCACCTGAACAAATAAATAGCTATGGGAGCAAATGTTCCCGAATTCAAATAGACCTTAGCTTCGCTGAGTGCCAATTTGAATTCATGTATAATATCCACAGACTCTAACAAAGGCATGCCTGCAGACACACTGTAGATGTGCACTTGTATTTTGATATTATTGATAGGCTGGCTTTTACACAACTCACTGAGCTTCACAGAGTGTCTGTGTCTGGCAAAAAGATTCATTCATTTGGCTTTTTATCGTGGGTTGTACTTTGGCTTCCAGTGACGTCATGCACGGCTAGCATAAATCATTTTAATTAGTCCTGCCAAACAACAAGCACTCTCCTATTTAAAGCACATTAGTTGAAGTGGGAGCTGCAGATCATATTGATCACACAAATGAACACACACACACACACACACACACACCCACACACACACACACACACAGAGAGAGAGAGAGGGAGAGAGTAATGACACAATACAATTTAAAACTTGTCTCCTGGCTGAAATAAAAGACACAGTCAGTTTCCATAAAACAGGTTTTATAGATATACAGTATATTCAGAAAATATTCAGACCCCATCATTTTTTGCAATTCACTGTGCTGTAGATTTAATTATAAATGGATCAAATTGTCATTTTGCACATCAATCTATACTCTGTTATCCACAATGAAGAAGGGGAACTCTCTTCAGTCCATCCATCCATCAATCCATTAGCATAGCAACTGCTTAATCCAAGCTTGGCTCAAGGTGGCAGCAGGTCAAGCAAGGTAGCCCGAACGTCCCTCTCACCAGTGACGACTTCCAGCTCCTCCTGGAGGATTCTGTGGAATTCCCAGGACAGATGTGATATAGCATGTTCTGGGCCTACCATGGGGTCTCCTACCAGTTGCACACATTTTCTCTCATTTTTATGCTGTTAATGGATGTCCATGTTAACATAGCCAAGGTTCCCAAAGTTGAGGTGAATGTATATGAAAATGCTCCCTCTAAAACAAAAACCCAGGCTTCAGTCTGCTGTCAATACTTTGTTCTAACAGTGTTTTTCTACTTCCCAGCTCCAGGTCCAGCATGAGAACGCTGATGGAATAGAGGCTGCAGGGACTGCAGAAAGTGTGTCTGTTGTTTTATGGACATCCTACAACCTATGCATTTTTGTCTGAATTTCGCATTTCACTGAGGTGACTGGGTTTAACAACCATCCCCACTGCCTACTGGCTGGCTGGCCCAGGATATCAGTTATGCTGCTACTGCGAGATGGGCTGTTCAAGCTTTACTGGGCCTGTTTGTCGATTCAGAACCTCAAATTAAGAATGTCATTAGAATGGTTAGAGGCTTACTCAAGAAGATTTAAAACTGTAATTGCTGCCAAAGGGGCTTTACAATACTGAATTAATGGTCTGATTTCTTCTCTATTTAAGACATTTCAGTGTTGTTGTTTTTTTTTTTGTTCAGAAATTTGCAAAACCTTCTAAGAACATGTTTTCACTTTATCTTTATGTAATATAGAGAGTAGATTGATGCACAAAAATGAAGATTAAATCTATAACACACCAAGGTGTGCAAAAAGTGAAGGGGTCTGAAGACACTATAGATCCATTTGTGTGCTGCAGCTATGCCTGAGAGAAGCAGCAGCTCCACCACAAACTGTGCAGGTCTGTGTGCCGGCTGTTTTTCAGCTGCCAAAACAGACAGCATAACAAACGTGCTTCCCTGCGGAGTAGACAATAAGTCTAAGAATAAGGACAGGGAGATGACAGAGGGAGATAGTGCTTCTCTGCTTGCCCGGGGCTTTGAGTTGTGCATGCTGTTCTGTTCATGGCCCGAGGTTGTGCAATCTGTTTGACTGTTTAATGTATCAATTAAAAATCAGTGTTTTGCCTCCTGCTGTGCACTCCAGTCTGACGTGCCCAGTACCAGGCAAAGCTCCCATCCCCTGGAGGGGCCAGTGATTCAAACACAAACTAGATGTAGACACCCAGACCTCCCCCTAGTTACACACTCGAAAGTGAATTCACCTTGTGAGTGGGCTGAGCAATGGACTGTCGAAGCAGACGGAGAGTCACTCTGGAGTCCCTGTGGATCATTTTCATGAAAAACAAAGCAGCTCAGCTAATGAAGGTGCTCATATGATGCATTTACACAGGTAGCACATATAATACACAATATATAAAGGTGGATTCACTTCCACTAAAGTGAAATAAGCCAAATCTGTGCTGCTGTATAGTATAAAAATATAATAAAAATATATTTGACATTTTCTAAAATGCATGCAGATTATAGAAGGAAAGAAAGAAAAACAGTTTCTGTCAACCATTAAACATACACAAACCTAACAATGCAACCAATGCAACCTTCCAGGTCAACAAAGACAAAACGAGCAACTCAAAGTGCACAACATAAATTTGCAATGAATAGAAAAACTCAAACACTGTTACAGCCTCTTTATGTATGATCTGAAAATTGGCGATCCCACTGATTGTATCGAATAAGACACTAGCATATGGTGGCCCCGAGGGTCAAAACACAACAACATTTCAGAAAACACAAAAACATTTCAAATTACGGAAGGGATGGAACAAGAAGAAGTGTTGTCCCATCTTCTCTGTAATCTAAAATGTCATTGTGTTTGTGAAATGTTCTGCTTTCAAACATGTGCTTTGTGAAATTGTCGTTATGTTTTGTGAAATATCAGTTTTTCTCCAAAATGGGCAGTCACACTGAATGTGAAGGGAATTCTTGCTCCATTTTGTTAATAACATTCAGACTAGACTAGAGACTAGAGCAGTCTTCAGGGCAGACTTGATGTTACAATAACTAAGTATTGGAAAGTGACGAGACAGGCAGACTGGGTCTGGCTGTTAGCATGCTAACGTCATTAGAAGAAAAGAAGTGATTGAAAAAGAAGCAAAACAAGACGGTTGAGTTCCACCACTGGAGATAGCTCTTGGTGAGTAAAGGAATGAAGTTTGATGCTGACTGGAAAGTAAATAGCAGCTAATGCTAACCTTGACTAAGTAGCAACAGCAAAACTGGCCTGAGAATGTTTCACCAAATGTTTTTCTGTGGGCTGACACTTTGAAACACCCTATTTGGTGACTTCACAGCACAGCAGACTTTTAATAGTAAAATTATTTGATGTCACTTAATGTGTAAAACCTTCCAGAAAGTTCCAGCCCGTAGAGAGCAGCACCACAGCATTTTTCTTCCCTATGAGTTTGAGTGTTGAAGTGGCCTTTAACCAAATACTGTGTCTGACCTTTACCACAGGCCAGTCATGTGATGGGACTGGGCTTGGTGTTTGGTTCCATATCTGTATTCATATTTGGACTGAGGACAAAATGGCCATTTGGATCAATGATAGAGCAGACATAACACCCTCTCAGTGCCCCCCCAGCCCCCACCACAGCACCATCAGCCTCTCTGCAGACTGATGTTCCATAGCCAGGGGGCTGAATATCTCCAAACTTTGCTAAGGTCAGAGGATGGCTGTTTCCCTGCCCCGGGGCTCTGCATCAGAAGGTCACGAGCACACACACAAACCATCGGTAAGTTGGGGAAAACATCTTAAGTATTAAAGTGGTTGGAGGAGCAGGAAAAGAAAGTCTTGGAACATGTGACAGAAAGCAGGCACGGAACACAAAACATGACACATAACAGTTAAAAAAAAGCTAGTGTACCTTAAATTGGATTTTTTTTTTGTTTGTTTGTTTGTTTTTGCCAGGTAGACATGAAAAGCTGAATTCATTAAAATGATTGATATGTCTTCAGTTGTTCCCATGGGCACTTTGTGTACTTGTGTTGGAATGTACATTCAGGCTACTCTAACCCTCTGACTAGTGGAGCTTGGTGAGGTGGTAGACAGGCTGCAGACACTAGTTTTGGATGATAAAAGTTTGACATCCTTTGCAGTTTTTTTTTTTTTTTGATTATAATTTTTTTTTTATTCAAAGGGCCAATATGTATATTTTCTCTGCTGCTGAACGTTGTTGTCGGGAGCACGTGACGTCACTCATAAATAAAATAGCACAGGAAGAAGGACATAAAAGAGGTAATAATTATGGTGGTCTTTATGGCACCAGTTATGTTCTAAACTGATGTGTAAATGCCAGAAATTTTACTGCTAGAAAATAACTTTTTTTTTCTTTTTTTTTGTATTTCATTTACCTACTTCTTAGTAGATGTGCATACTTCCTTTTTCTCTTCCATTGTTTTTATATATCAGCCAACTGTCTACAGCACAAACTCAGATTTCACATTTCAACATGTGTATTGATCAATAGATATGAGGCCCTTATGATAGTATGCACAGTTTAACTGATGTGCAGTTCCTGAGTTATATACAACAATGTATTTAAGCCTAATGGATTTCTGTTTATCTCTTTATCTCTAACTCTTATAACTCAATCAACTTAACTCAACTTAAGTCAATAAATTCATTAAATTCATCGTTCATCAGTCATCATCATCATGTGTTGTTTTACCTCTGCGTTCATTGTGTCTCCCCTCTTCTAACCAGGCCTAAAGAGTTTCTGTCACCATATCCTCACGAAATCTTTTCCTGCTCTTGATTTCACTTAAATTCTGTCGTTAAACGTAAAAAAGACAAGGAGACACAAGAGCGCATTTCATTTCAACTCTGTTTTTACCTGATAGTTGCAAGAAAACAGGCAGTTCAACAGATAGTAGAGGAAATGAGTTTATGTTTTTTTTTTCTAACAAAGACACAACTCTTCCTCATATAACTGGAGCATTCCACTGTTCCATCTCCTATTTCCCATTTCTCCTCAACAAAAGTTGACTGGAAGGAGGACTGGTTGTGCATGCTTGTGTCCTACTTTCACAGTGTTATGTGTTGTTGTTCATCATTGTAATCTTGGGGAGAAGAGCGAGTCTTTGGGGAAAAAAAAAAAAGAAAAAAAAACTCCCCGAGGGAAGAGAGAAACATCTCAGTCCCCACTGATTCTGAAGAGATAACTCCCTGAGGAGTAAGGTGGTGTTATTAAGGCCGAACAATTGCACACATGCACACACACACACGCACACTGACAGAACTTTTAACCATGACATGCTTAAACCTGCATTCACACAGCCGACGGTGAAGATGCAACTCGATCTGTTTCACTAAATGTGAAGATGTTTGATGAGGGAAAGGAGAGGTGGGAACGGAAAAGAAGGGAGAATACGTGGATGGTGCTGATGTTATTACAGTGTTTGATGCACTGCTTGGATTTGTAATTAGTTCATCACCATGTAAGCACCATATTTGATAGAAAGACACAGCTTATATATGTAAAATAAAAATAAAATAAGCACAATAAACTTAGATTATTGTTTTTCCAGTAAATATATAGAACAAAGAAACAAAAACGAAAAAACAAGAACAAAAAAAGGGCAGAGAGCATCAAGATGATTAGAGGAGGAAACATCAAAAATGCTCAGCATTTGTACTTCTACCTTATGGAATATATAGAGCCATCACCTTTCTGGTTACATCCAACCAGATCTGGTCTTGGCAGTTTTGTTTTTTTTTTTTTTTGTTTGTTTTTTAATAGCTACCAACAAGCTGCAGAAGAAAAGTATGACTTTATAGCCATATGATGTAGATAGTTGGAAACCGTCTTCATATACACATGATTTAAGTGAGGAGAAAGAATAAAACAAACTATGTGCCCACGGGAGGAGGGGTGTTTTGGGGGGAGGTCAGCTAAACCTATAAACAGGTGTTTGCTTATTTTCTTTCCTATTTTTAAGACAGTCATAAAGATTGCAGATCCTGGCTGAATATTTCATATGGGTTGGGGTGGTTGGGAGCTGCGGCCATCTGGCTCATCTAGTGCTTTTTCTTCCATTAAAGAGGGAAGTGGTGCTGTGTTGTGGGAGGAAACAAAGATATGGAGTGATGGGTGTCCCAGCTGAAAGCCGAGTGCCACGCCACACACACCTATTGGTGAATATTTCATGTTCAACCCCAATCACAGCAGCAGAAGACTTTAATGTTTGTTTACACATCTGTTCTCCTCTCCTGTATCCAGGTTGCTCTAATAATGACTTACTATTCAAACACAATGAGAAAATACAAAGGCTTCATACTGGCCTAGTATAAGTATGTATGAGTATGCAACTTCTTTCTTAATGGACCTTGCCTGAGCTATTCATGAAATCTCAGCAAACAAGCAGGATTTCCTGTTTGGTAATATTTCCTTCAGCTTTAAAAGAATGTTCTCATATTTAAATTTATATATAATATAATATAATATAATATAATATAATATATATATAACATATAATATTGAAATGAAACTGTAGTTTTTAGAAAATGTTTACTGCATAAATTGTGCATTTGTTGGGGACTATTTTCATTGGTGGATTAATCCATATTTGGTGCTCTTGTGAGTACACTGTTTCCATCGGAGGTTATTGTGATAGGGTGATATGTAATCTTATTGAATGAATTTAAAGTTGCAAAACTTGAAAATGTATAGAAACTCAAACTTTTTTTTTTTCAAATTTTGGGTGTTTCTGATGCACAAAGGGTATCTCAAGTGCAGTTCATAAACTAGGCCAAATAGTTGGTTATGTTATTTTGGTTATGTTACATTGGTCAAACTTGTCCATATTCATAAACCAATAATGTAAAAATGTTGAACAGAAGAAATGACAATTTTTTTTTTTGTTTTTGTTTTTCCTTTTTTTGTCATATAACAAGCGCTGATCAGCTCAATAGTTGAGTGAATTATCCAGTTAGAAGCTAACAAAATGCTAATAGGCTGTGGTCTGTGCATGTGTATCTAGCCATATGATAATTTCATTCATCGACATTTTGATGGATGTTTGTGTCAAATAAAGACAATAGAAGGACATCTTCTTAAGAGGTGGGGGTCTTCTATCAGGATGCCTAGTTTCTCCTGTGACATCACGTACAGACTTCACACTGACCTGCAACAAAGACATGTCTTGCTCTGAATGTGTAGTGCAGGAATCCTCCCACTCAGTGGGAGGTCTGGAAACGATGCCACTACGACCCCTTCATTGTAGTTCCATCAGACACACCACGGCATATCACTTTCATTTCCTAGCAAAACATGTCCTGGTGTCATTGTCACAGACATCAGTGAGAGGGAAAGACAAAAAAAAAAAATCATCCTCTCTGCTTTGTCTCTCTCATTTTCTATTCATAATTAAAGTGTCTCAGAGGACCCTGCTCTATTTCTATATTCACGCACAAAGAAAGGCTTTTATGCTTTGTTCTGTGTGGAGAAATTACTGCATTTCTTCTTCATAAATGATGTCTACCCATCCCCACTGACTTGGACTGTTCTCAAATTCAGAATCTAGTGTGATGCCTGCGCGGCTGGTTGGCTTCCATTTCCAACATCCAATTATTGCATCTAAGCCAACAGTATATTCTCACTGCTATCTCACATTATCACTTCAGTTTAGTGTCCCATCAGTGATATGTCCTTTGCATGCAATCCAAGCACACTCTAAATAAAACAATACAAACATCGTGAATGCACTGATGTATGAATTTGCATGAAGAAGCAACAATAGTTCAAAATATGCCACACTGCTGCTAAGTATTCAAGGACTTCACAATAGAATGAATGAAATCATCCATCAAAGTATTGGTAGCGGATTGTTTTTTGTTTTGTTTTTTTTTTGTTTTTTGGTAGTTTTAATCAAACTGCAGCTCAAAATGTCCCAATTCTGGTTTTGTTTCTCATGTGACACAGATCTGATGTGTTTATCACAGTGTCCACAGCAAACAGCTGCAGTGTCTCACTGTCACAGTATTGATATAGAACATAGACCTGCTTTATAATCTTGATATCTCTGCACAAGTTCAAAAACAGTTTCTCTTTTGTTTTGTCTTATTATCACAGTAAGGAATGGAGGACCTTTCTCTTAGCTGCCTGTCATTGACTCTGCTGTGACACACACAACCACAGTCTCTCCTTCATGTCATCACCTCATTGATTGTGCACAGAGCTGTGTCCCAGCAGACCGTGCATGTGTTTCATTATTGAACACATGGCTCCATACAATATAGATAGATGACTTGATGAAAGCAGTGGCAGACAGAACAAATGAGGCCTTCCCAAATTGACTTTGACAAGAAATTATTAATGTCAACTTGAAATCCATATGAAGTCTCGTCAGTTTCACATGAATCAAAATGAGTGTCTCAATTAACACAGTAGAAGACAATCATTTATCAAACAGACTTCAGTATAAACTAGAATAAGGGAAAGTGTATGAATAAATTATTACTGTGGACATGTATCTATATGAGAGATTCTCCTCAGATTGTTTTTTTTTCTGTATCTATACATCAGAAAAAATGGAGAGAAAACATGACTAAAGGGCCAGCAAACATGAGATATCCATGTCTAAATTCAAATCAGCATTCCACAAGACAAGACATGAAGGATGGAAACTCAAAGAATGCTGGGAAATATAAAGGAAGGAATGAGGTTAATAGACAAGGAGAATGAGGAAGTGAGTGTGCAGATGGAGGGGGAGGGGATTCTCTATAAACCATATCTTCATCTCACTACTTTTTCCATATCCTCTTTCATTATGCACGCTCGTCCCTCCAGACTTCACCCTAGCCCCCCCCCCACTCCACTCACACAGACACACACAAAGGCACACACACATACTCACACATCCTTGTTTAACGAAATTTGTGGGGACTCCGTCATGAACGTAATACATTCCCCAGCCCCCTTACTCCAACCCTAACCATCACAACTGAATACCTCACCCCAAGCCGATCTACCTCTATTCTAACTCTCAAACCAAGTCTTAAGCCTCTAACAGCCAATTAAACTCATGGGTCCCCACAAAGCTGTTAGACCCCACAAGTATAGTGGGGTGCTGACACATGAAAACACACACACACACACACACACACACACACACACACACACACATGGCAGTGCACTGTAATAAAATGTAGCAGCTGTGTAAAATGTCAGCCTGGCCTTTTCTCAGATATACGGTTTGAACCAATCCAAATGTTACCCTTTCTCCCCTTCACCAGAAAGAAAAGAGAAGGAGAAGGATAAGGAGAGCAAGGATCTACATGACTTGAGGGATGGAGGAGATGGGGGGCGGGGGGGCAGACAGGCACAGGACTCAGGGGAATACAAAGCAACAGAGACAAAAAGAAACAGAGACATACTGAGGATACAGACAGGGAGGCTTTAAGAGCACTGCAGTCTGAGGGTCAGACAGGTGGAGGAGGACTTGACTTTGTCCAAAAAATTGTTAAATCAATAAACTTGGGGAGATTATCCCTAATTAAATAATAATAATAATAAAAAAAGAAAAAAAGCAGTAACCCAGGTGGAAGAGAGAATTAACAAGTGCGAATGTGTCTGAAATGAGTTTTTCTTCATGGAAAGACCCACTTATAGTCCTCTGTGAAAGTGACACACAAATATAGGTTATTATTATAATCACTGTTATTTATTTATTTTGTGCTTTGTTTTGTGCGTGCGGCCTGTTGCAGTTGTAACTTTTTTCCAGCTGCATTCTCTTACACATGCTACCAGAGAGCGCTCAGGGGCCTCATTCATAAACCAATGCACAGGATCCAAGGTAAAAGTGTAAGTGCACACAAAAACTGAGAGCGGCGTACACAAAAATAAAAAGTACTCAGATGCATGCACACTTACACACAGCTTTCTGTTATAAATCTCAGTCAGCTTGTGCACATTTACTAAACTCATGCTCCGCCCAGGACACACCCACAGTTAACCATAAGTGTTCAGTGCAAAATCCCTCGTGAAGATTAGTCTCTATGTTTTTGCATGTGCAGAAGGCAGAGTGTGTGTGTCTGAGAGCATTCGTGTTGCTGCTGACTGTTGGTGTCCCACAGCTGTGTCACACTCACTTCCTGAGAGGTGCCACTGTTTGCTGGCAGGTCCGGTGTGAAACTAGTTGCTTGTGCAAAAATGTTAGCAATGCTACTTGCAGGCACACAGAGGGCCTGTGAAAACCCTGCCTGATGCTATTTATGTCGGTTCTGTGTCACTTTCAGGATGCACTCTCAAAAGATATACCAGCAGGTCCACGAGAGTACTACACGTTTTGTGTTGCTTTCAACACAATCATTGTGTTAGCACATATAACACATGCTGTGTGTTAAATTATCTCCACAAAAAAGTGTTAAAGATTGCAGGAAATAACACAGTAATGTGTTCTTCTTTTTCTCTGCAATTATCCTGTTGCTCAGCATCACAATGTAATGATCATCCTAATGTTCGGAAGTATTTATCACAGTTCTTACAACAATGATCAATGATCTTAAATAGACAATGCTCCACCCATCTTGTGTGCCCAGGTGTGTGACGGTTTACGTCTTGTTAGTCAGTCTTTCAATCACTGACAGTGATTTGTGTCTATCATGTTATATCTCACATATATGCAATATCATAATCATAATCATATAATATTTACGCACACATTGTGCAAACGCTTCGAAAGCAAAAATCATTTCACTTTTTTAATTTTTTTTTATTAATTAAAATTAATTAATTAAAATAAACAATATTTAAAAAAATATGTATATGAAACCTATTGGGAATCGGAACAATTTTCATATATTGACACATATGTCATTTTACTCTGGGCTTTTATATTATAAACACACATGCTGATATATCCAGAGGATGTATAATGATTATATGATAATATATCTCATATATAGGGACATGTCAAATGTTACATTTCTATATGTCTAGCCACTGCAGGTGCAGATATCCAAGCATCAGGGCTTTAAAAGTTTCAATGAACAGATCACTGGAGAGGCGTTTGGGATGATCATTTCTTTCATCAGTGGATCACTCACAGAACATACTTTGAACTGTTTTCTCACAAGCGCACAGCATGAGCACACCTTTTCAGGGGCCCACGCTCATTCTCAAATCTCAGATCTTCAAAAGTGGGTCAAACTTTGTCAAGGTGCGCCGACAGTGAGTCATAAAATGTGTCGTAAGATGTTTGAGGGTGAGCGGCCTGTCTGGATAAAGCCTCTTGAACAAATCATGATGGTCTATAACCTGCTGCTTTAAAAAAAAAAAAAAAAAAAAAAAAAAGAATGAAGATGTTTTGCTAGCAACTGGGGCAAGTGCTATGCTACATATTTCTCTGAGGAGGAGGAAAATCTCCTGTTTGGAAAGGTATAAAGCAGAAGAGGCACCTCATCTGACTGGCTGCTTGTTTTATAGGATTCTCTGATGTTATCAAGTTAAGAATGATTCTAGGTTTGTTTTCCCTCAACTGTAATCAAAGCTTAGCAGTTTGTCATTGAACTTTTCTGAGGTGAAAAGCTTTCCATCATAGATCAAACATCAATTTTATTGCAACTAGAGCCACACCCTCTAAAAGGTCATGCATAATATCTACACACGTTTTCAGTCACATTTCAGTCAATAGAGTTTAAACAGGAATCCTCCTTTACACCGGTTGGTTTGTTAAGCGCCGCGTTCTTTATAGTTGACATTGTGACGGAACTCCTGGTGATTCTCAGCAAACACACACTGGGCAGCTTGTTTGTCAGTCAGGCAGAAATGGGAAAAATGTGTTGGCTTGAAAGCTCTCTGAAATCCCTCCATGTGAATGGTGAGACAGATTATCAGCATTCAAGAGGCAAATGGTACCAAGGAGCAGAGAACTCTGACCCTTCATCCCTTCTGAGAGATCGAATGTTATCCGACAGAGGCTCTGAAAGCCACAAACTTCTCTGTCTTTAGAACTGAAGAGTGGACAAAGGTGAGGGTTTGCAAGAGAGGAGATTACGTTTCTCAAGTAAAGGAAACAACTCCCACTTTGTAAACTTTAACTTTTGAGCCCAAAGAGTTGTTTGTTCCCAAGTCATCAAAATAAAGTTGAATTTGTAGGCCACCTGCTGTTTAATGTATGATTTGCAAACAGTGTGCCATCACAATAATTACGCATTAACACTTTACCATCAACACCTTTGCTAGATTGCTCAGAGAGTCTGTGCATCTCTTCACTTCCAAAAAGAAACTCAGTAATGGAGATGTGCTGGGAAGTGTTTCTGTTGTGTCACATCTGTACCCTAAGAAGATTTTTCCCTGATTTCTGTTCATTTCATGGGGAGTATTCACCTCTGAAAAAAAAAAAAAAAATGTTTCAAACTCCTGCATAAAAGATTGCACAGTGTTATTGTCATTTGGAATAGACAGATGCAGTTTTATCCTTCAAATTCTTTAAAGGAGAATAGAAATCAAGATGTCTTGTGCAGTAGCTCTTTGGTGCACACAGTGCTTTTTGGCAACAAATGAAGCTGCACAGTCCAAGTGGTCTGAAAAATGAAGATTCACTGGAGAGTCCAGATCAGAGTCCAGATCAGTTTCCACGCCCATGTTGTTAGAAAGATGATGTAGAAACATAATTTGACATATTACTGAAATAGACCCATTTGCTCCAAATGAACAGAGTCTGCAGCTTGACTGTGTTCCTGCTGTGACCGGCCGCCTTTACCAGACACCACTTACTGGTAAATATTATTAGTATTATTAATATTATTACAAGACGATCGGCTGTGAACCAGCTGATGGCACACATTGATCTACGACTCGATAGGGGCAAAGTATCTGTTAATTGAAATGAAGGAAGACTCATGCTATGCTAAGTGTAACAGTGAAATTGAAACTCTCTGTGATGCACAACTTATCTCTGTCTGTTCTCCCTCTACCCAGGTGTTCAGGCAAAGCAGTTCCCCTGGGATCGCACACCTATTAATAGTTCCGGTATGGTAATATCAAGTGAGAAAATGGGTAGGAGGGGGTGTGTAGTTGTATTTATTAGGATTGCAAATATGTTTGGTAGTGGTTTTATGTGAATATATATTTGGGGTAGTGTAACTGTTACACGGTATACACGGTGCTATGTAATATATATATTTTTTTTCATACGGAAAATTTCACCCTGGACTTGTGCCTCTCTTCAGTCCCCTCCTGTGACCACTCAGGCCATTCTAACAGCTCCCTTTGAGATGTCTGGCATAAGAATGGAATCTTTGACAGTGACAGTGGTCACAACATACAATTGTATAATCCTGTCCATCTGAAATAACAGTGACTTGCGTAAGATGTCTGATATGTGTCATTACTTGTTTCAAAATGGATTTCTTGCACTTGAGACAAATGTACATGGTTGCTTACAGCACTGCCTGGAGCTTTGCAATAAGCTTCACAACTTTTTGATCTCTTTCCACCTGAGATGGGCCTGTCACAAACATACTCAAAGAAACTGATTTGAGCTGGGCAGGATGGGACACATTACAAACCCAGAACACTTTTAACAGATTGTCAATGGTGCACGTCAAACCGTCATCGTGAAGTGGGAGGGTGAGTTTTTGCTAAGATGATGTACTGAGCTGTTGTACTGAGGTGTCACAAACACACAAGCCTGGGCTGGCGGACTCCCACGGCTGCCTCAGGAGAGTCACCCTGCCAGGCTGGAGATGCTATCAAATAGGGCTGGCCATATATCAGTATTCATCATCTGTGTTATTATATAATGGATGTTTATTATATCATAATACACACTTTGTTGTCTAATTTCATGATAAAGCAAAAAATATACTAACTAAGTCAGATTCATATGAGAATCAGCAGAAACAAATACTGTATCATACTTACCCTTCAAATGCTGTTCGGAATGATAGACAACAGACTTTAAATACTTGAGCAGATATTGTGATATAGATATTGAAAACATGCTAAATCTTGTTACATTAAATTCTTTCTATATCATCCAGCTGTAAAGTCTCATCAGTATGTGTTGATACGTGAGATGGGATTCGCAGAAAAATAAATAAAAGTGAGGGATATTCAAAGACGAGAGCAGCCTTCTCACCGCTTTCATGTCCAAGATGTAAGATAGGGCTGATTTCACACTGCATCTGGTCCATCCCCTGGCCATCCCTGACACAGCGGGGGGGGCAACTGAAAGGCTCTGAAGCAAAGTGACTTTGAGTGGAAAACAAAGAGAGATGGCAGACGCACAGTACAATTACTGATGCCGGCTCAGACACTAAGTTGTCCACCAAATAACCATGACAGAAATTCAGACAGATCAGTCAAAAATAATCACAATTAGATACCCATGCAGAAATGTAATATATGACATATATGTCTATATCAAGAGTGATGCTGACATATATGTCACCTGTATTATTATCACACACACACACACACACATATATATATATATATATATATATATATATATGCTCTGGACACACAAAGATACAAGTTAATAACATACATGAAATAATCACAGTAAAATGTGCATATGAACATATATTACATTTGCACTTTGAGCTCTAGTGGGAATGTGACGTAAAACGGTCTGATTTCAGGCTCTGAGGTTCGCCTCAGACACTATGTCTGTAAAAAGAAAAAAGGCACAGGTCTAATAAAAACACAACAGGCTGACACCTCATTGTATTTAATATGCATGGAAGGTGAGTTCACTTCCTCACCAACTGGCAGGACACTGGGTTAATTTTCAAGAGCAGCCGCTTTCAGGAGTTTTGGAACATTTCTGACGGAAGAGGCTTTTTTCTCCAGAAACATTTTCCCAAACATTCCTCCCATTCACTGTCTATGGAGCAACTCCAGACTTTATACTCAATGACTTCGCAGGTTTGAGAGGCACTGTACCTCTATGGTTTCTGGCTTTAGGAAAGAGTAGCTAATGCTCACAAACACTGACTGCACTTTCCTCCGTTATTGATATAACAAACTGAAATTCTTAAAGTACGTTTGTGCCTCTTTAATACTGAAATGGAACATGGCTAAACGCTTTATTAAAGCATACAAAAGGTGTAAAAACACAAAGTCAATGGGGTCACACTCTTGTCGGTACAAGTGGCCTGAGGCTCAATGAAATTTACTCCGCGGTGCCCACAAGGTAGATTTCAGTCACCTCAGTCACCTTGTACAGACAGGGGCACACAGTGCATTATCACAGTCCTGGCTCTGGAAATGGGAAATAGACAAAGTGGGTCAGACCCAGTAACACAGAGAGGACCTGTAAAAACTTTCAAAGCTTAATGGATGTTTTGACTGATCAGTCATCCCAATGTTCAGTCCAGTCATGGTGGGGAGAGCTGCAGGAGTTGAACAGCAAGAAAAGGAATTCAGAGGTGGCTATGTGAAACAATGGATGTTTGATTGCAGTTTATGATTTGTGAGAGAGAGAGAGAGAGAGAGAGAGACAGATAGAGAGAAGAGAAATATCAAGACATGAGGAGAAGATATTATTCCAAATTCCCAATCTTTCAACATCACTTAAATTGAGAACCTTGACCATGAGCTCTCAAAATATCTGCTCTGCATTATCAGATGCTGTATCTCATAATCTCATGCAGGGGTGTAATCTGCAGCACAGCCTCTAGGGGCCTGCTAACGGGATGTCAGGCTTCCACTGTAGTGTCTACATTTTTTGTCACGTCAGTCATAGTCACTCATTATCTCTGCAGTGTAGATCTCCCGGTGTATCCTCTGACTGAGGATTATTACAGGGTCAGAGGTCAGAGACTGAAGGCTCCTTCCTGTCGCGTCTCCATTTAGGGCACCCCCAATGATGACAGATGATTTTTATCATCATTTAAGTGGGGAGGATGGTGGGTAAGACACACCTTGGCCAAATGGAATGCATCCAGCCAGATACTATTTTCAGTCTTTGAGGGCTATTTTAATTGCAAATGCAACAGTCGTGACTGTTTCATTTAGTTGCCTAGAAATAGAGAAGAAGATGCAGGCCTTATCTGAACCATGGTGAGAACAATTAGCATTCTGCAGTGTCGGTCCCTTACACCATCATCAGGGAAAGTGACAACTTTTTACCATAACAGCAGCCTCATACATTCTTTTACTATTTTTATAGTATCGTTGTCTCCTTTGTTTCTCTTTTATTTTCCATGTGTGCAATATGGTTTTTCATATTTATGGGGATGATTTCAAGTGGCAGCTGTTTCACGTTGAGGTGTTGATGACATTCCTGCATTTAAAACCCTCTGGGGTCCTCTGTGGTGAATGCTGTTGAGAGCAGCAGGAGCTGAAATATGTCTGCCAAAAATCATGCAATGTTTCCCAAGAATATAACCACCTGAAATTTCTTCACAATGTCTTCACCACAGTTCCAACCGCATTAAAATTTACACAAAATACTCAGCTTTTTGTAAGCATTATACAACAAGGGCAAGCCATTGCATGCAAGCACACACAGACAAATGAAGGTGGCTGGTGGTTTTCCGGGCTTCATGCATGAACACAAAGCATTTGCATCAGGTCACCGCCAGCACTGGCCAACGGTTGTGCACGGTCAGGAGGAAGCTGGGTTGGAGAGAGGCATATATTTGACTAAACACTCACCCGCCTCCAAAGCCAAGGTGCAGATATGCAGACATTATCCAGCCTGCATTCATGCAGAAGAAAAAAAAAATACAATTTTCCCTGGTGCAGACACAAAGCACCCACACAAAGCAAAACACAATATATTCAGCACAGTGCACATTGTTTGTGCCGCTACAGGGTCACGTTGATGTTCAGGCTATTTATTGCATCTGTAGTTGTCAAAGTAACCTCAAAGTCCATTTGTTCACCTGCTCTGTTGATCATATCACATCATTCTCATTGGCAGATTGACCAAACTTAAACCCTGTGCACTTTCTCACACCCACTATCTATGTCTTTAAGCTCACTGTATATTATGTATATGAAACCCTTCATGACAGCAGGCTTCTGGACAGACTTTGAATGATCTCCTCAACTGCCATTAACGCCTACAGCCATGCTAACAACTCATGGTGTTATTGTTAGGAACAACAGTCATTTTAGCTAAATGCGCTGCAGGGATGAGGTATTTGTGTAGGCCAAAACGGAAGTTCACTTCACCCTGGTCCCCTCAACAGAAAGCCAGTGGGATTTTTATCTTGGCTTTTGGATTACTGCAGAAAATAAACTCTGTGACAAACAAAAGTTTATGACAACTTAAAAATGAACTCTTGTGCAGCGAAGTAAAATGCTAATGTTAGGCTATAAATTATGAATGAAGTACAGTGTACTTCCAACATGCAGTTTTGTAGTTTTACCTCTTCTTTTTTTTAAAGTTATTTTTTACTTTTATTCTGACAGCCACAGTATGAGAGAAATAGAAAAGTCAAGAAGAGAAAGAGAGAAGGGATGAAATGCAGCAAAGGGCCACACATCAGACTCAAACCTGGGTTGCTGCAGTTAGGACTTAGCCTTTATGGTATGCACTCTACGAGGTGAGCCACCGGGACACCCAAGCTCCTAACCTCTTCTACAAAAGCCTTTCCTTTTGCAAAATTAGTTTGCAAAAGTGCAAGCATCAACACAACGAGGCTGTAAAAGTGGACTGATGAGTAAATCTGTTTTCGTTTAACATCTCTGACAACCTCAGTAGTCTCATTTAGCTACTTGTAAGCAACTGGCCTTTTTAAGAGATGTAAAAACTTAAAGTAATCATGACTGGGCTATTTACTGACGTATGTTATGTTTTAAGATAAAACACTTAGATGTCTTGTGCTTGGGTTTACCACAGACCTTATTTCAGAAACCCTCAGACATCTGGATGAGGGAACCAGAAGTGCTAAACTGCTAACTAATGTCCAGGTTTTAGGACTCATTTCTGCAGCACTCTTTGTTCATGATGTAAATGCTAATATGCTCATGTTTAGTAATTGTAATGTTTTAGGTTAGCATGTTAGCATGCAGACAGTAACAGCTGAGGCTGTACTTGAATTCACGAAGCCAAAGAACTTGCTTTTACAAGTCTTATTTTTACCTAGCTTTTGCCATAACTCCAATGTGGCTTGTATGCTGTGGGAAGAAGCAGCAGATGAATTATGCTGGTAGTGGTTGAGAGAACTGCTTGGGCTATGGTAAAGAAGGTCTTGCTATAGATGCTTGGGAAGTTACTTAAAGTACTATAAGCTTTGGGAATTCAGCCCTGAACATAGACCACTGAGAGGATACTGTAGGCTATGATCAGATTACTATAGCACCAAAAACCATCTCAATGTAGTTTTGCATCTCCTCTCTCAGGCTTCTGTCCTGAGCTCTAGTAACAAAAGGTCTGTGAGGCTCACTGTTTAAATATAGTAGATTTCAGGTAAATACTCAGAGAAATCACACCCTGCAAGGTTGGATGGTGGGTCCAGGTGGGCTGGGCTTAGGGCATGCCTGAGAGGAGTGATTGTACAGTTGTGACATCACAGAGTTACAAACGTCCTGATGGCTCGTTTCCAGGCTCAGTCTCTGAATACAGGCTGTGTGCATTTCTCTGTGGACTGAGGCTTTGATACTTTCACAGTATTAATATAAAACCTAGACCTGCTTTATAATCAGAAAATACATGGAAATCCCACTTTCTATGATATGGGACCTTAAAGTATGTGGTACATGTAAAGATGGGAAAAAGGAAACAAGAAACATTGTCTTTTTGCCAATTTTTTATTGAGTTGACTAGGTCTCACTGCTTACCAGACAAATGTCTATAATTTTGTTCTAAAGGGGCCTAGTTGTTTGATACTGTTGCTGTTTTGCTGTAAATGGTTGGGGTGACGCATCTTCAGCTAAAGGTGGAGAAAAGGCACCATCCTTAGAAACATCCCCAGAGATCATTAATTATACCCACAGCCAAGTTACACCAAGTAAATAAGCTTTTAAAGGTCACATTAACTCATCGTTACATTGCTGAGCATAATGGCTGTCAGTACAGTGTAATTGTATGACATTACAATTTGTGAGGCTTAGTAGCAGTATAGTAGTAATTTATAATCCACCTTCATATAAGTAAGAACATAACTACTTATAGTCATATGGATAAATAGATGGGTCAATATCAACATTGGTATTTGAAAGTCATAAAGATTACAGTGAGGTGTGATACAAGCAATCACAGCAGTTAGAGAAGCCTAGGGTACAGTTTCACTGTTATCTGCTTATTCTATAACTAATAATTCAGTACAACAAATATTTCAGATTTCAAACATCAGTCATTTATCTACACTACACATAATTAGAGGGTGGCAAAATTCACTAAAAGTAGTTGTTTGCAAGTAAATCCTGTTGTTCCCTACGGACCTATTCAAAGCTGAGTCGTGTGACCCACTGTGCATGAACTCTCACTGCTGTAACTCTACAGGGCTCTGGCTCCACCCTCAGAAGTGCAAACAACCCAGACTCAGGGTCTGTCAGCCAAAGATGCAGCTTTTCCAAGACAATGACGCAGCTTTCCACACTCCTCCAAAGTGACGACTATGTCATTGTAAGAAAGGCAAGTTGGATAGAGAAGTGGTTGAGACCACTGCTAGGCTCACCGTGGAAGCATCTGTTCACTGACTGTAGTGGAATAACTATGGATGAGGAGTAAAGCTTTGCTGGAAGTTGCTGAAAATACTGCAAGTTTTGGCAATCCATCCCTGACGCTGTAGCAGCAGTCGCAGACTTTAGCCCCTGTGATGCTGGGTACGTCCCAGTTCCCCTGTTCCTCTTTGATCCTTGCACCTTGGTAACACCAATATCGTTACAGTCTTGAAGGCTATCCTGAAGCTCTAGTTTCAGCTTAAGGAATAAAGAACGAAGGAGTGAGGAGGGATCGTGGAAGAGTTGTGAGTGAGGATACGTAAGGCCATCCTCTGCGGTATGCTTACCCTCTGAAACGACATCACATCACTGCAGTTTTACAGACAAACAGCACCAATTCAATTTTAATTTCCAATCAGTCACATGTGAAGCAAAAAATAAATAAAAATCCCCACATTAAGTAAAACTAATTTAATGCAAGGCATATACATAAAAATAGACAGACTGACTGATCACACATTCATGTGAATGTGAATGTGTGATCCTGAATGTGTGATCCTGATCACAAGTGGACAGCTCTGAGTTCAGTTGTGAACGCATCCACGATACATGAAGACTGAAAACAAGGAGAACTTCAGTGGACTCAAAATCTTAATATCTAATACTAAATACTAAATCTTACTAAAACTAAAACTAATGCAGTGTAATACAGTCTTGCAGTGAATTCTCCTTCATGAAGGTTTTAATGTTCAGTTGATGGAAAAAACCTAGAGAGGTGTTGATTCAACTCCATGGTTATTGTGGAGGCTGTAGTTTGTCCTGCTGTTGAGTATTGGATTATTCTGTCATTTAAGATGCCCTCACTGATATAAATAGAGGTACCAAATAATATACACATGTTGGTATAATACAATACAATTCAACAGCACCAGAAACTACACCCTTTGCAGTTTCAACAAAAAAAAAAAAAAAAAAAAAAAACTGAACATTACAACCTTCATTAAGGTTGAATTGATTGCATTAGAAACTATTAGACTGCATTCATTTTAGCAGCCGTCATGCTGCCTTTATTCTGAACTGATACAAGGCCATTTAGTTCATGCTTACAGTTACTGTGAGGCTACAACACATGGCAGAATGAGTTCACTGAACAGAAGTGGGTTGTGCTAAGTAGCACTGCATTAAGAATTCCATTTACATAAATTCCAGTTTTCAAATTAGTTTTAACAGAGAATTTTCTTCACTGTTACTAAATTATTCTAACTACTTATATATATTTTCTCTAAATCCACATTAACTCTTTGGAATTAGTTCAGAGATATTTCAATAAAGCCAGGGCTCTGCTGATCCCAGCTCTGTCTTAGTCACTTTATCTACATGTCAAGTGTCACCAGCAGAAGAATTGGCTGAACCTACAATGGGAGATTATAATGAAGGGAAAAAAAAAATCTGGTCTCACTTTAAGTTCTTTCTTCAGTCAAAATATTGCTTTCAAATAACAGCTTGTTCTGCACCATGCTCGCTCTGGTTTTGTGTGCCCACAATTGGCCATAAGGGAACCCAAGTGGTCCCCAGTGTAATTAGTGTACATGGAACTAAAAGTAAATATTTCACTCTTTGGCCACTCTATAAAAGTGTGAAGTTATCCAAGCACAGACAGACAGACAGACAGACAGACAGACAGACAGACAGACAGACACTTTGTTTATTATTTGTTTATTTCAGGCTCTCAAGCAGGCTCTTGAAGTCAACGTGGTGTTCAACAGTTTAACAGGAGCCAGTGCAGCTGCTGGAGGAAGTTGTTCTGGGAATGGTACAGGCTGCTGCGTTCTGAACCAGCTGAAGTTTACGGAGGAGATGTGAGGAAGACCAGAGCAGATAGAGTTACAGTAATCGATGCGGAGTGTGACTCAGGAACATACCAGAATAGCGTTGATGGAAAAATGCAGGTGATGTTATTGATGTGTGCTCCAAGTGCAAGGTGCAAAGGGGAGAGAAGGAGGAACTGTGACATTGTCCATGAGTGAGGAGAAACTGACGAATTTGACTAAAGTGTTTTTTTTGTACCAATGAGAAGAACCTCGGTTTTATCACTGTTAAGCTTGAGAAAGTTATAGGACAACCAGGATTTAATTTCCAGCTGGCGATCAGATAGGGAAGGGAGTTGAAGGGTAGAATTTGGCTTGGTATTCAAGTGGAGCTGGGTGTCATCAGCATATTTATATCATATTTCCTAAAAAAAAAAAAAGAAATTGTTTAACTGAACAAACTGAGTGCAGCCAGATATATATGTTTTAAAACAAGTAAGATGGGTGCTAGTGATGCCAACAGACCTCTCTAGGAGAATGTAATGAGAAATTATGCTGAAGGCTGAGCTGAAGTCAAGTAATGCAAGGATGGTTAACAGCCCGGAGGCAGCTGCCATCAGCCGCTCACTGGTGATTTTGAGCACGGCTTTTTCTGTGCTATGATGCAGAATCCCGCCTGAAATTCTTCAAAAAGATACTTATCAGTAAGGTGAGAGTGAACCTGACCAATGACAGGTTTCTCAAATATTTTAGAGAGGAAAGGCAGATTTGAGATTTGACAATAGTTATTCAGAGTGTTGGGCTCTGCACCAGGCTTTTTCAGAACAGGCGTTATTGCAGCTGTTTTGAGAGATGATGGTACAAGACGAGCGGTGAGGAAGTAATGTACGCCGTCAGTTATTTCAGAAGTGAGGGAGAGTAGACAGGCGTTCTCCAGGTGAAGCGGGGGGGGGGGGACTGGGTAAGGCGAGCTGTGTACCATGTTTCCAGCCGGAGTAACCTGCAGATGGATGACTTCAATTTTGGCATAAAAAGAAGTTCATCAATGTGTTACATTGAGCAGTGCAGTACATGTATGGTGGAAGAGTATCAGGTGGCTGGAGGACATTATTTGCAGTGGAGAATAATTCTCTTCTGTCCCCTTTTCCAGAATTAATTGTGTCTGCGTAGTAGGATGTTTTTGCTGTGGAGAGAGCATCTTTATCGAGATGTACGTCATCCTTCTAGCTACATAATGTGTAGTTATTTTTGTTTTGTTCTTACTGATTACATAAATAGCCTAAAAGCCTGATTACTGGAAATATGATAAGGCATGGCTGAGAAAGGCATTAGTTTTTCAGGTATCTGGTCACAAACCAAGTGTTGATCTGACCCTGTAATGGTCATAAATAAGTTTTACTGAACCGCTACAGATTTCTTTTTCTCTGCTGTTTTTTCGTGGATTTGTCAAAACAGCATATCACAATCCCTCTGCTTTCCTGCACATAAAAGGATGCAATTAAAATACAAATTGACAAATATGCACACGGGGTGAATTCTATCAGTGTGTCTTGAGATTTAATTGTCAGCAGAAGCTGCAGGAGTGCTGTTGGGAAACAGTGGCCAGCCTCAGGCCACATTGGCCCAGCAACAGATTACCCAACAACAGGTCACCTTCCTTTGAAAACAGATAAAACATAAAGAAAAATAATATATATATATATATATCTGAGGCAGTTTCTGCACCACTGACTGTGTGTTTGTTTCTATTTGTGTGTGTGTGAGAGTGTGTATGTGTGTTATTCAGCTGGGAGGCAGACCCATCCATACATATACTGTTCTTTTCCTCCACACTCACCACACAGGTCAAATGGATCTAATAAATCATAACTAAAAGGAATGAATTGGGTGTTTTTTTTTTTTCCATTGGGCTTTTGTCTGGTTTATTTAGGTGTATGAAGTAAGGAAGATAAGGAAGCCATCAGTCTCCCTATCCCTCCTGCACAGCTCAATTTGTTGGCAATGAAACAGAAAAAAAGGGAATGAGGATAGAGAAAGAGGAGAGCAGAGACAAAGAAGTGGATGGAGAGGTGTTTTTGTCTGCCTCTCTTTCTTTTCTGTCTCTCTTTGGCGACAACATAGAAGCTCATCCCATGCCTCCGGGTGAGGTTGCCAGTTCAATCCCCATACCAGCAGGATAGATGTGAGAGCAGCATTCGTTCCTCTCTCATGTACCATTTCCTGTTCCCCTTGAGCAAAGTCAACAAAGTATTTTTCATCACACCTAAAATACAAGACTTTCGTGGATATAAATAACGTTTTTAAATATTTGTGAAAAAACACTAACATTTTTAAAAACGCCTTTTATTCTTTTTTGTTTTGTTTTGTTTTGTTTTTATTCTGCTTACCCTGCTTTGAAGCCAAAAAGTGCTCTGTGAATGTTATTTAGCCTCCGTATTGTTGTTTGTATTGTTGCTATTGGATGTGGAGTCCAACATTTTTGTGATTTTCAGGTGGGCTATGAGTTGGAAAAGGTTGGAAACCACTGCCATAGAGGTTTCAGACCAGGACCAGTCATTCATTCTGTGTAGGTTGTTCTGGAAGATACAGACACAATACTTATTTTGAACTGTTAAGAGCATAGATAGATATGTGCATAGAATAAAGGTGGCGTGAGCTGAGGCAAAGATTTGCAATTTTGTAATTTGAAAATATTTCAGCTTGAACTAGAGACTGGTGCCCATCCAGAGGTTATTTGGCTTCACCTTTCTGGTGTCACAAACGCAAACATCTAATATGTAACGTTCAGATGTGATGCCAGCTAGCTACAGCTAATCTCTGTACACTATGTACACTGCACACAATACATCTGTACACATTATCTGTTTGGATCACATAAACACAAATGATCCAGCAGGCAGATTCATGGATAACAAAAAAGTTCTGTAACAACAGCACTCACATTCAGATTTGTACTCTTCTCTGTAACAAAGGAAAACAAGAGCTTCAGCACGAGTTGACTGTTTTTCTGCTGCCGGATAAACTGCTCTTCATCAGCTGCATGCAGTGCAAGCTCTAACCCTTTGCTTTAACTGCATCTCTCCTTGCTGAAAGTGAAATGGTTGAAATGACTGACAGCAACTCAAGAAAGTGCATCCAGGCAACAATCTGCCTGACATTATCACTCTTTCCTTCCTGCTCAACAACAACCCATAAAATGTCCCTTTATCCTCTTTTTTGTGTGACATTGCCGACAGCTCAATTGACTGGTGGTGCTTGAAAACTACATGTGTTCCATTCTCAACCTTGTCATTTGGAAATTCAAACAAACAAACAACAAAACAGAAAGTGATAAGGCCGGCTTGGTTGACAGATGGGGAATACACTTCATTAATCCCAATAATCTATTTTATTACCATCCATTATCAACCAAAGATAAAGTTATTAAAGGTCCCATATTGTATAAAGTGAGACTTCCATGTGTCTGTGATTATAAAGCAGGTCTAGGTTGTATATTAATACTGTGAAAGTATCAAAGCCTCAGTCCACAGAGAAATGCACACAGCCTGTATTCAGAAACTGAGCCTTAAAACCAGCCGTCAGGACTTCTATAACTCTGTGATGTCACAACTATACAGTCACCGCCCTTGGCCACGCCCCAAGCTCAGCCCACCTGGACCCACCATCCAACCTTGCAGGATTTGATTTCTCTGAGTGTTGACCTGAACCCTGCTCCTGTTGTTGCTCGGGTTCCAAGAGAGAACCCTGAGAGAGGAGATGTACAACTATTGTGAAATGATTTCTGGTACTTAAAACCACAAATATACATTGTTATGGATATCAACACTTTAGAATATGCGTAAAATGAGTAAAAAATCATAATTTATCCATCCAGCAGACAGAGCAGTATCTGCATCTGTGGCTAAGGCTGTCCTTGCCTGTCTGCTGTTTAGTGTGGGGCAGGGAGCGAACAGTGGGTTCATCAGAGCTGTTTCACTTAAAACAGCTGCTTGCTGGGTCTGGAAACAAGACTGAGCAGCCTCAGCAGGTTATAAAATCAAAGCTTGAAGCTAAAGAAAACTATGAAGCGCCATGAAGCTGAGGGGCACTGCAGAGCCGGGGATAATCCTCCGTGGGTTTGTCACTACCAGCAGCAGATGCAGTCTCTGTGGGTCCCCTTACCTATTGTCACATCTCTACAAATAACTAAATCAACAAGTGTAATGTCACACATCTGTAGAGGTCATTAGGGAATTCAGTAATGATGTGTTGTAGACATGTTAAAGAAACTCTGCATAATCTTAAACCTCAGCATATTTCAGTGCTCTTTTCTCATGCTGTAATCACTGTGTGAAGCTTTCACTGTGAGGTTTCACAACAGTATCAGTTAGTAGGTCTTCATTATAGTCTGATCATAAGACAAAGATGGAAAGTCGTGCTTATTTTTTAAAATCTCACTGTTGCCCCAACGCTCTGAAAAGGATTCCTTAATTTCATAACATGACAGTTGAACAGGACCTCACTGGAGTACTGTTTTTACATCTTTAAAGTTACTTCTTAAATATTTTACTAATATCATCGTTTGCTTTACTGTCCAATATGTCTTATCCTCTCCAGTTGAACATTTCACCATTTCTAACTTGATTCATCTGTTAGCTATAAGGCTCATCCTTTGAGCTCTTTAGCCTTCAGGCCCTTGTCCTAAAAACTCATTTTAGACCCTATCCTCTTTGTTACTATCATCCTCCTGTTCTTGCCTGAACTGTCAGTGTTTTAATCTCCAGTTGTTGTTCAGTTGTCCTGACAAAGGTTTAATCGCTGTTGACAGGCCCTGCTCATAAGTGTGGCCATACTTTGGACTTGATTTTACATTATGTCTGGATTTATCATCTTTGCTTCAAGGAACATTTTTGTCTCTGATCATAAACGACTTGTTTTCAACTCTGTGCTTTATATGAAATGGGGAATTTGCTCTCACCTTTAATGACATGAGTGCTTCGAGATTTTCCAGATTACTTTTGAAGTCTGGTGAATCCTTAGACTTGCTTTCAAAGACTAATGACTTGGTTAACTGCTTCAATGATATGTGCACAATTGCTTTATGTAACGTTAATCCTCAAAAACATTTATCCAAATCGAATTCATCCGCTTTATCACCTTGGATCACTGAAAGAATCATGAATATAGAATGTAGGCAAACTGAGAGACAGTGGAGGAAATCAAAGCTCCCAGTACACTGTGAGCATATGAAAATTTTATTACAATCTTACCACAGTGAAATTAAAGATGCAAGAGCAAAATATTTTTTTCAGAGCTCATCACCTCCAAACAGCATGAGCCTAGTTTCATATAAAGACCACTGATCAGTCAGTTAGATTCTGTGTCTGTGATGATCCACTGCCCTTGTCTGAGGTGTTGAACAGTCTGGTGGCAGTGGGAACAAAGGATATCCTGCTCCACTCAGTGCTGCAGCACAGATAGATGAGACGTTGGCTGCTGCTGTAGCTGCTTCTCTGGCCCGCAAAGATGCTGTGGAGAGGATGGTTGGTGTTGTCCAAGATGGCTGCATCTAACAGTGCATGCATCTCTCCACAACAGTCCCGAGTGAGTCCTCCAATCACAGACCCGGCCTGTTTAACTAGCTTGTCTAGTCTCCTTGTGTTCTTCGTGACATGTTCCTGCCCCATCAGACGGCGGCATAAAAAAAAGCACTTGTCACCACACCACCACCACACACTGTATATACACATGGTGGTTAGCCAGTGACAGAAAAAATGAGCTTCCTTTCCATTGAGCTTTCAGTTCAGTCCTGAATGTTTGATTGTTATCATCAAAATGGAAAATGGCTCTGAGAATGCATAATATGACCTTTCATTGTTTTCAACACAACAGTGCAATGTATTAACTTGTCAGGGTGATCTTTTGCCAGGCAGCAGAATGTGCAGTACAAATAGAAATAAATGGTCACTGAATGTAGTTTACCATTGCAGAATGACTGCTGTGGCAGAAGCAGATGTGTCTGTGATTGATTGTTTGGCAGAAGCAGCCTTGATATCTGTAGCACTGTCCCATTATTGCAGCTGGTTTAATTAATCAGAGACATGGTCAGGTCAGTGTGGTAGAGAGTGTCTGAGAAAGAAGAGGCTCCGATTTGCCAATCCAGTATCTATGTAAATTGTAATTGTCCTGGAAATCACAGGTTGTAGGTGCACGCCATAGGATGTGTAGATGGGAGAAGGACCTAGTGATGGATCAAAACTGCCCTTGCTGACTGAAAACCTTCCTGTCATAATGTTTTTTTTTTTGTTTGTTTTTTTTTTTTGATGAAAACCAGAAGTTTCCTAACTAAAGTATTATGGTTTAATGTTACCATGTAAAAGTGGAAGAGGTAGCCTGTCATTGCATTTGATTTTACTACGTTATTGATTCATATGAAAATAATTTATTCGTGCTTGATTATGTTGCAGTGTTCATTCCCCACTGGGCTCCATCTCTCATGCATTGTTGTGAGTGGATAGATACCACTGTCTATGCCAATGTGCAGTTTCTGATGTATGCTGATGCTAAGATTTACATTTACAATCATTCATTTGGCAGACCCTTTCATCCAAAGCAACTTAGAAGTGAAGGACATCACTAAATATTATAATTGTTTTTATCCACATGCTTTCATCTCTCTATGCTGTAGTTGCACTGCTACCACAGATCGACAAATCCTTCAATAGTGTGCCACTGAGATGGGATGAGGCTTCCTGGTACCATCCAGGACATATTCAGAGTCAGGTGATTACTTAAAAAACTGCCCAACTCCCCTCTGAAAACAGTAAGAGGGTTTAGAAATAAAGCATGATGTGTGTCAAACTTTCTCAGTGCTTTTATCTTTACTTCCTTAATGGGGGCAGTTGTGCTTTTAGATGTTAATTATTTTCCTCATGCTTGACACTTTGATTGTTCCAGTGCACAGAATTTTTAATCACCAAAATAAGGCTTTAACTGAGTGCACTACTGCACACTGCTGTGAGGAGAGATAAGCTGCTGTTGCTACATGTGTTCAGTGAAGAGACATCCATACAAACAACAACCATGTTTTCTACAAAATATATCTTTATACTCCTCATTTGCCTTGTCAAAAGCATTTTGCAGGACATGTACTGCAATTGGTGCTTAACTATGGTCGTGAGCTTTGGGTATCTTTTGAGGAGTTCATACTTTTGGAGAGAGCTCAGAGTAGAGCTCAGAGTAGAGTAGAGTCAGTTGAGGGTGTGTGGGCAAGTTATTCAATGCCTACTGAAAGCGTCCCTCTGGGGTAGACCCAGAACAGAATAGATTATAAATTATATACCCCATCTGGTCAGGCAACATTTTGGGATCATCCAGGAAATGCTGGAGAACTTTGCTAGGGAGAATGATGTCCAGGCTACATGACATAGATGTTTTCACAGGTCTTAATGCCCAAATCCAAAATCAAGACCAGACCATATTAAGTTGGTTGGTTCTGGGTGTGGCTTAATAGTCATATGAATTCGAACAGACACTCTTTTCGCTTAGACAGTGTGGTGTATCATAATCATCATGAGAGAAAATGTCTTTTTCAGGCAGAGCATGCTCTTTTGTTCTGTAGTTGTTCGTTAAATAGTTACGCTCTATGAGGGTATTTTCAGGTCCATCCCATTAGCATTAGGCCTGTTTTAGATCAGGTCTGACTGTCCTCATATCCTTTTTGGATTGGACCTTAATTAAATCATGGAAGTTAGACTTTAATAGATTTTTTAATGGGTTTGTTTTGGGGCCTGTAAAGACCTTTAAACTGTTCTGTTTTGCCTGCCATCTTCTGTCCATTCAGTTACACTCTGCTTGAGGTAAAGTTTTATACACGTGTTTAATGCTTGTTTAACCTTCAGGAGTCCACTTCTTGGCAGAGCTTTGTTGTGTGGGCCTTCAGTACTTTCTTAGAATCATGAGGTTGGCACCCCCATTCCCAGATGTTACATCAGGTGAGCTAACAACAACTTATGAGGGTTCCACAGTGAATCCCAGCATACTGGGGCAACCCCTCATGCCCCACATCCACACTTGATCGTGTCTTAGCCATAGCCAAAGAAAGACACTGGCTTTTAAATTAGATGTTTTCTTGACTGCAACCAATGAGCCAAATGGACCAAAGTAATCTGTTCTGAATTGAACATCTCCTGTTTAGTCTGAAATGAGAAATGAGAAAGAAAATTCTCTGTGGGTGGACTGTTGTAAAAGTATGTGTGCCTCAACAATAATAGTGGGGAATAAGTGTATTTATTAAAGTGTTGGTGTTTCTCCTCCCTACAGCAATCAGTGGTGACTGACTGCACACACACACACACACACACACACACACACAAAGGATTTCTTATTCTACACACATCTCGCAAAAAACTTGTGAAGCAGGAAATGATTTTTCTCACCAGCAGCGTGATTAAGGTTGGGGTGTGCATGTCCTTCAAGGTTTAGGCTAATCGTGGAGCCGCTACTTTTCTCTCCACCTCCTTCTTTGCCAGATGGGAAACAATAAGTTATTGCTCACTTTGAGCGGCTTAAAATTACTGACTTTTTAATGTGCTTAAAGTTACTTCATGCTGTACATACATGTAGAATGTTGAGTTTGGTTTCCTTCAACTAAGATGGATGAGTTAATTTCCTTAAACACAGCTTCACTCACACTTTCACTGAGCTCTTGTTAAAACCATAGCACTTGATAATTTTTGCAGACCCAAGTGCCCAAAAAGACTTATGCTATCATTTCAAATGAAGCAGCTGTAAAACGATTAACACAATTTGTGTCAAAGACACTGTGAAATCACTGCATTATCAGAATTTGACTTTAGTCCCAATAAGGGACTTAGTAATAAGGGCCAATGATCAGTGCATCTTTTTTGTGCAGGTCATGTGACCAGGGGGCGCTTGCTCTGTGATGAACTCCACTGCTCAGGCTTTATGGGCCCGAAAGCATAGAAGCCACCAGACTTTTTCCCAATGAACAACCTTTAGTAAGATAAATGGGGAGCCATCTCAAGACACAGTGGCGATTTAACATTGCACTTTTATAAAGCTGAGTCACTTACAGGTCGACAAAATCAAAGAAACAGAAGCAGAGATATTCTGATATTCTGTCTCCAGTTTGGGTCAAACACTGGATCCTACATTTCTTTCGATAGATTGTCCAGAAGATACTGGAGAAAAAGACTGTCCATTTGTGTGATTTATTGAGCTGACACTGCAAAGACACCAAAGAGACTCTTGGAGAGAGGTTGGGAAAGCAGCTGGGACAAGACCATGACAGAAAGATTACCGCCCTACTTTTGGGTGTGGCCATTAACATGTTGCTGACATAAACATTCTTTGATACTGACATATACTAAAGCCTTAAGCCTTGGCACAACCTTTAGGGTGTGCTCCTGAGTTCGTCATTCTAAAACACCAACAATCACCAGCACTGTCTTTAGACTTATTACAGATTGGCCAAGGATTAACTGCCTGGCAGATTCAAAACACCTCAATACAGATATATCAGCTCACAAGGCATCACACAACAGCAGCAGACAGTGGTGAAGGAAAGAGTACACTGTGTGAATCCTTTGCCTTCAGGAAAAAAGCTAAAAGGAGATTGGATTGTGCTCTACTTTAGGAAACAATCCCACAGGATTTGACTGTTGGATTCTCAAAAGAGACAGAAAGTCAAGTGTAGTAATGGTTCAGTACAGAAGCAGCAGAAGCAGCAGAGGCTCTCCTGAGAGCTCCTCGAATACCCCATTACATCACTGCTACATTCTGTTAGTACAGAGGCTGCTGGACGGGTGAAGTGTGCAGTTAGGACATACACTGAAGCTCATGAAAGAATACTAAGGAGACAACATATTTCTTAATTGTCTCACAGTAGGAAAGTTCTACTGATCTCAAATTGGGCGAGGCTGATCTGATCTAACTGCTCCACATGCCAGTAATCATATCACTGTTCTCAAAAACAAATAAATACTCCTGAGCAACAAATGGAACATTCAGCAAAAAATAAAGAATGTAAAAATTTTGATTAAAAATATATATACTTAGCATTAGTTTTCTGTGTTGGGTGAAAGCATTTTTTTAAAACATCAAACAAACATAAAAGTGCATGAACATTATATTCTTGGTCACCATCGAGACTGGTGTGGATTAAATGGATTAGAAAAAGGTCATGCTCAGTTCACGCTCAGTGGGAACTCATCGAATATAAAGGATCGTTACTAAATAGCACATAGCACATTTTAGTAAATATGTAAAGAAAACTTCAATTTGACATTTTATTTCATTATTGTATTTATGTTTATGTCATACATGCAGATCCTTGATATCTCTGACATTACCCTTGTTGCTATAACATACCACACACACACACACACATCTGTCCGCCCCTATCGCTGTCTCACGAAGTGAGACTGGCTGTTAAGATTAAGGAAAGTAAGATTTTGTCCAACAGGAAATGACCAGCAACTTCAAAAATAAAAGCATCCTCAGGCACAATAAACCACACAAGAAAAGTTTTAATAACTTAATTTACTTTAATTTAGTTGAGTTTTAATAACTACACAGTGCACACACGATCAAAGAAAATTAAATTTTTGTGAGCAATAATGAATGGTGAAAATACAGTACAACAATAATAATAATAATAATAAAGGTAACTTTGCATGAAATACATTAACTATTCACAAATAGAGGCAAGAGGTGGAGGAGGAGGTGGGGGGAGTGGAAAAGGTGGAAAAAACATGCAGTGACCAATTCCAGAGGTTGCAATAACAGAGTTGTGGTTCCACTGAAAAATGGACTCAAGTAGAAAAAAAAAAAAAAAAAGAAAAATGACATCATACAACATACAACAACCAACATACAGCAATTAACTCAAAACAATTAAGAAACTTGAGTTGAAATTAGTTAGTCTTAAAAAACAATGGAGGCTATATAATATAATATAATATAATATAATATAATATAATATAATATAATATAATATAATATAATATAATATAATATAATATAATATAATATAATTATTCTCCACATCACTACATCTTCATCTTGTAAAGGTGTTGAATTCGTAATGTTACTGAAAAAAAAAAAAAAAAAAACTACAAGAGAGCATCATTCTACTGACAGTTGTAAAGGTTAAAAATGTCATTCACATGTCAGCACTTCCCTTCCTGTATGTGTGTGTGTGTGTGTGTGTGTGTGTGTGTGTGTGTGTGGGCTGTCAGGGAGTTGGTGGAAAAGCAGAGGTGACAGGGGAAGAGGCCATGACGGTCTTCCAGGCTTAAACTGCTCTGCTTAATGTCAGCCTGCTAATGGAACCAGTGACAGGCCCTGTCCCTTGCCACCTCCACCTGTCCCAGCTGGAAAACAAAGACTAACACACCATTCACACATTGCTTTGAGCTGACCTCACCAGGGAAGATCCACTACAGCGGGGGGAGAAAACTCTGGAGGAAACATCTCAGTAAATCTTGAATTTTGCCTGAAATGCTCTGAGTTGTTGGTTTTGTTGTTGCTTTGTTGTTGGTTTTTCTCATCTCTTTTTAATTGCCACAGGTCAGTCTGCTGTTGTAAACACAGAAAACATTGTGTTAATTCTAGTCATAATGACCTAACCACACACTATGAAGGTCCTAGTCAAATACCATTCAAATCAGCGGTGTTGGAGCCAGATCTGTGGCCTCTGTGATGCTGCCAGACCAACTGCTTTCAACCTGACTTATAAGTTTATTTCGTGTGGGCCTTTACAGTCCCCGGAGAAAAGAAGAAAGCTCTTGCAGAGAATATCAGCTCCAAGCCATGGTGTTCCACTCAACGAAGCTATAACATAGCAATTATGCAGATACAGGTCTTATTATTTGTGGCAGAATTTTTTTTTTTTTTTTTAAATAATGTATCAGTGCACAGAATGATGGAATGAGGGGGTAAGGAATCATGCTGAACAGTTAAATCATCAGTAAATATAATACAATTACAGAAGCATAAAAGCTTTAAGAAAGATAAAGAAGTTTTTTTTTTTGTTTGTTTTTTTGCATGTGTGTGTGTGTGTGTGTGTGTGTGCCGTTCCTCTCTTTTAATCCTAGCCCTCAGTCAAAGCTCCTTGAAGCAACTCATCATTGATGCATGAGTAGCATGCATAGCATTGGCCCCACTCCAACTTACAGATGGAAATGTGTGACTGGGGAAGGGCATCGACAGAGTCTAACACTCCCATTCTGACCTGCCTCAACACTCTCACACACTGAGCATTTAAATATGTGGAGCGTTCACTGTGCTCCGGACAGATTGTACAAAGCGCTGTGCGAACACACCTGAAGGCTAAAGTGTTTTGAGAAGCTGTTTTTAAATGGCCAAACCTGAAGTAAAGGCAATGAGTCGCTCTGCCCTCAGAGAGAGGAATGGGATGAACTGTTCAAATCAGGACAATGGTGAACACTGTCAGGCTCTCGTCAGAGTCGTCAGAGTGTTCATGGCACTCATTTCTGTAGACACCAATTCAAGTTTCTGCCAGTGGGTGCGCTAAACAGTTGAATGCCCCACCCCCATGCTCAATATAAACCTTCTGCAAAAATAAACACAGCCTACATGACTTATTTCTATACAGATTTGGAAAAAAAAATCAAATGCATGCATTTCAGCAATGAACAGCAACAACCGACACATAAACACACAGAGGGATTGGAGATGAAAAGTTTAACAATACACAACATGAAACACAAGGGTAACACGATGCAGTGTGCTGGGTTCGGTGGTGATCAAACAGACGGGCACTGTGTGATTGGTGGTTATACTCGGGGGCCTGACAGCAAAACAACTACAGCAGCTTAGTCTGTACGTCTCTACGCTCATTTCAGGACATGAAATGTAACAAAGTTAAAATCCTGTTTTGTTTCTAACCTCGACACACCCAGTGTGTGACTGTTTCAGGAAGTTACAAAAATCGTGAAATGCAGCTGATCCCAATTTCTGACATCAGAAAGGTGTAGCAGGAGAGAGTTTCAGACAGTTTGACAATTGGGCAAGTGCTTTGTTGGAGGCATAGTGATGCCTTGAAAGATTACTGGACAGATTTAGCTTTGCACTTCTGCAGCACTGATGGACAGTTTCAAAAACAAGACCAAAGTCAGAGCAGCAGAACTGAAAATATCACCTTTATATTCCACACATTCTGCTTCAGGTGTGTTGGGTTATTACTTAGTACTAACTAGTACTGGTTAGTAGTAGACATTTATAATGTTCTGGTCTTTGTATATTTTAGTTTATGTGACGTTAAAACTGAAACTTTCAATGTTTGGAGTATTTATCAAATGCTAAGTTAGGGCAGACATAATTGTAAATGATGTATCAATTGTCCCTCTTGGCAGGGAGGGGCATTATCACTTCAGTCACACAGTGAATACTCAAGAGAAAACAAAAATAAATGAATAAATAATACTAATAATGTGATATAATTTTAGAATATAAATATATGTATAAAATCATATGATTTAAAGCCATATATATATATAGGGAGAGGTTCACAGCCTCTCTCTTCTGATTGGCTGACTGACCTGGTGTTACTAGAGCTCCAGATAGAAGCCTGAGAGAGGAGATGTAAAACTACACTGAGATGGTTTTTGGTTCTTAAAACCACAGATATATCTTCTCCTGGATATCAACACAGTTGTCAGACCTTTTGGTTGTTTGTACATCAGTAGAAATGGATAGTGAATGTCAGTATATTATTGCAACAATGGCAAAGGTGTGAGCACAGTCTTGGTTGAAGGGAGCGAATGAGCCAGTAGTGTAGATGGGATGTAACAAGAGCATCCTGGCTGTGCAGTCAAAGTAAAAATAAACATGCTACCTAATAAAACCACAATATTTCATCACCCAGTGGGTGGTCTCTTAATGTCGTCTCCTTAATGTTACTCAACATAGAAACAGAGGCCTTTCCCATGGCAGGCACAGAGGGGCTAATCGAGAGGCACTAGACGATTCCTGGTGAGCCGGGCTGGTTGTTGGCCCCGTGCAGTGACAGGGTCCATGAACACAATCACTTTGTAAATGGATCACGCAGGCTGTCACGTTTGGTTCTTTAAATAAACTCTGACGTCTACTGTGAGTGCATTTATGACTTTAACTCAACATCGACTTCACATGTGAGCTTTTATCAGTGGGCCACTGGGCCGGTGGCTCAATGTGAAAAAAATAAAATAATAATAATAAAGAGAGAGAGAGAGAGAGAGGGAGAGAGATTCATTTGTGTGTGTGTGTGTGGTGATTAGCCCAGTGGAGCAGACTGCACAGCCCATTCTGGTTCAATGAGGCCGTCATCTCTTGTTTTTTGTAGTTTATGGTTACACACACTCTCTTCACCTCCCTACACTCGTATTTAAGTCTAATTCACTCGCCAAAAAGAGACAAACACAATGAAGTTACAGATGACTTTGACTGATTGCATTATTTTTCACTGTTATTTTTGTAGTGAATGTGTGATAGTGTTCAGTGGCAGCAGCAGGACTGTATTTCATAGTATGCACAAGAACCGCCTGTTTAGGTTTCCCACTAGGGTTGCCACCCGTCCCGTATAATACAGGATCGTGCCATATTTTAAGATAAAATGCTGCGTCCTGTGTTGAACCAGTTAGTCAATGTCAAGTAAAACCTAACTAGTTATGGTCCATGAAGTGTTGTGCACCAATGGCTCACCAGGTAGAGCGCAAATTTTAAAGGCTTACATTTCAAGTCGAACTCGAGGCCCGTTTCTGCTTGTCATCCGCTTCCCTCTCTAATACTAATTATAAAGCAGTATTACACTGCATCATTTGTTACCCTTCATATTTTTACGTTATAAGCACAGGAAAGAGTGCGTTTCCAAAAATATTTGCAAAAGTCGGCATCAAGCAGGCAACCAATTCTTTCATTTAGCTAAATAAACAAACAAAATCATCGATTCAAAAAAAAAAAAAAATGTATGCACAGTCAGTGCAGGATTATGGCTGCCAAATAAGACAAATAACACAATCAGCTGCTGCTGAAAATAAACCTCAGCACTCTCTTGTTGGGAAGCCTCTGCAGCCTTCAGAGGTGAACCTATACTTTCATCCACTATTTTGGAACGTGTCAAGAGAAGAGAGGGAATCAATTATCTCCCATATTGATCAGAAACTTCCGTCCGTTTTAAAGCTTGCCATTGATTCCTTAATTGAAACATTTGCTGTGAGTTGAGCCCAGGTCCTGTGGCAGCAGCTGCATCGGGCCGGCTTTGCATTTTCCCTCCGCTTATCGACGTCTCGTTGCGCTACAGCGGCCAGTTGAATGCTAAGAGGATGTAGAAGTTGCAGTGAGGAGGAGGAGATGGGGGGGGGCATTGTGCTTTCATCCTGTATTACCTGGCTGTGGCCTGTATTATTAGGCTGCACATCGGCTTACAGCTGTGATTAGACACATCTACAGTAGAGCACTGAATGAAGGGATACTAAGTCACCTGTCTGATCCTCACACAAGCTACGGAGGGAAACTTTCCTCTTTATTTCCAGTCTGGTAGAAATCAATAGGGATAGTGTATCATCAGCATGGCTGCTAGTAACAGTCATAATAAACAGACGAAAAGCTGACGCCTTTATTCCTCTGGTAATGGCGTCACAATCATTTACAGAACCATTCTTGGTGCCAATCCCACCGACCCCTCCCTTACCTGTGTTGCTTGTTGCTACATCTGCTGCCTACAACACCCCTGCGTATCTTATTCTGTTTCCCAAGACAAACGCTCTGTTCCGTCTGTCTTTAGTTCAAGCTGTTGCAACCACCATCTGCAAAAAAACACTCAAACTGGACTAAGGACTCTTATTATTGACATTCTCACTGATACATGAAGCTGAAGCTCCACCCACTCATGTCTCCTGTCTTCTCTGTCTGCTGCTCCTGTTTGTCCCATGCACACTCTTGCAGAGCCTGTCTTGTTGCTCGTGAATGCTAGCAGCCTGTCTCCTGTTGTGTGATAGACTGAATGTGATTTATGTGAGGCTTGTTGTGATTGTAGATCAATAATAGGTGTTGAAACATTTCTTTGAATGTGTGCTCCTGTCCTTTTATCTTTTGGTATTCTTTTTTCGGTCCTGACCCCTCTAGTTAAATGGCTTTGCCGTCCGCCAGGCTGCCACTGTGAATAAGAAAGTGTTCTTCATATCTAACCTGTTTTAATTAAAATAAAAATAAATGACATGTGGTGGGTGAACTGTGCTGAGTTTATGTTAAACCACTAACAATGTATCAAGTGACAATGTGAAAAAACATGAACGCACAGAGAATTATCAACTGAATACGCAGCTCTTCACAGCTTTACAGAGCTTTACAGTGAGCTTCAGGTGTTCACCCTGACATTTTTTCTGTTTCAAATGGTGGTGTGACCAGGCCATTACACTGAACATGGGCGCTGGAGTTTATTTTAAGGTGATCCCACGTGATGCTATAAATAATCACTAGTGGCCCAAGGGTGTATTATTCTGCTGCTAAAGATAGTCCCAGTAAATACAGTATTCCCTCCTGTCATAGCAGTGTTTGCTAAAAACTACAGTGGCCAGGTGTTTTATTGAGCCTTTTTAAAAAAATAATAAAATAAAACTACATGTGGCCTGCACATCTTTAATAACAAGGGTGCTTGATAATCTACTGAGTAACAGACACATTGGTTGATTTTGATCTTTTCATAGAATTTGCTGTCAGGTGGGTGGCACTGCACTGGAGAAAGCAGTGAGCTAAGCCATCCATCTGTCCATCTGTCCCATTCTTGTCAACACAATATCTCAGTAACGCACTGACAGCACTTCTTGAAATTTGGCACAAATGTCCACTTGGACTCAACAATGAAGTGATTAGATTGTGGTGGTCAGAGGTCAAGGTCGTCAAAACACGGTTTTGGTCTTGTGAATGCAATATCTCAGTGACACCTTCAGAGAACTTCAGCAAAGGGCCAAGGGTCGGACTCAAACCTGTGAGACTGCAGATGGGATTAAGACTTTTAACAGGTGAGCCACTGGGGTGCCACACAATGAGCTCTGTCTGTAGAAGGTAGCCACACGTGTATTTTCTCACAGTGCACAGAGCTTGTCTTTCACTTCTCAAATCCACTTGTAGGCTACAACTAGTTTGCTTTTACTTGATATTACATTATTCACACGATCCCATATTATACCGGATGAGTGGCAACCCTACTGTGACCTCACAAAACACTTGCAAATTTCATACACTAATTATGACACAAACTAAAATGTCTATAAAGATAAAAAGTGATGATCTTTTATTTCCAAATGGTGAAAGGTCAACTTCACTGTGACATCATAATGTTTTGCAAAAACAATTCAGGAAGGAGGGATTGTGACCATATTTTCTGCAGCTTGGCTGGTTGGCAGAGGGATACAACCACCAGGCGGTAATTCCAGTTGTATGTGATGTTTTGTTCTAAACTTTAGCCTTCATTGTTGTTTATGTAGTCATTCATATTTAATGCAATAGAGAAGGGACTTTAAAAATATATTTCAAAACTGATGTTTCATTATCCCAGTGTTAAAAAGTGAACTAATTCTAAGATATAAAAGGAATTGTCTGAAGGGTAAATAACATCTCTTTTCTCTAACTCAAATTAACATTAACATTTTGGTTGAAATGACCAATTATGTAGCCGTGGACTGATTGGACTTTAGTTTCAACAAAACAGCAGTTGTTGCTAGAAAATTCCCCCATTCTTGTATGCGCTGTAGTTGTTAGTGCTAATTGGATGTTGTAGGCCTGATCCTCGATGCCATGTATATAATGGCAAGAAAAAGTAAAACGCTTTGGAATTATTTTCATTTGAGTATAAACTTGTTTTAAGATATGGTCAAATCTTCATCTGAGTTACAGTTATGAACAAACACAATCTATTTTAACTAACAACGCACTAATCCTTGTATTGTTCTGGGCCATAGGGAATACATTATTCAAACATTCACACTGTAGGCTGGAAAAGTGTGTGAACCCCTCGGCTAATGACACGAACAAAAGCTAACCGGAGTCAGGAGTCAGCAAATGTGGAGTCCAGTCCTTCCACTGATTAAAACATTCTTAAACATGTTGAGTTTACTGCTCACAAGAAGCATCTGCTGATATGCCTTGCAAAAAAAAGAAATCTCAAAAGAAGATCAAGAACTGTTGATTTACATAAAGCTGAAAGGGTTACAGAGTCATCTCAGAGAGTTTAGATATTCATCATTCCACAGTCAGGCAAAATGGAAATGATTTAGATCTGTGGCTGCTCTCCCTAGAAATGGGTGCCCAGCTAAGACAGTCTCCCTCAAAGACTGGTCCACTAATTTGTTTAAATATCCTGTTATAAATGCAGTGTTTCTCAAACTGTCGGAGTCACCACACAGCGTACTAGTGAGGACTGTATAAGTGTTGTTTTCAATATTAAATCAACTCATACGTCAAGTCAAAGATTATTATTTGAATTGACTGTTTTTTTTTACAGTATTGTTGGACTCTACGTCAAAAATGATCAGTCTGACATTTGAAAGGAAATGTGGATGAAGGTTACAGTTATTCTGCCCTGGGATTGTGCTGAATTTCACCAGCTGTCAGTGTTAACAATCATACACAGACAACGGACAAGATCATGGACTCATGGAATCAAATGAAACCTCAGACATAACAGACACAACAGGGAACTGTGCGCGTTAAGTTTTACTAGTCATGTAGTCACCATGACTGAGATTCGTATTGCGTTTGATGACATATGTTCATATGCGTGTGATCATTTTGATGCTACATAAATAGCACCACTTGTTGCCCTGTAGTGTGTGAGGCGCAGGGGTTGCCCCAGACAGGGACAACCCGATGGCTGAGTTGTCGGAGCAAATACCACATGGATGCAAATTCCCTGTGCAGCGAGTCCGAGGTTCAACTTCTGGCCGGCCCAACATTTTGCTGTGCATCTCTTTCGATCCCAGCGTTTCCTGTCCTGTCTCTCTTCACTGTCGTTGAGAAACACTGAGCTAAGAGGACTCTGGAGCAGTAATGTTCTGAAGAAGCTCAGATCGCTGGAGCTGGTGAACGTCTCTGTTCATGAGCGGACCACAAACAGATCATGGAGCGTGATTTTCCACTTCTGTTAGCAGACTTAAAGATGCCTTTGGGGAAAAAAATATTACACTTCTCTGGTTTTACTTTCATTTTTTTTTTTTTTTTACATATGAGTGGAGTGTTTCCTGCATCAGTGTTATAATGTACATCATCAAGTCTGAAATCAAAACATGCTTAATCTAATTACATCACATTTATTTTGGCTACACGTAGAAGTTAATAGGTTAATAAAGTCTAATATGCACCCTGGTTTCACATGTACTCTGTCTGACCTGTGCTCGCCTCCAACCACAGTTTATATCATTTCCTCACTCACGCTGCTTTACACCTGAGGAGACCCGAGAGCAAAGCCTTGAAAAATATGTGCACTGAAAAAGAAAAATTCATAATGGAAGGTGATGCTTCCTGGTAATAAAGTGTGTGCAGTAGAGGTGGTAATAACTCCTGACCCTATTAAATTAATTAAGCCACAGCTTATCATAATGGTGGGATGGAAGGGAAGATGGGGAAAAAATGAGTGTGGCGGAGGCTGGTGGTAGTCCCTTTGAAAGCTCCTCGTTGATGAGGCTGGAGGGTAGGTGCACTGAAGAAACGCATAACTTATTAAATTAGTGTCGGTCTCCATGGGATGCACAATAATTGTCCTCCTTGTCATTAAATTCAGCCTGCTTTTGGCTGTGCTTCACAGGTCTCTGCAGCCAGCCAGACACACGGGTCCACAGACGCTGCTATCTGCATGCTCTGGTGTCGTGTGTGTGTGTGTGTGTGTGTGTGTGTGTAAGCATATCTAATTTCAAAGTTAAGGTGAACACCAAAGGATAAGTGCATTACAATTTGGGTATCATTGCGGTAGTTTTGTCCATCATTCATTTTAGCAGCAACATTGCACAAGTGAACTGATGTTTCATTGTGGTAGATAATGTGTGTATGTAAGTGTGAATATATAGGAACAGTCTATATATGGATGTCTAATTGCAGGGCTGGAGATTCAAGCCACGTTCCCTCCTGTTCATAAATGTTCTTGAGCAGTCCACCATCTGTGCATGGATGGGTGAATGAGAACCAAATTGCAGAGCCCTTTGTCTGTTTGCATTTACACTGAAGCTTTAAACCAAAGTGACTTACAAGTGAGGGCCATCATGAAGCTTCAGTGTAGTAGACGCACTAAGTACTAGATCTACTCAGTAAGTGCAAGGAGATCAATTGAAGATGCAGTGAAATGCATCGTTAGATGAGTGAGGGTGTTAGAGGTGTAGGGAGAGGCGGTGCTATCAGAAGAGATGAATCCTCAAAGTAAAGATCCACCTGCTCTGACAGCTTTCGCTAGCTTGTTCCACCATCAGGGAACCACAGACCAGAGCAGTCTGGACTGAGATTGTCGTAAGTGCAGGGACAGAAATACTGATGAAATTCCTTGGAGGAACACAGTGGCCCAAGAAAGAGCATAAGGCTGAATGACTGAGTCCAGGTAGATGGGTTCAGAAACAGATGTTACTCTGAAAGCAGTATTAGCGACTTGTGAGCTTCATGGTCATTTTGGCGGCTGCAGATTGTGGTGCTGTTGAATTGTATTGTATTGTATTGTATTGTTTGGTACACAGACAAGCATTTCTGTTGTTTTGGTTTATATCAATTGCTTGTTATCCATTTATGTTTAAGGCAGGAGACACAGTGGATTCGTAACTTGTGCGCGGCAGCTGCAGAACGTCACGGCTGCGTTGCGTGATGCAGCGATTCTATTTTTCTTTTTTTTTAACCAGTTTAGCAGCTGCATGTGGAGACAGTGGAGCTTTAGAGGCATTTTCTGTCAATAATAAATCAGAAATTAATCAAAAATGAAGAGAAATCCAACATTAAAGTATCCTGCAAACTCTCTGTAGACAGAAAGCGCTGCAGGAGCAGTGACACAGCAGACACACAGCCAGTGTGAACACATGATGCAGGCAACAGAAAATGAAGCATTAAAGCAGTGACTTACAAGATTTCTTGAAAACCATAACTGCTGACTCTGGATGGGAATGAACCTCATCTGTGCAGCAAATGCAGAGGTGGGGTGATATAATGCAGTGGGAATTTCACATGAAGTGTGTTAATAGCTCCTCTGACTGTGGGGAGGTTGAACTCACTTTAAATGTTGGAAGATTATCTTCAAAGCTGCTGTGAGGCCTGTTGTTGTATTCCGTCTGTAAAGAGCAAGAGAGAAGTAAAGGCTGGCTGTCTCCTTTAGATCTTGGACTTGACTCACTTGAACACCCTCCATGCTGTGCAGCCTGTGCAGCAGTCTGTGGGGACCAGCTCTGGGTGAGCAGAGTGCAGCAGCACGTCAAGCTGCTGCATGTCACCCTAGCCCTGCCGTGAGTCCAGCCCAGGCAGCTGAGGCTGCATCAGCAGCATGGAGCTCTACATCTGCTCCCCCACTGTCCGATGCCTCTGTCACAACCCCCCCTAGTCCAACACCATTCCCACCATTAGCTTAACATTCTTCCAGGGTTGCTGCAGCAAGCTAACTGATGCGGTTGCTATCACAAGTAGGTAACAGTTACTCCATAGAAAAAGGGAAATGTAAATCTGAAAAAATGGAAATTTGGATTATGTTGAAAAGGCCCTGAATAAACTGTCATTTTTTACTAATGTGTTTAAAAGTAGGTTGTAATTTGAACATTACAATTTCTTCTTAATCTGGCTTGACCGCCACTTTGTTCCACTTACATACAATACAGTGAACTGAAGATGAGATTTCAAAATTATCACTGGACCCACTCAGTGTCCATATTGTATTCTGGTTGGTGATTAGTTAGGGAGGGCGTCCTCTGTTGGAGCATCTTTTTACATGGTTTGGCCTCTAACATGAAAAAAATATAAGATATAAGAGGTCCCACCCTAAGGAGGACAGCAGGAGCCCCCTCTCCTCTGCCCCCCCCCCCCCACCACCTCACACAGACTGCTCCCTCCCCTCTCACCTGCCCTGCAGGTGTTGCTGGAAAAATTATTGAAATTATTTAATTTATTTTTTAAATGATACTGAGATTTGATTTAACCAACAGCTCTTATATATATTGATCTCCCTCTTGTCTCTAAAAAATAGAGGAGAAGGTAGCTGATTGGTTAGGATAAAACAAAAGGAAATAAATCCCATCCCAACAAAAAAACAAAAAAAACAGAAAACATAGCTATTATGAACTTTATACCAGGTTAAATAAAATAAAAGATAAGACTACTCAGAAACCTGAAAAATAATTGAAACGTAATACCATAAAATAAACCTGCGGTGCTGCTCAGGTAGCTGGGATTCTCCTGTGTTTAAGCGTTGAAGTACATTGAGGACATCAAAAAAAAACTTCTCATTTACACTTACATATCAAGTGTATTTTTCCCCTTTCACAACTCAAGTGTTCAATGCCAAGTTTAGCACTATCATTTCTATTTTTTGTATAATATCTGGTAAGTCAGGCTCAGTACAGTATGTATCATCAGCACTGTTAGGAGAAGTGATAAGTGAGGAGGCTCCCACTTGAGGTGAGAAATGTGGCTGATTATTGGGCTCAGGAATTTTGATGGCAAGTCTTATTATCTGCTGGAGTTTGTCTTTGCTGAGCTGCTTAAACACAATAATGCCCTCGTTTCTATATTGGGTTCTCCTTGTGTGCCTGACATGATGAGGAGTAATGGCCTTTTAAATGGAAATATCCAGCAGCGTTTGCTCAGGGAAGGAGGCTGCTGGGATCAGACTAGTTTTTAACCGTCACCTCCCCTGTGGAGATCTGACAGGCATCCGAACTCTTCCCTTCCTAATCCAATAAAAGTCACCTTTTTTTAGAACACATTCGTACCAGTGGTGCTGCACAATCCAGAGGGCCCCGATTGGTAGAGATCTGGGAACGCGACAGGGATTATGGATATCTGATGTCACAGGATTCCTGGATAGGGGTGGAGTTTGACAGTGTTTAATTGAATCTGAATCCTGTGTCGTATCCACTTACTGAATCTGAATCCTTTCAAATTCCCATTCAACATTTTTTTTTTTAAATCAGTTCTGGTGGTGGGGATTGAAGACATTCATCAATGAAATATCCTGCTCTTATTTCAATCGGCACAGTGACTTAACAGTTCAACTGTTTTGTTACAAAAGATATTTGGTAGTTTTAATTGTTATTTAGGGACAAACCAGACAAGAATGACACCACCACAACTACAGTAACTAACGATTGAAACTAAACCACAGACTGTGCTGCAGGGTTGTATATATTTTGTCCCTGCTCTGTGACCTTCATTAACCCTGTCCTGACTGGTGTGAGGGACACAGCGTTTACACTCATCCCTAATCCAGGCAGCTGTGCCTCAGCTTGTAGAGCAGGTTGTCTTCTGATAGCAGGGTTGGCAGTTCGATCCCCAACTCCACTTGTCTGTATGCCAAAGTCTCTTTGGGCAAGACACTGAACTCCAAGTTGCCTCTTTTGTGGAAAAAAAAGAGGCAAACGTTTTTGGCATCTTAATCTATCATTGATCAATTCATAAACTAACTGTTTAGCACAACATGATGGTGGGAATACCATGTCAGTTCCATGCTGCTTTCTCACCACAAACAAACTGAGTCACTGTTGTAGTGGCAGCGTGCTGCGACTCAGCCTTTCAGTTGATCCGTGTGGTTGTTTTATCTGAGGAGGAATGACACCACACTCTGGTCTTCTCATCAAATTCTAAACAAGCCAAACTAAGCAGTCAAACACTCCGAAGCCTGTCAGTTATCAGGGTGTCATCACAGCCTCACAATTCCAGGAGGCTCTACATGCTGTTTCAGGGGCTTTCTCCTGCAGATTACAGTTTCACTTCCACTAACAGTTTCTCAGTATAACTGCAAATAGAGCCCCAGTTTTCTAAAGCAACCTTGGATGGAAAAATAAAATACAGTATTTTCTCAAATTATTCTTTGTTTGAGGCAGGCATTTATTAGAGACAGGCCTTTGTTTGCCTCAGATCCAGAAGATAACAGGTCTTTTTAATTCTAACTCCGTCTGGTTTATAAATATAGTATTTATGTTAAGGAGCCTCATTTTGATCCACTCCCATTTGTTCTATTAAAGTTACTGCATTATGCTGTAAATACAAATGCAACACTTCCTGTAAGTGTTTCAGTTGTGTTTCAGTGGACAGAAACCCTTCATTACTTAACAGGGCTTTTATTGTAAAACATTTGCAGGCATGCCATATGCAACAACAGTCAACGGGATTAACCCGTTTTGCCCCACTGGCAACAATTGTTGCCAAAGTGTATCACTGTCATTTTCGACTCACAATAAAAAATCTCAAAGGTACTAATGCAGCTTTTTCCACTTATATGCTAGTAGACAACTTAGACAAAGGTTTTGATTTCTAAAAAATGGTTTCCAAGTGCTTCCTATCGCATGGCATCATCTGCTTCCTGCTCCTTCCGGCTGAAGAAATGGCGGTTGCAAATCTTCCTGGACAGAGGTCATTTTCATAAATTTCTTATGATTATCCCCCCAAACATATTTATAATTATTTAATCATTCAAGTCTCTAGAGTAAAAAAATTGTACCTAGGATAAATATTTTTTTGTTTATGGGCTTATTTCTGTGAGTGGCAACAATTGTTGCCAGTCATAAAAATGCTATTTTTCATAAGTACAAAATGGAAAAAATAAATACATAACATGATTCAGAGGGACTCAACTGATAAACTGATATGCCTTACAACTCTGAAAAAAATCTGGGCACAAACGGGTTAAGGGATGATAAAGCGAAGCGGATCAGAATGAATGAATGAACCAAATACTTTAGATGACAGACACCAGGAGTTGACCCACCCTTGTTTTTTTCCCCCGGGCTGTATTTGTGTCAACCACACCCCCGACTATTTTTGGACATCCTGGCTGTTAACTGACTCCTGGTTTTTAACTGAGGCAATATATACTGAATCTTATTGAAACTGCCTTTTGTGTTTCAGCCGTGAGTCTTGCTTGTGCTGCCCAGCCAGATCAGCCTCCAGCTCTGTGACTGCTATCCACTACAACAGAACTGCTGTTGTCTACAGGCTGCCTGAGAAGGTGGAGGAGTATCACTTGTACCATTCTCATACAGTATATCAGGTGTTGTTTCCAGCAACACAGGTGTGAACACACTCGATAACAAACTCAGAAGGTGAAATTTGTGCTTGACTGAAAACATTTTCAAACAGTATGATTTGGTTTTACAAGAGAAATGACACCAAGAATGAGGAATCTAATGAACCCCACTGAAAGCTGAGTCAGGAAGTTGATCTCCTAGAGCATGCCTTCTACGTCACATGCACCTTTTTCCCGCTCATCTCTGAGCAGCTCATTTTTGTTGTCATCCAATCACAATCTGACACGGTGGCCTTTAGCCAATTGCTTGTAAGCTATCAGAGAAGGTGCTCTCTCTCTCTCTCTCTCTCTCTCTCTCTCTCTCTCTCTATCTCTCTGCTGTCATTTCAGCACTGTGAACATTTCGTGACCCACCTCCTCCCTTCACCACCTCAGCCCTGGATGCCTGAACATCTCCAATCCAACCATCTGACCAGAAGTTTCCCTCGTGAATCTCATCCCCAAACTTTTCAATGGGAACAATCTGTCTCCCACACAATGGATGTGCTAAGAAAATAACATATTTTGACCATAGCAGTTCAGTGGTTGTTATAGTGCCATCGTCTGGCCAGTGCCGTAATATTTGTTTCCTTGGCGACAGAGGAGCTTTGAACATGATCCAGACAATGCTGTGGAAACAGAAGCTGTCAGTGGCTTATATCTACGTGAGCTTCCTCTGTTTGCCATGCAAAGCACACGCTCTAATCAGACAACTAGTTTCCTCATTTCATGCCACCTCCTTGTTTGTAGTTGCTGTAGGTGGAACATGACATGATAAAAGCTCTCTCCGTAGAACTGCCAAATGTCAAGACAGAGAAACACAGGGACAAATACTGATGGAAAGAGAGAGAGAGAAGACTGTGATATAATGAAATAAGGAATGAACAATGGAATGACAGAAAAATGAGAAGAATGATGAAGAATGTGGAATGCGGGCTTTGGTGACCTATAAATCACAGAGAAGTTTTGGACAAGAGGGGGTTAAAAAAGACGACACAATTAGAGCTCCTCACTGATGTGCAGCTTAGCAACAGGACGCTCGGATGTTTCTCCCCAAACAAACAAACAAGACGCAGACGAGGAGAGTCTCCAGGAGAGTTGGTGGGAGCTGATAATGAGGACTCGCCTGTAAACAGTCACTGAATCACTTTATGAATTTGATCTGTGACATACACAGAGGGGAAGCAGACACATTCTGTTAATTAGCATAGCTAATTAGCCACAATGCAACAATAATTAATTTAAAAAGTGATATTTAAATTAATTATTGATTACATTAATTAAGTCAGAGGGGGTAAGGGGAGTGTGGGTAATTAAGATAAATGTTAAATGTGTTGGTAATTAGGTTAGGATTGGAGGGAGATGATGATGATGATGTAAAGACAGGAGTCTCGGGGAGGGGCAGCAAACTGTCATGTGGCTGTTCGATGTATCACCAGGGCACAAGGAGAACAAGATGGAGAAAGATTTGTAAAGAAAGATAAGGGGGGGGTCAAATATTTCTCCAATACAGCTGAAAGTTGTTCAGTCACATTTCTACTTGAGTTAAAGTACTGAAGTACTTGACGTTAAAATACTTCAGTATTCAAAAGTACATTTTTCATGTCAACACATTGTTATATTGTTCCACATTGACTGAACTTAATGACTCTGGAGCTATTTGAGCTTTTTTTTTTTTTTTTTTAACTCGCCCCACCCCTGACAAAACAGCACTGCAGTGAGAACGTTTGGTTATAGTAAACACAGCAAACATTTGAAATGAAAGGAATCTTTCTATATTCAAAGATGGACTTAAGATCCGTGGTCTCTGGTGAAGAATCATCTTCCCCAATCCTTATCTAATGTAGCCACCGTTAGGACACTGCCAGGGTAAAACCGAGCTGTACAACAATGCAGCAAACACGACATGATTGTCAGTGTAGGAGCTGGCTGTGACTGTGGCTTTCTGTGGCAAACACAGTGTTTGCTATATCACATTTTTCAAAATAAAATAAAATTAATTCCACTGACTAAAAAACTCTGCTTCAGAGTAATGAGTACTTCATAGAAATGTGGAGTCAAAAGTACAATATTTGTCCCTTAAGTGCAGTGGAGTTAAATTATGTTTCCAAAAAATATTAATACTCAAGTAAAGTACAGATACTTGAAAAATGTATTTAAATGTACTTGCTGCCCTGTTAAAATGATAAGCATTTAGTGAGGGCTTTCACAGCAGTTTGGGCTTGAACGTGGTAACACACTATCTGCCATCGAGGAGTGGCTGTCACTGACACATTATCCTCTTCCTCACCAGCCAGAGAGAAACAAATGGCTTGAAACAGGGATTTCTATCTGCATTAAATCTGAGCTCAGGTTCAGATAGGTTCATAAACTTTCCATGGGTAAATATCTGTCTCTGTCATTACAACTGCTTTCCACCGATCCCCTCAGAAAGAGTCTATGAAATGAGTGAGTCAAAGACAATCAAACAAATACGTGCATGTAATGTTCGTCCAGCTTTATAAGGTCTCATCTGTTGGAAATGGAAGGTTTGTCCAAAAGAAAATGAGGAGAACAGAAGGCAGATTTACCTCCAAATCTGTTGACAAGCCAAATGATAATGTGATGGAGTGAGAGAGACGGAGCGAATGCCAGTGAGAGGGTGATCAGATCGGGTGGGAATAGGGAATAGATATGCAAGGTAACTCAATTAAGGGAGGCAATTTCCACCCTCCCCTCTTGCCCTGAAAGAACTAGAGCAAGTGAAGCCACTTACAATTGTGTCAGAGGACAAATGGAACACAGAGGCAGAAAAAAAGCTCATACATTTGAAGAGCGGAGGACTCAGAAATACACCAGAACCTGCACGTTCCGACAAAACGAAACCAGCTTGATGAATGTCAGGGACTGGAACAGAATCAAGTGTTGTTTTAGAAAGAAAAGCCCAGTAACAACTTCAAAAGAAAAAAAGTTAAAAGGAGAGAAAACAGATGATCATCTGTGAGAGATGACTGAATTATATTTATTAGTCACAGCTTGTTATCAGTTATTCCTCTGTGCAGCAGAGCTCTTTCCTCATCAAAAACAAAAACAAACATATTACATTCAATTTGGTCTGATGGTGGTAGGAAAAGCAAAGGTCAGGGATTCAAAAAAAAAAAAAACACCAGAAAAATGACAGTATTGGATGTTTGTTCAAATCAAGACCCCAGAAACTGTGGTGGTTTTGGGCGTCGTGGCCACAGTCAGAAGAAGAGTGTGTCAATAAATTTGTCCAGGTGGTCCGAAGAGGGTAAGACGTTTTAGAGGACCATCCACCAGCCCACCACAGCCAGCTGGGCAGCTAAAGCTAATGTTATTGTTTGTAAAGTTATTAACTGCGGGGTTGTTATATTTGATAGCCAGTGTTGTATTGAGGTCAACCCATCATGTTATTCTGGACATCAGAGCCGCTTGCCAACTGGAGCCAGAGGGACTGGACCAACTGCAGGGCTGGTGGAGCAGCAGCTGCGCTGCTCAGGAAATCAAAGCATCACGAAAATACAGTGTCTTACCCTGTTATCCTGAGAGCACTGAGCCTGTCACACAGCACTGTGGTAACAACTGTTACCGTTACAGAACACAAGCACAACCACGTTGTAGTTGCATTAGTCTAATGTGTCTATCAGAGAATTTTATTAACAGTAGGAGAGTATGGACCATTAAATGAATGAATGGCATTCATACACAGAGACCTGTACTGCCTGCTGCAGAAGCTACCACAGTTCTCACAGGAAACTAAAGCAATCCAGGACTGATCATCAGTATCCACTCCTAATAAAATGCCACAGGAGTGAGCCCTAAAACCCAGAAATTAGTTAGCATTTTAGCATTTCCTGTTCACCTGCCCCAAAATTGATTGTTTTTTGGTTAGAAGGCTGAAATAAGGTCTGTGGTTAATACAAACTCAAGACATTCTGACATTTTGATGTTTCTGTCTATGTCAGTAAATCCCCCAGTCCTTTGCAGCTCTTAAAATTTGCCTCCAGTTGCTAAAACTGTCTTATGTGGCTACAGAGGTTGACAGGGATGTTAAACGTCATCACACCAAACAGTTAAACCGATCTACTCACCAGTCCACCTTTACAGCCCCGTAGTGTTTATACTCACGCTGTTACAAACTATTACTAACTTTGTAAGAGGAAAGGCTTTTGGGGAAGAGGTAAGAGCTAAATCAAGTTGGAAGTTTAGTGGTGGTGATGTTTAAGTCATGTGACCGTGGTGTAGTTTGTTTATAGCCTTACATGAGCTTTTTACTTCTGGTGATTGTATTTAGGCTTGAAAAATAATAAAAAGCAGTGTTAATTCATGAAGATTATCCTGCTTAACAAAACATGTAGCATCATCAACCATAAAATCTTGTTTGTCACTGAGTTTAGTAATTTAAAAGCCAGTGTAAAAATCTCACTGGCTTTTTGTCAAGGCAACCTGGGCGACGCTAACATCCGGGTTTAGAATAGCACGTCATCCATGCAGCACTCTATGACCAAGTAGCTTTAGTTCTGGCTAGCCAAGTCACTAATGCTTGCCTTCAGAGTGACTTCTGGGTCTGTACCCATCTACTTGAACTCAAACTCACCTTATGCTCCTCGGCCGCTGCATTCCGCCAGGGAATGTCGTCTGGCATTTCTATCCCTGCACACAAGGCGATCGCACTCCAGCCTGCACTTATTAAACAGATGTGGTACTAAATGAAAGATTTCCTACTGCACTGAAGCTTCACTGATGTCCTTCACTTGTAAGTTGCTTTGGATAAAATGAGTAAATGTAAATATAAATGTTGTTGCCAAACTCTAACCAAGCTTAAACCATAAAGATGATGATGAACGCTCCTATGACTCTTTTGTGTTAAGGTCACATGAGTCATTTTCACATATTAGGTGTTAGAACCACTGTCACCAAATAATCCCAATTCATCCTCTGTGGACCATTTATAACCATATTTTAATATTTCATGGCAGTTACATACTGCACATACGCTACATCCACAGCAGATAGGAAATACCCAGGTAGGTTTGAATCTACTGTTAATGTCCAGTAAATGTTCTTCAGATATAAGAATCAATTTCAAACTAGCGTTGTGGTTAATTTAATGTAGATCAAGTACATTTAACAAATCTTTACAGCTTTTGATTGCATGTCTTCATCAGTCTGGTTTTCTGTTGTTCTACCTCATACCTCTTACCTTTTCATCTCTCTCACACACACACACACATGCACGCACAAACACATGGACACACAGAAACTCACACACACATCCCATCCATCTCTTCTCCTTTCTCCTCGGTCTCATTTTCTGCTCTAAATAATGATGCAGCAGACTCAAATCTCAGGCAGCGAATAAGAATGAATTTCTCTGGCCTGCCTCACAGATGGAACCTTTCAGCAGGCCATTCTATTTATGTTCCAATCCAATCCAGCCGTGACTCACTCACACCATTACTTTCATTCGGGATTATTGCAGTATGCTTGTCTGCTCTAACTGGAGAATGTACCTGGCTGAAGTTTCAGGCGGAATTTCAAACAATCTAAATGCAGCCCCACGCTGTGCAGACGTCACTGCAATCACACACCTTCACAAAGAAAGAAATAATGACTTCAGTTTACTTTAATGCACAGCGGTGAGCCGTCTCACTCTTCTGTCTGTCCAGAGACAGTCACGTGTAATCACTGTGCTTTAGCTCAAACTGCTGTCTGCTCCTATTGAGGCCTATGGATTACACATCTATTTTCGATTTCAGGTGTTTTGTACTCAATCAATTTTCACAGCATCTCCATTAAAAGATAAATCCAGCTTATTACACTTGGGTCTTATTTTGGTAATGGACATTTCATACACCAGTTACCTGTTGAGATTGGGGACTGGAGAGACGTTACTAAAAAGAAATCTGATGACTGCCTGAATGTCATCAGACTTTGTTAACGCTGTAGGAACAGCCTCAACTACAGACATGTGCCAAAAAATGGCTTCATAAAAATAACAGAGCCTTAATGTTCAAACCAGCATTTAACAAAAGACGTTCAGCCTCATAATAATAGAATAAACCAGAACAAAGGAAGACAAGTTAGGTGACATAGACTGGCACAAAGCATGATTGTCTCCTTTTAAATGTTGTATTTCAAATTAAATAACACAAATCAATAAAAAAAAAAAGCACAATATCTACACTAGCAAGAAAACTATTTCACAATTGTCAAGTCTTAAGTCTAAAACATATTTTCGTTAGAATTCAAATCCTCAAAACTGACAACAAAGCCACAAAGAAAAATGTAAGTGAATTGTATCATGAAGACTTGTTTGACTATTTACAATATTTTTTTTTTTTTGATTTATTGTCCTTTTACTAGTTGTTCATTTGATTAATGTTTTATGTTAATTGTTAAATATCAAATCATATTTATTTGGATATTTGGATATGTATTAATTATTTTGCCAATATACATGTATCCATCCATCCATTAGCTATACAGTTTATCCTTGCATGTCAGGTTGTGTGGGGTTGGAGGGGGGTGGGGGTGTCTATCACAGAGCTGACATACAGAGACAAACAGCAGGATGTTGGTTTATTTAAGACCTGTATTATCTTGCTCCAAATTCAGTCAAATTCATATGGAAGATAAAACAAAGGTGAACGCTGCTCTGTAGAACTGCAAACATACTACAACAAACTGAAGAGTCACTTACTAGCTTTTTCTGGAGCTTGCTATCTCAACAGCTGGAGTTTAATCAATTTACTGTTTTACTGATGAAGACTATTAGATGCAGTTGAAACCTCCAGAAAAGGTGAGTAGACATCTATCACAGTTTACAGCTTTGACCTAATGTACTTAGGTACTTGTAGTTGTGTGTTTATGTTTGTGTGTATATATATATATATATATATATATATATATATATATATATATATATATATTCACTCCAGTAAAGAACACGTTACTGCAGCTGGAAGCTTCAGTTTAAAAACCTTCATCGTGGGCAGGTATCAGGAAACAGAACATTCATTCCAGATGATTGCTCAAATACATTAATTAGGCTGACGATGTAAATACATAAACTAATCACAAACCTAATCTGGTTACACTGTTCATTTGTTTACAACCGGTCTGATCATCTGCCTGCATTTCCATCCCCCTCCAACTTAATTGTAGGGATGGTACATAAATAATAACCCAGTAGTTGCAAACAGGAATTATCCTTCAAAGGTCCATATATTCTAAAGGTAGATGTCCATGTGTTTGTGATCATAAAGCAGGTCTAGGTTCTATATTAATACAGTGAAAGTATCAAAGCCTCAGTCCACAGAGAAATGCACACATGTTTACCTAAAATCTGCTATATTTTTATTCCATCACTCAGAAAACAGTCAGCCAATCAGAGGAGACACTCAATGCCTCTCTTCTGATTGGCTGACTGAGATGTTGTTACTAGAGCTCCTGGGAGAAGTCCGACAGAGGAGATGTAAAACTACATTGAGATGGTTTTTGGTACTGGAAAAAGTGTAAAATATGGGACCTTTGAGCTTCATATTCTAGTCTCTGTTCACTCTGTCTCAGCCCACAGTATTTGTTAGAGCCCCTAAACTGCCGAGGATGGATTACCAATCAGCCAAAGCAGGCGACTGTCTGGGGACCCCAGACCCTCAGAGGGCTCAGAGGCTCCAGGTCAGCTGCATGGCAAAGAATTCCCAGAAACTACATTTAAAATCTTATTCAAAACTACAAGTGCACGCCCAGGCCAAATGAAATCAGCGACCTTCACACTGATCACATGTTAATAAGGTTTAAATAGAGTCTAAATGAAGTGCTCCCATCTAACATTTAGTCTCAGCCCCCACTTCCCTGCAGTTTCAACTTTCTGAAGATTAGAAAGTTAAAGTGTCTGATGAGATCCAAGCTGCTCGGCCGTCCTGATTCTGCTGCCTGACGTCCATCTGCATCCGCATCGCTCCTCCTTCCATCCTCGTTTCTCCCTCCATCTGTCTATTCCCTCTCTGTTTCTCCTCCACTCGCCTCTGTCTGTCTCCTCATCCCTTTGTCTCTGTCGTTGTGAGGAGCCTCGTGTTGGCTTCACACCGTCTGCCTCTCGCCAGCAGACTGAAGCTCCCATTGCTTGAGTGATACCACCATGACAGAACCATTCTGAACACTGTGTGTGTGTGTGTGTGTGCGTGTGTGTGTGTGTGCAGACATGCGAAAAGGGTCTTTTGCTAAGTTAGCACATATGTGGTTTGAGCAGCAGATGAGTCTTTGACAGTGGCTATTGTTTTCATTGAAATGCAGCCTCTGTGTTGGTTTTATTAAAAATTAAAGCGCCTGGAAGCGTGCGTCTTTAAGGTGTCACATGCAGTCTGTGAAATGGGATTGGGAGAGGGGGCTAAATGAGCCGAGGTAACGGGGAAAATCTGGGAAAGCAGACAAGCTCCGACAGCTTCCAGACAGTCCTGTCAGTCTGTGGCACTACTTTCCAGCTCCAAAACACTGTCAGCCTGATGAAGCCATGTTCAACCTTTTCAAAAACTTTCATTTTAGTACGTGTGTACATCTGCTCTGATTCGCAAAGTGTCAACACGCTGCCCCTGGTATCTGTTCAAACTTTCAGACACTGAAGAACATGCAGCCTCACAGTTTTCCAGGGTGGAGTTCAGCCTGTTGAAGTGTGAATTACTTCAGCCCCCGCTTCTCTCTACTGTTTTTAAATGCAATTACTTTTCTGACACGTTGTGCATCGTGCGACCTCAACAAATGAGAAGGTGAGTGAGTCAAGATGACAAACAGCAGTGTTTTTTTTTTTTTTTTTCAGCTGTGTGTTCTAATAGCCTTACTTCAACTTAACGGGCTATATAGAAGCTTCTGGAGGTCACACATACATCTGTGCATCGGAGGAACCGCTCTGTGCTGTTTATTCCGCTCTGATGATAATCTCTGGTCTGTGCCATTTGTCTGTTGGTAAATTAACTTTATTCATCGGTATCATCTGAAGTGCAGATTTTTTGGGCCTAAACATTTGTGAAGTGTTTGGAGAATGCCAACACAAATTTCTATAATACACTGCACAATTAAGTCAACGGGGAAATAGGAAGAGACTACAGCCAAGCTCAAGCTAAATGGTAACCTTAGAATTCTAACTAACCATAGCACCATTATTGTGCTGATGTTTACCATGTTCACCATGTTGTCATGCTAACCTTAGCTAATTAATACTAAACTCAAATTGGAGAATGCTATTATTTTGCAGGAATTTAATCACAGACCAAGATAATTTTTTATGCGCCTAGATTAAAAATAAGGGTCAAAGTATCATAGCAATCCACCCAATCGTTGAGATATTTCAGTCATTTCCAAAATGAACAACACTGGGCTCCCAAAAAACGATCATCACTGCAGCCAGAGATTCCTGCAGGCCACTCTTTCTCTGTCAGATATCTTGCTGACGCTGCAGATCTTTTTGTCAGAGTCCCAAATCAAAAACAAGTCCAGAGTCAAAAACGACAAATCCCACCTCGAGAACAAGTCCCAAATCTAGAACAGCATGTACCACATCCAAAACACTGAAATGAATGTCAGATTTTTCCGAACAGTCTCTGTGCAGTCTTTAGGACACACAGAGGCCTGACAGACGTTTCCACTTTGTGTATTTGCCACAGAGGTGCAGGTATTCTTCTGTCACGCTGTGTTATCCGTTACTTGGCCAAATGTTGTTTGTCCTCCCTAATATCTAAATTTACCTTGGGTACGACACCACGGCAGTGACTCCACTTGCGTTAATTGAAAGTGAGATTGTTGAAGCTAACAGGAGGAGAGACAGTGCTTAGTTTTAGATTAGATGACTCTCTCTGGTCCCTGTAGCTTTACAACACTTGATTGACTTACATGCTGTTTCTCCTGATCTAATTATCTTATAGGTGGGACTGCTTTAGGGCATTCTTTTTAGATGCTAGCCTCTTTTTTTCCATTTGTCTGCTACAATGTGTGGAAAATTTTTAATGTGCCAGATGGCCACTATTTTTACCCACCGAAAGGCAGCAATCACTGGTCGCAATGGCGTATTTTCAGCCCTAAAAACTGTTTCTGTATCAGTGTTCACCCTGGATTACTGTGTGCATTTGCACATGCAGTAAGTCTTCACACACACACTCCTCTCTCCAGGATCACTCTGGCTATCTGAGCACACAGTGATGCATGTCTGACTGCACCACTGACTTTATGGGACTTGATTTAGAAAATCTCTTCTTGGAGCCAATTCACATTTCTCCTCGAGTGGTCTGTTTGTGTGTGCGCCCTTGACAGTCTGCAGACAGCGTGAATCATGCACTTATGCCACTGTGTGTGTGCGTTTGCGTGTGTGTGTTGTACTCACTGCTTCTCATGGATGTGAACCTCTTTGCATTCTGGACTCCAGCACAGCAGACAGAATCAGCATAGCTAGGGAAGACCACGATGTACAGGGTGCAGCAGAGTAGCAGGTGTAGTGTTGTAGCTGCTCACTAGGGGGAGCACACAGCCTGACATGAGCTGCTCTCCTCCTCCACTCAGCTGATCTCACACTCACTAATGAGCTGGCAGCGAGGGCGCACGTTTCCTGTTGCGGCCAAGGTCAAGTGTCGGTTCACGGAAATGAGAGGAGCGGAAGAGATGATTTATGGACAAGAGAAATCATTTAAATCAAATAACAGTAAATTTATGGTATAGGCCTGCTTATTTATGATGTTTAGGTCTGCGGACACACATCAGGAACATGAACAAGCATCAAAACAAGGGTGCTGCATGAATTATCCAGAGGACCACACACAGAAATCTTACTACATCATCAAACATACATCATATACACACACAGAAATCACTTCAGCAACATCCACAGTCTCTTCGAAAGTAGGATCACAAACTTACAGTTAATCATTTTTAGGTGTATAGTTCCATTATATCTTCAACATTGACTTATGTATTTGAAGTCATGTGTAATTACCTCCTCTGTGCACTGTTCTACTACCAAATGTACCGGGATGGGGGAGGCAGCCTCCCTGTTTTCTGATCCAGCCACTTGCACTAATCTGCCAAAGGAAAATGGATGAATCTGATTCTCTGACAGAATTCAAGACTATAAACTATATGTTAGATGACTCCTTTGATAATTGTGTCCACTCTCACTCTTGTCTGTTTCTAATATTGTTTTAGCCATTGTCTGATTTTTGTATATTTGTTTAGGCCTGGTCTCCCTTGCAGAACAGGTTTCCAAACTCTATGAGACTTTCCTGGTGAAATACTGCTCATACAGATGTGTGCCCATTTCTTTTTTTTTTCATGTTTAACACTCCTTTGTACTTCTTATATTTTCAATAATTATTTTTTTTTTTTTTACAATTTTCTAATAGCAATGTTTTGTTTAGCTGCCAGAGCAGTCACAACCTATGTGTTACACTGAATAAAGACCTTTGATCTCATCCAGGAATGTTTTTCTCTCTGTATGAATAGCTACAGTTCTATCAGAGGTGAACAAACAGAGACCATGTCAGACAGTCCAATGCTCCAGTATAAATGAGTAAGTGGTCCTTGAGATGAGATTCCTTTATCAAACGACAAATGGATATAATGCTTTGAACTAAACGTTTGCTGTTATATCCAACAAGCAAAGCACCACTTAACCCTACATGATTCTGAAGCCTGAACATTTATTTTACAGCCACAACCTCCAATTACTAAACAGAGTAAAATCTGAAGTTAGGAATTAAAAGAATAAAATATAGGGACAGAACTGATACCAGGAATCCTCTAATGAGTGTCGTTTCCATAGAAAGAAATGAGCAAAAATAACAGAACAGCTGGCTTACCTCAGTCAAACATCCACAGCAGTAGAGAGACATTAGCTGACTTATACAGAGATGTTTAGCTGTTTGTAGATGGAGGACGGAATGAGCCATATCACAGAGGAAGAGTTCATATCACCAGACTTACCCACGGAGCTGGTCTAAGAAAGTACTGAATGCAGTGTCGTTCCTATTTCCTGAGGAGAAATCCAGCGGTTTGCTGCTCTCACTGAAGAGACTGTCCCGGTTCACTGCATCCAGCCTTCTGCGTCCACTGGTCCACACATATAATAACTGCTGTAATAACCACAAAATTATCCATACATCCTCCTTGGAATCAGACCCTAGTTCAAATTTACGCCGCTAGGGGTCGTATGAGGGCCGCAGATCCGCCGCTGTCCTGCCTCTGCCCCGCTGCTGTGTGGCGGAGAGATAATAACGTTACTACTACTGGGTGTAATTATAGCGCACAGCCTTGAGAGCAGCACATGAATGGCGAATGATTCACTGCATACATATCACAACATTTGCATGCATTTACCCAGCCTCTGTCCTTAGGCTCACACAGGCCCGGCCACCGAGTCAACAAGTCCTCCACTCACTGTAATCACCCATTGGTTCATTAGATGGTACTCTCTACATCACGGGCAGGTAATGGGATGGGGGGTAGTGGGGGGGTTGGGGGTGGTCAGGACTTGGCAGCCGAGGGGTTAAATTAATAAACGTCCAGTCTTGTCATTCTCTCTCCCTCTTTCCCTTCAGGTATTCTAGAGAGAATCCAGCCCGAGCTCAGAGGGAGGCAGAGAGAGAGAGGGAGAGATAGCTCTGAGAAACAGTGAAGGGGAGATGGGCCGAGCGGACGTTGACAGGCAAACCCACCGTCCAATCAGGAGAGAGCTATCAGCGTGATTTACAGCCGCGGGGGCTGAGAGGGGGAGGTGCGATGCGGGGAAAAAAAGCAAATTGTTGAGTGAACAGCATCAGTAGAGTGGAGTGGAGGAGACCGCAGTGAGGGAGCAGGCTGCCAAGAGGACACAGAGCCAGAAAAACAAAGAGGGCCAAATCTGACATTTGTTTTATGATTAGGGACCATCACAGAATAAACATGAATTTCGTATTTTTCTAATATGGATTATGATTTCTTTTCTTCCAACTCCTTCCCAGACTGGCTTCATCACTTCAGCGGCATTGCGCTTCATTGGAATGTGCGCTGTAGCATCTCCGGGACGCAGCTGAAAAGAAAAACTGTGGCGCTAGAATAGGAAAAAAAAAGCTTCTGCAGTCATTAAAACTGCTTATTATTTTCCCAAATGTCTCTTTTTTAATGGGACAGATTTTTTCCGGACGCCTTACACATTTTTGGAGACTTTTACGCATTTTGGAGACTTTTACCTACCGACTGAAATGGGTGATGGAAATTGACATTTTGTCCATTAACAGGGGATAACAAGGTTTATGATCTTTTTTACCGAAGTGCACTTGTTTTTCCGGCGATGATTGTGCTTGTGATTGTCCTGTGTATCACGGATGGAGTGCTCTCTCAGATACGCTACTCTGTGCCCGAGGAGGCGGACCATGGCACCTTCGTGGGGAATATCGCCGAAGACCTGGGACTGGACCTTACCAAACTGGCCTCTCGCCGCTTCCAGGTGGTGCCGAGCTCCCGTACACCGTACCTGGAGGTGAACCTGGAGAATGGCGTCCTGTTTGTCAACGAGAAAATCGACCGGGAGCAGATCTGCAAGCAGAGCGCCAGCTGCCAGCTCAACATGGAGGTGTTCTTGGAGAACCCGCTGGAGCTGTTTCGGGTCGAAATCGAGGTGGTGGACATTAATGACAACCCACCCAGCTTCCCGGAGACAGACATCACAGTGGAGATTTCAGAGAGCGCCACTCCTGGCACCCGTTTCCCCCTGGAGAGCGCATTCGACCCAGACGTGGGCTCTAACGCTTTACGCACGTATGATATCACAACAAACAACTACTTCTACCTGGACGTGCAGACCCAAACGGACGGAAACAAGTTCGCGGAGCTAGTCCTGGAGAAGCCGCTGGACCGGGAGCAGCAGGCGGCGCACAGGTACGTGCTGACCGCGGTGGACGGCGGTCAGCCTCCGCGGACTGGCACCGCGCTGCTGGTGGTCAAAGTGCTGGACTCTAACGACAATGTGCCGGTGTTTGACCAGCCCGTCTATACGGTGAGCCTCTCGGAGAACGTACCCGTGGGCACGCTGGTCATTCAGCTGAACGCTACCGACCTGGACGAGGGACTAAACGGAGAGATCGTGTACTCCTTCAGTAACCACATCTCCGGCCGCGTCAAGGACCTGTTCAGCATTGACCCGCGCACCGGGCGCATCGAGGTGCGCGGAGAAGTGGATTTCGAGGAGAGCAGCCTGTATCAGATCTTTGTCCAGGCCAAGGACCTGGGACCGAACGCCGTGCCCGCGCACTGCAAAGTGCTGGTCAAAGTCAGCGACATGAACGACAACGCGCCGGAGATCACATTCAGCACCGTGACCGAGTCCGTGAGCGAAAAGGCGGCTCCTGGTACCGTGATCGCGCTGCTCAGTGTGACTGACCGGGACGCGGAGGAGAACGGACAGATCCACGTGGAAATCCTCGGCGACGTCCCGTTCAAATTAAAGTCCTCCTTTAGGAATTATTTCACCATAGTGACCGACGGGCCGTTGAACCGGGAGCAGGCGGACTCCTACTCCGTCACTGTAGTTGCGCGGGATAAAGGGACGCCCTCCCTCGCCACCAGTAAGTCCATCCGAGTCCAGGTGTCAGACGAGAACGACAACGCGCCCACATTTACGCAGCCCATATATGATGTGTATGTGACAGAAAATAATGTGCCAGGGGCGTACATACACGCTGTCACGGCCCTGGACCCGGACATCGGGCAGAACGCACTCATCAGCTACTCCATATTAGAGTGTGACATCCAGGGCATGTCAGTCAAAACCTATGTGTCAATCAATGAGGAGACGGGCTATCTGTACGCACTCAGGTCCTTTGATTATGAGCAGCTGAAGGATTTCACATTCATGGTCCAGGCCAGAGACGCGGGCACGCCGGAGCTCTTCTCCAATGCCACAGTCAAAGTCATCATCGTGGACCAAAATGACAATGCCCCCCTGGTGCTGGCCCCCGTGGGGAAGAATGGGACAGCCAGGGAGCCTCTGCCCCGCTCAGCTGAGCCGGGCTACCTGGTGACCCGCATCGTGGCCATGGACGCGGATGACGGCGAGAACGCTCGACTGTCCTACAGCATCCAGAGGGGCAACGAGAATGGCATGTTCAGGATGGACTGGAGGACGGGTGAGCTCAGGACGGCGAGGCGGGTGTCAGCCAAGAGAGACCCCCACCAGCTCTACGACCTGCTGATCGAGGTGAGAGACCACGGCCAGCCGCCGCTGTCCTCCAGCGCCAGCGTGCTGGTGGTGCTGGTGGACAGTGTGGCTGAAGGCCACGGCAGCGGGGACCGGGGAGGCACCGCAAAGGCCAAAGATGGCACCCTGGACCTCACGCTGATCCTCATCATCGCCCTGGGTTCTGTCTCTTTCATCTTCCTCCTGGTCATGATCGTGCTGGCTGTGCGCTGCCAGAAGGACAAAAAGCTCAACATTTACACCTGCCTGACCAGTGACTGCTGCCTGAGCTGCAGCTCCTGCTGCTCACAGCAGAGTCGGGCCCGCAAGAAAAAGCTCAGCAAGTCAGATATCATGCTGGTGCAAAGCGCTGTTAACGTGAGTGGAGCCGGTACAGCTCAAGTCCCCGTGGAGGAGTCAGGGAGCTTTGGCTCCCACCACCAAAACCAGAACTATTGCTACCAGGTATGTCTGACTCCAGAGTCTGCCAAAACCGACCTCATGTTCCTAAAGCCGTGTAGTCCGTCTAGGAGCACAGACACGGATCACAACCCGTGCGGGGCCATAGTGACAGGGTACACAGACCAGCAGCCTGACATCATATCAAACGGCAGCATTTTATTAAACGAGGTAAGAGTCCTCTCATACCCTACGGTTTAACCCCCCACCCTCCCCCCTCCATCCAGAGACCCTCAGCATGTCTAAAGCCTGATTCATACACAGGATCCCCCCCTGAGACACATGAAGTCTGCCTGTTTGATAACATTTAAATACATTCCTACGTGACAGACAGAAAATATGCTTCATCCATATATTTTCCCTTCAGTTCAGTGGCATGCCTACAAATGGCTTTTACTGAGTGCTAATACACACAGCAGCTACGCCGCACCATCCCCTGACTTATTTCAGGAAAGGCATTAAAGCAAACAATGATTAGACCACTGGTTGCTGACATGTTTCCTTTAGCACTCCTCAGGGAGGTCAGCTGTGAAACAGCAATCATTGCATGTTCATCCAAAGTCTTTGAAATGATAATAATAATAAAAAAAAGAAAAATATCAGAATAGAGGAAGTGTATAAGCAAAATGTATGGTGGCTCAGAGCTGCTGGTTGCTGTGGGTGCGTGTGTGTGTGTGTGTGTGTGTGTGTGAGAGAGAGAGACTGGATCCTGGGGGAGAGGAGTGCTGGCATTAAGCATACTGGTCACAATGTTGCTGAGTTGCACTAGAACAAAGATGCGTCTCTTGGCTGTGCCAGCTCGAATAGGTGCACTACTTTATCTTGCGCCTTGGCAACATATCTGTAGAGCCCTGCTCATTCCAGACCAGTGGGAAAACACAGCTCTTCAAACACACGCTTGTCACTCGAGATGAGTGGTATGTGTAATGGTTGATGGTTGAACACAGCACAGGTTCATTTTATAGCCCCCATCAACATGGCACTGTGTGGGCTTGATGGTGGAGATGTTTTTTTTCCTCTTTTTCTTTATGCTAATCATGTTACATAGGGTGCTCCAGAAACACACACTGAAATCCGCCCCCTCTCTTTCAGACCAAACACCAACGAGCTGAACTCAGCTACCTGGTCGACAGACCAAGACGTGTCAACAGGTAAATATGGACATTTTCACTGCAACCTCTCCGTTGCACACTCTGTTGCATCCACCTGTAATAAACAGTTTGCTCGCTGATACACTCTGCCTCATTACTGTGATGATGCTCTGCACGATGAGGTGGACCAGGAAGGTTAGAACTGCTGTTAGCTGAGGACATCAAAATGCTCAGTGAGGCTTTGATCCGCTTCTCTCTCTGGTCTCAGCTCGGCGTTCCAGGAGGCAGACCTGGTCAGCTCCAAAGACAGCGGCCATGGGGACAGCGAGCAGGGGGACAGCGACCATGACGCCACCAATCGAGGCCATTCCTCTGGTAAGAACTGGCTTTTTATGCAAGCATGTTTTTTTTTTATTTGATGTTTTTTTTCAAGCTGCCTGTCCAAAGGGCAAATCAGTGTCTGTGTGGCGTCTAGAGGCCTGGAGTAGACTTTGCTGTTTAGCATGTGGTGTAGGGGGTCCAGGAGCAAATTGCCACCCCTCTCTCCACTGCTCAAATCTGGACTCTTCTTGCTCAGATGCGGCTTATTGTGTAGAGCTGGAAAAAAAGAAGGAAAGCTGGCGTCACACATGGCTAGAGTCAGCATCATGTACAGCATACCAGTGTGTCCCACAATCAGCTTTTCTGATGATGGCGTTGCATTTCTGAGACATTCTGATTTCCTCTCCAGTGCCACTCTTGGCTTTTCCTGTTTCCCCCCTTCAAAACAAAGAAGAAGGAAATAAAGCCTTCAGAATGGCAGAGTCAGACCCTTTAATGGGGAAATGTTTGGTAACATCGGGGCAGTGTGGTTTTCGGACATGTGACGATGTAACGTGGGCGGCGCGGAGAGCGGACCCTGCTGCGGCATCAGTAAGTAGGTGGCAGCGTTAATGAGGAGCCTGCTCCCTGGGAGCCGGGCCCCTCGGTGCTGGAGACCACTCGACGGGACGTGACAGGCTTTTAAAGGAGCGCTGGGATGCGGACCAAATAGGTTGTGGCAGTAGCAAACAGAACAGGCGATTCATCTGTTCATTAGATTAATTAATGCATTCATTCATGCAGTTATTCTCCGACTGCCCCCCCCCTTCCCTCCTCACTGACCATATTCTTCCATACCCATCCTTTTTTTTTGAATCTTCCCTGGCTAAAGGAACCCATGTGAGATCATACAATAGGGCCCCACTGAGTTATGAATGGCGGTTTTATGTCTTCATTCAGTGGCGGGCCTTCTGTGGATGGAGCCTGTCATCGTGTCTGGTCAGCCGCAGCAGGGGCCCTTGCCGTGCCAAATGGAGTTTTCCTGCCACTTCCACTGTTACTCCAGTAGGCTGGATGGGTTACACAGACTTCAGTAAACACAAACACACAGAGCTGAGCCCTCTTCACACAACAACACAGCCGCCCCCCCCCCTTTTTTTTTTTAGCTCTAATAGGCTCAGAGTTAGACCTTCACAATGACTTCAGGTTTTTCTTTTTCACCACTGTGGAGCGTTTTTACTCCTAATCGGGGCTGAGCCAGCCCGCTCCTTCATGTGGATGGAGATGTCCTATTTCAACCACATTAGCATTTCTTGTGAAAGCTGCCAGCCAGAGTTCACATTCTGTCATGAATAGCGGCACTTTTTTACACAAGTGGGGGCTGGGTGTCCTTTGAAATTTATACCTGGAGTTTTGGGAACAATAACAAAGCAAGACTTTTTTTGATCGCTTTACTTTTTTATCATTCAACAGAATAAAAGCTCTCAAATGTTACAGTTGTCGAACATAGTGTGATAAAAGGAAACTAAATAGAACCATGACTCATTCTCATTCTATGTGTGATAGATACATTTTAAGTTACATTTTGAGGTTCAATATCTTAATGTGGTCTGGCCCTTGCTTTTACCACTGTGGCAGCTCAGCCAGCGGCTGTACGTAGATGGAGTCGTCCTATTTCAGATGCATTAGCATTTTGTCTGAAAAACCTGCCAGCTCTTGTTTTTAACAAAAGATGCAGCACTGAAAAAAAACGCTGCTGGTCCCAGTAGCCCCAAATAAGATAAATCTGGCTGGAATTTATATCAGGAACTATCTGACTAGAGACAAGGTCAACGAGAGTATCAATCTAATCAGACATTAAAGGTCCCATATTGTATAAAGGTAGATGTCCATGTGTTTGTGATTATAAAGCAGGTCTAGGTTCTATATTAATACTGTGAAAGTATCAAAGCCTCAGTCCACAGAGAAATGCACACAGCCTGTATTCAGACGCTGAGCTTTAAAACCAGCCGTCAGGACTTCTGGAACTTTGTGATGTCACAACAAAACAGCCATGCCCCAAGCCCCGCCCACCTGCATCCACCATCCAATTTTGCAGTTTCTCTGAGTGTTTACCTGAAATCTGCTATATTTTCATTCAATCACTCAGAAAACAGTAAGCCAGTCAGAAGAGAGGCTCAGAGTCTATCTTCCTCTGATTGGTTCACCGACTTGTTGTTACTAGAGCTCCAGAGAGAAGCCTGAGGAGATGTTCAACTACACTGAGATGATTTCTGGTTTTTAAAACCATAAATATATCTTCTCGTGGCTATCACAAACAAACCATTTAGATCTGTAAAATATGGGACCTTCAAACATTAGCTTTTGTTTCTCTGGTGCAGTTTTTGCAACTCTGCAATGTGATTTCAGTTAAGATGTATCTGATCAAGCAACTGATCCACTCTCAGGGGTATGGTCACATTTCAGGTGGAACCACTGAAGTATTGAAGTTCACATCTGCCTCAGCTTTATTTTTTCACTGCTCGGGCCGGAGCCAGGCAGCTGCCGTACGTTCTGTTTCGAGTGTGTTGGCGTTTCATCGGCAGCCTCTTGACTTTTCATACAGTCCCACTCTCACACAGGAAAGTATGCCGTGTTGTGTGTGCAGTTGTGATGCAGTGACAACCCCAGCACCCCCCATCCATGCCGACTTTGAGTACCCTTGGTGTGGTAAATAGAGTACAGTTACCACCGCTGCAGTGTTATCAACCAGCTTAGTGCCTTCAAATAGATTATTAGCTGTGCATTAAGTCTTTGTTTGATTAGGATAATTGATAGTGTGGCTTAGTGTCCCACAATGCTGGAAAAAGAACCCTGGCTTCATTCTGCGTGTGCTAATTGAGTTTGTCATCGGCAAGGGTGCAGTCGAACTGTGTCAGTGTTTAATAGATGCTCGTGTTAAATAAACGTGTGCATGGCATCCATCATGACGCTGCATTAGCCACTTCTCTTGACTTTGACAGGAGACTGTATGAATACATCAGTGGGGGAGGAAATCAGGCTTCTCTTCCTCCTTCCAGAGTGATGTTTTTGTCCATGTAATCAGATTTATGGGAGCATATTGGTTTTTATGTTGCACTAAATTTGTTGAACTATAAATTAAAGCGTCAGTGTTACACGCTGGCAGAGGAATACTCCACTGAGATTTGTTTGAATGTGTTTCTGACTGCTGGAAACAGTACTGGATGGACCTGTTTACCCTCATTGCCCCATATTTTTTATTTTATTTTATTTTTTTTACTGTAATTGTTGTTGCTGTCCGGCCAATATTTTCTGCAGTTTCAGACTCAGTTGTTCCCTGATCAAAAGCTGCTCAGTTCCTCCACAACAAGGATGCACTCACAAAGAGTCCAGAAATTACCTGTAACAGAAATATGAACAGGACGAAACTCAGCAAAATATATGCAATAGGCCTACATGCTGTGATCTGGGTCTGAATTCACACCAATTTTACTATATATATATATATATATATGTATATATATATATATATATATATATATATATATATATATATATATATATATATTTTTTTTTTTTTTTTTTTTTTTTTTTGTTGTTGAAATGACGGATTGGATCATTTCGGATCCATTATGGAGAACAAAGCCCTTGTTGGTCGGATCAGTGCCAAGACTGTTTTCAAGGCATTACAGTGTGCAGTGGAGAGTGACAGAGAGCGTGGCAGAGAGAGGGGAGGATTTGCAGCAAAGGTCAAATGCAGGATTCAAATGAACCAATGCTGCACATCATGTGCCATCACACACTGCAGTGTGTGGATGTACGGTGCAGTTAGAACAGTGACGATGTGTTGGCACCGTCATTGTGCTGTGGATGGATGTTTTAATGTGGTGAAAGGGGATGAGAAATGCATAAATCTTGTACTTACCATTATTTATATTGTAGCTGCTGCTCCTGTTATTTCTATCACACCTACCACTGTTACCAACACCACTGCTGCTGATACCATTTAACATATTAATGTAAAATATTCATAATGTGTGATCACAGCAAATGTGATCCTCTATTTTTCTTGTGAAACAAAAAGTCTCAGTTCTACCACGCCACTGCAGAAACACAATGTAAAAAAACATGCTGGAGACTTAATAGTGTAATTGTCGACAAGGTTATAACATCAAATAGCAAAAGGTTTCTGATTCTATCAGTTTATAATGAGTGACCATGGTGGAAGGACTCAGATCCTGAGTAGAGATATCATATTGTAAAAAAAATCAATGAATAACTGCAAGTATATTCCTTCATCCAGTTGACTTATACATATTCTCAGTCTCATGTATTTTCCCTCTTACCAACATATACTTTTACTATCATCCACATGTATTTTGAATTTCAGACACACTGATTTAATATAACAAAGGGTGCTGATGTAAAATCAAACAGCATGAATGTATGAACACATGTTTGTAAAAGAAAGCATGTTGTGTATGTATTATACCCTCACATGCATATATTCACTGTGATATATTTCCCCTCCGACAGATATTCAAGTGAAATAGCTCAACATTGTATTTAAGCACAGTACTTCAAGGAGCCAGCTGGTTTACTTGATAAATGATTTAAGGGATTAATTAGTTATGAAAACTGATTAACAACAATTATAATAATTAATTAACTAATTTCAGTTAAATGTATTTCAGTCCTTATTCGACAATATTCAGCAGCAGGAGTTTATAAATGCCAAGGCTTCTGAGTGCGAAGGATGATTCTGGACCTCGGTGCTTTGACAAGTCGCAGGTTTTTCTGGCTTTTTTTTTTTTTGGCTGGAAGGTTTTTTTTTTTGGTTGCTGGGTTAATGTGAAGTTGTGGAGTTCTCTGTAGTGCCGGTGCTGAGAGTGAGCTCCCAGTTAAAGGTCATTCTGTTCATTCTGTGAGGGGCACACTTCCTTGTGAATGAAATCATGTTGGAATTAAAATGCTCCTCATTGGCTGCTGCCGGGCCCCCCCAACCCCACCCCCCAGGACTCACTCAGTCTGCAGCCTATGGCGTCGCCCCCATTTCCCCACCCTGCTACATGTGTAAAGTGCATATTATCAATATCGTCAATGTCACGCACTTGGAGAAGATTGAGTCAAGACACTTATCCAATTCCTGACAACCCCCCCCCCCCCCCCCCCCCCCACACACACACACACACACACACACACACACACACACACGACCTCCTCCCCAAATCCACTCCCATCTCCCATCCCTGCTGCCGTGATGAATTCCTCCTTAGGCCTGCAGTTCACGTTATCACCGTGGTAACAGCTCGCTGATCAGTAATTCATTTTTCAGACCTCTGCATACCAATTACCAAATGAAGGTTATTATGGAGACTTTGCGTTTGCCCTGTGTGAACGCCAGGCAGAATGCTAAGATGAGGAGAGGCGCGAGAAGTAACGAGGGTCAGCACGCTTCAAGTTGGCTTCCCCTCGCTGCGTGTCCTCGCTGGCCTCTTAGCTTGTGTTTGACTTAGTGTGATATGCGTTTTTGTTTTTTTTTTTTTTTTTTTTTACCTCCCCTGTTGAAGTGGAGGGCAGATACTGTTACCCTGGAGCTGCCCCAAGCCTCTTCACTCGGGCTAAATGTTTGCTCTGGGTAAAAAAAAAAAAAAAAATCTTGGAGAACTATGCAGCTAAGAGTTAATGACATTACCCACAAGCTTTATATACATTTTAAGCACGGCTCGGCCTCCATGCGTGTGTGTAGTGAGAGGTTCAATTTTACAGTTGAAATGTTTTTATCCGCCTGATTCGATAGACACTGTCTAATGTGCCAGGGGAACATCTAATTTTGCCAAAATGTCAAGAAATATCAAGATGTCTTGATCTGGCTTTATGGCTGAAATTACCCTCCCTCTGTTTCTCTCTCTCTCTATATATCTGTGTGTGTGTGAGTGTGTGTGTGTGTGTGTGTGTGTCTTATCTCTCTGGCAGAGTCTAAATGCCACATTTCCCGTTCCCATTTTGAGAATTAACACAGCATCCATTTTGTAATGGAAGCAGAACTCCGTGTCCTCCTTCTGCTTTATTTTTTTTTCTTTTTGCTGCTTTCACTGCTGTGTTACCCTGCATGTCCAGGTGCTCAGATACCGTATGTCTGCACGCAGTGTGCCTGCAAACCCCCCCACACCAACCCCCCCAGCCCCCCAATCAAGCTACAGTAAGTTGTTTCCTCCTCTGTAAGAGGCCGTATTAAAACATAATGTGATGGTATATTTATGGCATGTTGGTTAATATTTAATAAGAAGCCCTCTCCTCTCGATAGGAGACTGGGCACTTTTCCAAGCTGTTAGTGATGGCAAGCCAAATTAATCCGCTTTGTAACAAAGCAAATTCCCTGTTTGCTGACTGCTACAGACACACACCACAAAACGCACTCACACACTCTGCTTACTGAGACGGCAGCGGTCTTAGCCTGATCAGTCTGTATTCAGAGGGATTAGCAGCAGATAGCCCGAGCTGGACAGTACAGATTTTAGCCTCAAACAGCGACTCAGACACACACACACACACAACAAGCAGACTTAGGCTGCGAAAAAACATGCATACACAGGATCTAAGCCCCACTGCAAAAAAAAAAAAAAACATATGGGGCGATGAAAACACAATTTGGCTCAAGGCTTCCACTCGGCCTAAATAGCTGTGCTGTTCCCGCTCACTCTGTCCCCTTTAACTCGCTCTCTGACAAAGGGTGATTCTCTCCTGCCATTAAAAAAAAAAAAAAAAAAAAAAGCAGCCTGACAAATAATTACATCCACATGAAAGTAAGCATGCCCAAACTGGTTTTTTATTCATACCTGCAACCAGCCTTTCATGGGGGACAATAGGGTTTGAAAGGGGGGTGAGACTGAGTCCCTGGGACAGGGGCCGGCTGGTAATCCAATATCACTGAGTTTGTGGTTTAGTTAATCGAATGTCCAGGATAAAGGGGCACTGGCTTTGAAGACTGCACCAACCTCTCAACTCGTGCTAACACACACACACTCTCTCTCTCTCTCTCTCTCACACACACACATACGCACACATGCTTTGGCTTTGTTGTGGAAATTCCACCCACCTATTCTTTTTTTTTTTTCTTTTGTACATGTATGCATGTCGACGCCTGCAGCTCACACACAAACATCCAGTGACCTGTGACATTTTGTATCTGAGATCACAGCGTTGCAGCACAGGTTACCCGCCTGGTGATCCAAACACTGACGAAGGATCCTGTAGCCACCATGAAGGATTCTTTTTTCAGGGCGTTTGTGAGATATTAATAACCTGGGGGAACTTTACATTGTGCAATTAAGACCTTGAAATGCAATTTAAATGTACACATACATTATACATAATACTTAGACTACACATGAGTAATCAGAACATGACAGCCTCTAATCATTTAAAGGTTTTAGACCTCGGTGACCTCAATATTGCTCAAATCCAGGCGACGGGCCCTGTCTGGAAAATGAATCCTTTACCTTACATAATCACCTTTACTAACTGGCTGTTTCTTTATTTTCTATGTCTATTTCTTCTCTGTTTTTCCATGCACAAAATTCACAGTGTATTCGAATCAGGAACAGAGGTTTTTTTGATGGACTGTGGCTCAGTAGAATTGTTTTTATTAACTTTCATTAACTTAGAGAATCCATAAATTTAGAGAATGAAGACTCACTGGTCTGCTGTTTTCACATGCTGTACATGTCCCGAAGCCCTTTGAGTCAAATTTGTGACGCTGTAAATACAATTGACGTTACTTCCCTGTGCATCCATGTCCTGGGCTGAGATGTATTTCTAGCTGCTGACTCCTGTTGAAATTCAAGACAGAATCGCTTTTCCCTCAAAAGCCCAGTGTCCCCTTAAATATTTTACAAAATAAATTAAACTGTGAAACAATAAGAGGAGTCCTTCAACCCCCGCTGCCCCCTCTCTGCAGGACAGAGTTCAGATTGTGTGCTTGAGCACTTTTGTAAAACTCAAGCCTTGAAATTGTTCAAGAAAAAAAAAAGGACAAAGGTTTCAGCAGTTTCAAGGACACAAATCTTCATCTTAAGCAGTCATTTATTACATTATTTAATAAAAAAGGCTCTGAGTCCAGGGTTCAAAATCTCACATAGATGCGTACGAGTACCTCATGTCGATATTTATATAAACTACTATGTTCATTTGTGCCTCCACCCTGAAAAGCTCTGAGGTGACGCAACAGATACAAAAAAAATTACCCCTCATCATTCTCTGTGCTCATGTCCGAGCCTCTGTATGTGCTGTAGATGTAGTGTGTTCCTGCATAAATGAACTCTGTTTCACCTGTTACCTGACTGAAACAGACGGTTGTTTACTCCCCTCTGTTACGTGACAGTATAGATGTCTGCAGACACTGTACATATGCTGTGCTTTCAGAATAACAAATCTCCATAATCCATATTTTATAAGCTGATCGCATGTAGACTCCTGTAGTTAATAAGCACATATATGAAGTATAGCTGATGGATAAATGTGGTGGACTTTTGTACAGTCGTTTCCACTGAAATGCAGTGAAGTAGTATAGTATAAAGTACCATCAAATGAAAATAATCATGCATGCTTCTACAGAGCAGACCACAAAGTCACTGTGATCCACTTTTTTTTTTTTTGTGCGGGCGGTGTAGCTCTTAAAGGTGGTGGAACAGAAAGCTCTGACTTGAGGAATCAAAGAGCAGGTAGCATGAACGTTTTGTGGAAAAACTCTGGATGGAGTTACGTCTGTCTGTATGTATTGAAGTGCACTCGCACACACAGGCTCCATGTTTTCTGACTGTTCAAGAACTTCAAGGTCTTTACCCGTGTTTTTGCTCAGGTGCCGATCTGTTCTCTAACTGCACCGAGGAGTGTAAGGCCCTGGGCCACTCCGACCGCTGCTGGATGCCGAGCTTCATGCCCTCTGACGGGCGCCAGGGTCCGGACTACCGCAGCAACCTCCATGTGCCTGGCATGGACTCTGTCCCGGACACAGAGGTATTTGAAAGCCCAGACCAAACGGCCGATAAGTCATTCTCCACCTTTGGCAAAGAGACGCCTCTCAGTCATCAACACCAACACCTCCACCATCACCACCACCACCACCTTCTCCAAAACCATCACCTCAGCCACCACCACAGCTCCCTAGAGAGGAAAGAGTTGGAAGCATTTCTGCCTAGCTCCCAAGCACCTTGTAACCCAGCTTATTTAAGTGAGTATTGTGTTGTGCTCGGGCCTCAGCAGCCAGCCCAGTCTCTGATGTGGTGATCGAATTAGGTGAAAAAGAAAGGATTCCAAATTCAATTTTCTCCCTAGATTGGCTGGCAGAAGGAAGCATGAAATTCATTTCAGGTCCGACCCCTGTTCTCTCAGCCCTCTTGTCAGAGTGTTTAACTAACTCTTCCCTCTTTGTCAAGCATCTCCATTATCTGTGACTGTGATGATCTTATCTTCCTTCACCTAACATTTCAATTCATACACACACACTGCACAGACACACGCACATGCACAAGCACACACAAACCTCCAGCACTGATTGGCCTGTGGGCCTCTCCAAATGAAACATGCCAAAAGCAATTATGCTCTATATGGTTGCTTTGATGTGGATGGAGATGTTAGCATTAAGGAAGCTCTGTCTCATTATGGCAAAATGGTTCCTATAATATAAAAGACACTGGCCCTCTCACGGAGCCCAGCTGTGAAAAAAGGCTGTTTTTAATCAGCGAAGAAGAACAGCAGGCAGTGAGCTTAACATCTCATTCTCATTCGACGGACGTCATTGCATTGGAGCTGAGGATCAAAAAAAAAAAAAAAAAAACAGTTTTAGATAATTGAGAAGAGTAGAAAAAAGAAGGGAAAATTCACATTTCCCAAGGAAATGCTCTTTCTTAAGTCTCATTCAAAGGCCACAAAGAGATACATCCTCAATCACTGCAATTTGGTGATAATGCTTAATTATAATTTTGTCAAGCAGTGCCTGAAGAGGCCCCCTCTCTCATCATCTGACACAGGCTGTCAGAGCCATGCTGCTTCCCTAGCGCCATCATTTCAAACCACAGCATGCTGTTAGTAACAGCAGGGTAAATGCCTTTTTTTTCCGTTTAATTAATGTTTTATTCATTTGCTCTGTTTTTTTTTTTTTTCTGATCCTTTTTATCAAAAAGTTATGTCAAGCAACCAACCAATTGTGCACATTAGAATTTCATACTCTTTATGAAAGGCTGTGTTCTGGCACAGTTCGTACTGGCAGCGTCGTCACAGAGGATGATCAGCGTGTTACAGTTGACTTTATATAGATACTGTTTGTGGCTCAAATCGGAACCAGGATCAGAAAGATTTTGAGCTTGTGAAGTGTAGTTTCAAATCAACCTTTGTCTTTGTAAAAAAAAAAAAAAAACTAAGAAAAAAAAAAGAAAGAGACTGTGAGTGAAATCTGTGAACAAGTCAGTGGTGAGGTGACACAAAGACATTGTGAAAACAGAAGTATTTCTAAAATTCCCTGTGACGCTTGTTACAGATTGTTGTTTACAAGTCTGAAATTTGACCCTGTCTGATTTGACAATGAGTGTCGGCGACAACAACAACAGCACAGGCTATTCCATGACCCAGCTGGGTTTAATTCCATTTGGTGATGCTGTAGAAGATGATGGTAAATATTTAATGTGCTGTGAACGTATGTAAACCCACCTACCTGCCCCCGTCACCCACAATGAAAATCAACGACACCTTCCAGACAACTGAACCATCTGCCCTCTGACCGGACTCTGCTTTGTCATTGGACTGACACTGTCAAATCAGATTCAGGTGTAAAGACAGAGTCAAAATTCATACTTGTAACTTCAGTGTCACACACAGTGTAGGAACTTTGAGCACTGAGTTTTTTTTGTCTTTGTGTAACCTCACTACTGATATCATTTATTAACACTTTATTCACATGTATCTCTTTTTTTCTTATTTACAAATATAAATCTTTTTCTACAGATGCATAATTATTATTGTAATTTTACAAATACAAATCTCCTCTACAAACACAGTTTTTTTTTTATACTTTTTTACAAATATAAATCCTTTCTACAAATATAAATCCTTTCTACAAATATAAATCCTTTCTACAAATACAAATCTTTTCTACAAATGCAAATCTCTACACATGCACATCTTTTACAATTACAAATCTCTTTTTTAACAAATACAGATTTTTTCTACACATGCACAAACTTGAATTCCTCAAGCAGATTTATTTTACAGATTTAGACGGTTGATTTACAACTACAAACTTGAAAAATCTATGTGAGTATTTTGACCCTAACTTGACCCAGTACAGTTCAATCATTGCAAGCACAGTTTTCCTTATGATGAGGAATCATAGCAATAATGTATTTCAGCTGTATAAGACGAGCACCTGTCAATGAAAGTATTTAAAACAGTAAAAAAAAAAAAAAAAGAAATAAAGACATCAATGAAGCATAACAGTTGTGGGGATTTAATCTGATGCGGCTTAATAAGAACCATGTCACTATCATCTAAATTAATATGAGATGAACATAAAGTGTTAGATTAATGGAGGAAATCATTATATATAAAAAATGTTGCAGTTGTGACACAGCATTTTTGACAATGAAAGAGTTTTACAAGTGCAAGAGGTTGAAAAAGAGAAGGGTATGATAACAGGTTATAATAACATTGTATTGATCATGGGGAGGAGTTGGGGTTATTGCAAAAGTAATGAGGAAATATAAAGTAAGAAGTCAGGCATTAAAACTGTAAAGAAACTGAAATTAAAGCCTATAGCTGATAACACTTAACATGATGTACGACTGTGTTGTTTAATAACAAGAATATATCATCGACAACTAATGGAATACGAGATCAACACATGAAGTGCTCTAATTATGTAATTATTGAAAGGTAAGAACACAGCTGTTGTGACGGTGTGTTTTTGACAGTGAACGTTGACCATGTGATAACAGATAATGATAGCTGAAGTGGACCGTGGCATGTGAAGAGAACATTATATTAATTATGTTGGGGAGGTTTCAGCGGTGATTGAGCAGCATGAGATGAGCATACCAGCAAACTACACGCTGAAGTATGTCAACGCCATCAAGTGGGACGGAGAAATAATAGAACATGTAAAATTAACTAAATAAAATCATTAAGGCTGTGTTGCTTGATGAAAGGAATGCAACACTTTCTAATGGAATACTGAATATTCATTTAGTCTAAAAGGCTAAAAAAAAACCTCACCTGAACATGTGAACGTCACCTAAACAAGAGATAAGCTATTCAGGCTCTAATATTTCTATTTGAATTTCCAGTAACAGACAAAATATGAAAATGTGTATTTTAAACCTGATAAACTCCTGCAACCAAAAATAAAAACAATCAATCAATAACAATTAAAAGCATTTGAAATGATTTTCATTTCTGAGTTTCCCTTCAGTGCACTTTTCAGCCTTCACTTTGAAGGACCTTGTGTTTGTTGTGTGCTGCTCCGGCTCTAATAGTTACCATGGATGTGCTTATTATGCGCTTATGATGCAGCACTCGAAGTGAAGAGCTCCCAATATTGCTGCGTTTCCCAGGAACACCGCCACTCATTCCTCTCTCAAAGTAGATTACTGTGGGCCTTATGCTAATGAGTGCGGGGGTGGTGGTGGGTGGTGGATAATGGCAAAGAGGGAACAACAGTCAGAGGAGAGAAGAGGAGAGGGGAGGGGAGGAGAGTGGGGGGGGGGGGGGGGGGGGATGATGATACCAAGACTGCTGAAGCTCCTTAATCTGATCAAGTCAGTCAGTGATACACAGAGACTCTTTTGTCCTGGGACTTGCAGGCCTGGGCCTGGGCCTGGCCTGGGGTCGGGTTGAGGGTGGGGTGCCGGGGCGGGGGCAGGGGGTGGGGGTGGGGGTGGGGGTGGTGGTGGTGGTGGGGGGGGGGGGGGGGGGGGGTTGTGATAGCCAGAGCTCAGTGATTACAGACATCAAACTCAGACAGCACCGAGGCAGGGGACAGAGACGGGAGGGGGGCCTGAATGAGAGGCTGCACTCCAGCCCGTTTGAGCTCAGCCTCCCTCTTTTGTTGCTGCCCTAAATAAACTGGCCGTGCAGTATTCACCAGCTCGCCCACCGTCCGATGCCACTATTCCCATAACAACCCCCTCCACCCATCACATACATATTCATGCATATATTATCAGAGTCATTTCACAAGAGTGAACTGAAACAGCCCAGATGAGAGGTGCGACACTTCCTGCCCCTTGTTGTGCACTAATTCTGTGTGAATGAGGCCATTTAAGCACTGGGTTACTTTCTTTTTTTTTTTTTTTGTTTTCTGTCATTTCTCGCAGACACACACACACACACACACACACACACAGTGACACAGACACACACTCATGCAGCTAATCATGTTGTGTTTTTCTCTACTTCTTACAGCGAGGAAAAGGGTTTGCTAGCTCCTTTCGCGTGGACATATCGGAAACCGCGTGACTTTGCACAATCATTCCCCGACGACCAAGGCTATAAAAAAAAAAAAAAGAAAAGCAAAGAAGCATTGAGTTTTCAGTCCATTTTGCCCTCCTCTCCCTCATCCCTCCTCACCCAGCAAAAAATAAAAATAAAAATAAATAAACACTCATGACTACACACAAAATGAGAGACACCCCCCCCTTAAGGAAGAGCTCCCTCCTCTCTGGAATTCCTCGGATCACTGCCGGGCTTTGGAGGCACCCCTCTCTCGGGATTAGGAGACGGTTGGACCTGGAGGAGCGGGGGTGGGACGGATGGGTGCAGGCAGGTAGACAGATAGCCTTACTTGGGAGGACACCATTGTCTCAGCAGGACTGAGAAACTTAACAGAGGAGGAAGAAGAACAGTGATGACGGAGAGATAAAACTGGTTCACTGATCTCACCGTCCTTTTCCAATCTGTGTGTGCCTGTTTACAGCACTGACGTATACATCTCTGAGGACAATAAAACCACACGAGGACTGGATATGTATACTGTGTAAGACAAACTGAAAACGACAGCCACCCAGAGAAATCACCACTGAGCCCTTTAGGCATTTGTACTCACAGAGACGCCAAATTGTACAGGAGAATCTTTGTGCATTTCAAAATGCAATACCACACTTTTAGATTTTTCTATTCTGTTTATGTGGTCTGATCTACTTCAAACTTTGTAAGAAAAGATTGTGGGCAGGATATATATATATTTTTTGTTTTATTTATGTCATTTTTGTTAATTTCCATGTCTTGTTCTTTTTGTTTGCTTTGGATTTGGTTCGTTCACCATATCGTGGGCTTGGACAGTGTTTGGCCTGCACTTTTTTCTGATTCGGAGGCGTCAAGTAGTTTCTATCATGTGTGAGAAGTGTTTACTGTACTCTTTTAAAAGTTTCAAGGTGAATATAAAACTCTATATATAAATCCATCTATATCTACTCGTTCTGAAGGCGTGCTATCCATTTGCTAGGTTTCACATGCTGATTCAGAGCTTTGACACGTCTTTAATTTTCCCCTGAAGAAGGCTTATTGTTTTCCTAGGGGGAGACATGAAGACAGACAGAACAGCCTTAGCAGATGTAAAACTCAAGTTCTCATTGTTGACATTATTTCTTTTTTTTTTTTTTTTTTTTTTTTTTTTAACTTTTGGAGATTGATAAAGCTCATGTCTATAAATAAAAAGAAGGTAATAATTTAGATTGAAATCAGTGGTAATTTAGTGTCATTGTAACCAAAACTTTAAGGGTCCATTTATGAAGAAACAGAACAAAAACATGGCCAAATGCAAAAGGTGTTGTACACAGTGCAGTTGGAATCCAGTATACATACATTTCTTTCTCACACATCACAAACACAAACACACCAATATGCCAACAATAAACAAAAAAAATGGTGAAAAGGAAGGTCTCATGTGCCTTTTTTTTCTTTCTTCTTTATTTGATGCATTTCGTGGTCGTGCAAGAAAAGTCAGAGGGAGTTCTGTCTTTCCTTTATTCATCTTGTCTCCATAGTCAAGGCTGTAAACCCCTTGCTCTGTTTCAGTAGAATATAAACTAAGGTCCTGCATTATTACACAGTTATTTTGGCCCTGTTGAAGGGTCCTGTGCCAAAATGTAAATGTTTAATCAGCAGTTTTCAAACTCGGATACAGGCTTTTTATCTGTTGTCATGAGGATGTAGCAAAAGTGCATTCATAGATATTGGTGAAACGTTGTGAAAAAAAAATACTTGTGTGGTGGAAAGTGAGCTTTTACTTAGTTATTGTACAATTTTGAGGTATTTGCATTTTGTACACAGACATATTGAAGTAAAACTTCTGTATTCAAAATTGTACATAAGTAAGTACATAAGTATTATCAGAAAGAAATGTACCCAAATACATAAAAATGACTCATTACTGATGCATTAACATGTATGCAGCATTTTAATACTTGTGGCTGGTCAAGATGGAGCTAATTTTGATTTAACGTGATCTTTCCATCAATGTGATGAAGTGTCTTAAGTTGTCAGGTATTGAAATATTGGTTTTGGGTTTTCCAAAAATGTAAATTTCCATTTCACCACCTAATCCTTTTTTTTTTTTTTTTTTTTTTTTTTTTCCTGTCATCTTTGTTACAAAATCTTATACATTTAGAAGTTATGTTTAGTTTTGGTTCAAGTTTTTTAAATTCTCATCATCTCAGTGTAATGAGAAACAATATATTTTTTAAAAAAATTGTGAAAAGTGTAAATTTCATTAACACATAACTCACATATGAGCCACTGTGTACTCAGCCGTATTCTGCCTCCAAAAGGGAGGACATGTTCACTCTCATTAACTCCCAGTAACAAGTGAATTTGTGCAGGAATGTGTACAGTTTTGGTGGATATGAGGCAGATTATGCGCATGACAAATCAGTTTTGGCACCAGGCGAAGCTCTGGCTCGTTGGCATTCTCTCCATCATCGCTATCAGAGTGTATTAATTGAGCTGAGTGATTAAAGCTTTACAGCAAACTAATGTGACCATAAAATTAACACTTGTGATTACTTCCCCAAAACAAGGAGGTGAACATGACACCTCAGCGTGTTCGGTTGAAATACAAGACAAGAAAATAAAAAAAAAAAAAAGAAAAACATTGTCCTTCACTGTGACACACATTCTGTAATCCACTCATTGCTTTTTTTCACAACAGCAGTGTAGATTTAGGAGATCCTGTGTGTTTGTATCTGCCTGAAGTAGTTGTTGCAGCTGTAATGCAAGGTAGATTAGGATATTTACAGATGATGATGAATCAATAATGCGGCAGAGTTCAGATACACATGCTAAATCATCCATAGTCCTGCTTAATCTCACAGTACATGCTGAATATTCATTGATTTGTTCATCCGAAGGCAACAAAAGCTTTGTTGGCACACACTATAAATATTACAAGTCAACAGGAGGAGGAGGGATGAGTAGCACCTATGAAATGTCTCAGTCTGCCTTTTTTTTTCTTCTTTCGTCTTAAGAATCCTATTCTGATGTTAAATATAGGATAACAAATAGCGAGGATCAGCAATGTGAACCGCCGGCCCGGGCCCTTTTGTTGCTGCGTAATGAGGGCAGAGCTATCAGAGCTGCACCATTTAGATTGAGGACAAAAGTTGAACGGAGAGCAAGCGCAGTATAATCATATCTATTTTCTTGTTAAATAGAAGCCATTATGTTTGACCTCCACTCGACGCTAATCACTGTCACAAACCAAAAAGTTTTAATTTCCGTGTGCGTTTATGCACACCAGGCTCCAAATGAGAAAAACTATTAGAGTATAATGAAAGATAATTTAAGAACAAAAAAAAAAGAGAGAGTGAGAGAGAGAGACTTACAATTCCCCAAACAAACGGGAGGATTTGAAGAGAGGCAGATGGTTAAATAGAGAGAGTGACTTCTGTCTTTCTATTTCCGGTGAGCGTGGGGGGGTGAGGAGGTAATTGTGATAGCGAGTTTCAAAGTCACTCACTTCACAAAGGCAAAGCGGATTATAGAAGGCTAAACTTTTTCATGTCAGAGCTCTTCTCTTTTGCAAATGCCACTGGACACAAAAAAAAGAAAGAAAAAAAAGTGAATCTGTGCTTCAATTCCCTGCTGATCAGTGTGGGTGGAAATAAAACCGCAGGCGGCTGTGGATGGTCTGCGTGAAGGTTGATTATGGGCTCTTCACAAGTGGATGAATGAGTGAAGGACTGAGAACTCTCACTCTGAACAGGGGGGTGCACATGAATGATCTAATTTCTGCCAAACTTGGAACAGTTTTGGTTGTTACACAACTGACTTCTTTCCTTGTATTCCTGTCTGTTTGATGTCACATGGGGCGCTGTCCAAAGGTTTCCGGTGAAGAAATGCTGTAAAGTGAGGACGCTTTCAAAAATAATGCCATAAAACATTTGATGCTTGTTGCTGACTCTGTGTGTTTGTAGCTGTAGTTTTGATGCCAAATGACTTTGGGACAATCATTTGTCCCTAATTGATGGCGAAGGATGATGGAAAAGAGGCTAAACATCTAATGTCTACCAAACACTAGAAGACTCTGAAGACCTCTAAAGATCTGTTATAAGTCGCAGAGTTTTTAGTCTCACATGATACGATTTTATCATGTGAGACTGGGGGGTCTCACACTACTATCACTATTTGCAACTAGAGTACCTTGAGATGATTTCCCATCATGCTCCTGGTGGAAATGTGCAGTCTTTTTTCCAAACTTTTTTGCTCTTTGTAATTCTACCTTATTATTATTATTACTATATAAAGGTATAAAGGCTGAATTACCCTTTGCTCCCTTGTCTATTTAATGCCGGTCTCACAGAAAACGAGTCACCTTCTTGCGCCTCCCTGAGTCGCCTCCATGCTCACTGTCAACCCTGTTTGCTGTTTTACTGTTTGGTGCTGGAGAAAACCTGAACATCACTATTTGCATGAGCCAAGACTAAAAACACGTTTGATTCTATCAGAACATCAAAGGGAAAAAAAAAAAAAGAAAAAAGACAGACTTAGGACAGTTCACACTAGCTTACACCAAACGATCGAGATGACGGGAGCGTGCCACAGCTCTACCGCAGCACTCGTGAGTTTATTCCAACACTAGAGATTTGTCTGTGACAGTGAAATCACTTGAAAAGTCGTTTGGTAAAAGGCTGGCAAAAAACAACAAAAAAAACTACCACAGCACTGAAGGTCTGCAAGTGATTGGCTGTTAAAAGCTTAGGATGCTGCTAATTTAGTCATGTTACCAAAGACTTCAGATTTAGTTTTAGCGCCTGATGGCTCCCGTGTTTACAGCCACTTTACTTTATGCAAGTTGGGAGAAGCAGAACTTTAGCAAACACCATACAAACCACACAGCAGAGAGAGATAGAGAGAGAGAGAGAGAGCAGTGGTGAGTTAAAAATGTTTTGATAGCAAGGAGTATCTGTTTTCTGCTGTGTTCCAATCTTGAATAAAATGCGACAGCTCTAATGTAAAGTGCTCTGCTAGATATTCAGTTGATTCATCCATGCAGTTGACAGGAATGGAAATTAATACCATAGGGAGAGAGTGGCGGTCAGATTATCACTGTGGCTGCAGAAAGCGTTTTGACCTGTCTGCTCTGCTCACACTGTGAGGAGGAATAGTTTTAATAGACTGATCTGATTTGAGAAGAATTCTTTCAGCGAGTTTAATTTCCTTGTGCATAAGAGATGAAAGTTTAGATGATACGCTCATGACAATGAGGTTAGCAGGCAGTGATTCATGCGTTCGCTCTCTCTGCATGTTTCACCTTGTGCTGCGATTTTTTACATTCATCTGACTGCATTTCAGATTCAGATTCACACCACACTGAAGGTGTTACAACCCACTTAGTAAGACTGCCATTGTGCTGAATCAATGCTGTTGCCTGTATGGCTCTTTAGAATGGTTCAGAACACCAACAACCAGCCAATAGCCTCTTAATCAGTCAGGGTTAAAGGAGTTGGTGTATTCATTTTCAATAACTGTGCAAATTTTAAAGCTTGTTTACTGCTCATGACAACCAAACAAAATGTACAGATGGACACTTAGGACACAACGAAACTTAGTGTGGCAGCACTCCTTACAGTAGCATTGAAACAGAGATTAATAAGAATAAAATAGATAGTAGTAGCCATAATAAATGTATAAATATTATTATAAAGACATAAATATACATAATAATAACACCCCTCTCCCCAGCACTGGTTTCCTGTGACTCCTGGGGGACCAAGCGGGATTTCCAGGCCAGCGTGTTCTGGGCCTAACCCCAGCCTTCTACCAGGAGAACATTCCCAGAAACCCTCCAGTGGACGGTGTCCAGGAAGCACCCTGATCAGACAAATCACACCACCTCCTGCCGAAGAGCAGTGTTTCTACTCTACTCCCTCTGGATGTCCAAGCTCACTCACCCTCATCTGTTAGGCTGAGCCCAGCCACCTTACAGAGGAAACTCATTTCAGCTGCTTGTATTTGTGATCTCATTCTTTTGGCCTCTACCCAAAGGCCATGACCACAGGTGAGGGTTGGACCGTAGATAGACTGGTAAATCGAAAGCTTTAGCTTCCAGCTCAGCTCCCCCTTCGCCACATTACTGCTGATGCCACACCAATCCACCCGTCAATCTCACGCTCCTGTTTAACCCCACGCGGCCACAAGACCCCAAGATACTTCAACTCCATCACGTGAGGCAGCGACTTGCTCACAGCCCGAAGGGAGCAATACAACCATTTTCCTGGCAGAGGACTGTGGCCTCGGACTTAAAAGTGCTGACTCTCACCACAGCCACTTCACACTTGGCTGCAAACCGTCCTACCGAGGCTGCGGTCTGATGAATGCAAGAGCAATCAGTGGACACAATTAAAAACTATGGCTTAGATGTCTCCTGCTTTCTTTTGTAATTATTGGTAATAAACTCTTTAAAATCTACCTTCTATAAAGAATGAAAAAGTAACAGTCTCTCATTTTTTCAGTTTCTTGGTGAAAAATAAATTCACTAATTTTGACATGGACTGGCAAATGCAGAGTATTGATTGGCTTCATGAGAGATCACAGGCCAAACAACAACAACGCTTTTGTTTCCTCTTTGAACTCACTAATTTATTATCTTGCCCTTACAAAGAAAAGATGATAAATAAACATTCTACAAACTAAAGAAACCCCTGATATATATATAGATAGTCCTTTTTTTATTATTCTATTTTATTATACAAATGAATAACATATAATTTCAGTATTTGTGTGAAATAAAGAACATGAAATGTGTACATATATAGTATATATATTGATAGAGGCCGGGGTCTACCACACCAGACAGGACCTCAGGTGCAGGTTGTGTACATGGAACGTCATAACCAAGTGGCTGGTTTAGTGTACAGGAACATCTGCACTGAGTGTGGACTGGAGGTCCCAAGGTCAGAATGGAAGACACCTCCTAAGGTGGTTGAGAATGACCGAGCTAAGATCCTGTGGGACTTCCAGATCCAGACTGACAGACTGGTGATGGCTAACCAACCAGACATTGTGTTGGTCAACAAACAACAGAAGAAGAAGGCAGTGGTGATAGACATACCAAGGGCTGAAAGAGGAGCTAGAAAAGATGTGGAGAGTAAAGGCAACCATGGTGTGAGTGGTAATCAGAGTACTGGGGGCTGTGACCCCCAATCCGGGAGAATGTCTCCAGCAGATTCCAAGTACAACATCTGAGATCTCTGTCCAGAAGAGCGCAGTTCTGGGAACAGCTAAGACACTGCGCTGAACCCTCAAACTCCCAGGCCTGTGGTAAAGGACCCGAGCTTAAGGAAGACACACCAGCCCAGGAGGGGTGAGAAGGAGATTTTTTTTTATTTTAATATATATTAAAAACTAAATATTAAAACTACTTCCTCAACTGCCATATGAAAATCCCTTAGTTACAAAAGACAAATTGATGGCACACAAACACAACATGTTTGTTCAGCTATCCTTGTTAAGACATTGCATTGACTTCCATTCATTTTGGACAGTCTCACCCAAACCATAACCCTACATCCCAAACCTTAACCTAACCCTTAACCAGTCCTCATTAGGACTGGACTTTGGTCCCCATCAAGGCTACTAGTCCCAACAAGATGGGGGTTTATGTCAGAAAAGGTCCCAAAGAGGTAACAAAAACAAATAAATACACACACACACACGCACACACACACATGCACAACTACGGGGGAGAGATTCCACAACAGTTGTAGCCTACAGCTCTGCTATTGTCTCTGGATTATTCCTACCCCTCCCTCCTCCCTCACTCCCAACTTAAAAGACAACATACACACCCCCACACACTTTCCTCACTAACCCTAACCTAAGTCAGGACAGTACCCTGCTGCCCTGACCCACCCCGGTCTGGACTGGCTCCAGCCAACATGCCCTAAGGGTGGGTGTAGGGGGATATGGAGGGTCGAGGGAGTCTAGAGAGCAGAGCCACCCAGGATGGAGGCTGCTTAGTGTCACAGTGATCTCACACACACAGAAGCACACACACACACACACACATTTAAACACACACATCAGTAATAAGGGCTGACTTGTCTAAATGGTGTTGTCCAGTCGGGGCCTGCTGTGGACTGTTGTGTGGCCCAAGGCGAACAGGGAAAGCAGCATAAAAGTTGTGTTCGCTTCACTGGCAGTGGTTGGTTTGCTGGTTCTATTTGATATTGTAGTTGAGCTCAGTTTCAATTGTGTTTTATGTCCTCGGTGCTTTAGTGGGGGCTATTTTCCTATTTTGTTTCATTCTGATAACAGGGTCTATTATTCATAAATGACCTCCAGTGAGATTCTTCACGACAAATCAACCATGATTCACTCAAAAGTTTTTTTCCTGTTTTGGACTTTGGAAATACAGAGGATTCCTTTCGTTGCTTTGCGCAAAGGCTTGTTAAAGACTCACAAGAATTGCCTTGACTTTTCTTTCATGATGCAAGATGATGCTGTTCGCCTTAGTTTAGCTTTTTGAATGGATGGGTCTTATGAGAAGTTATTACAACAGTCTATGTTCTTGAGTCATGTTCAATACAGTATCTCTGAAGAGAGGAATTATAATGGATACACTGAAAATATGTATGATAGGGTTACATTACACTTCATAAAATATACTTAAAGCAACATGACATGCAGTAAAACAGGGGTTAGACGGCCCTGTGGGTCTGTACCCCTCCCCTCTAATAAGTACATAAGGGTGATTAAGTTGCATGAAAAAGCAGAAAGTGATATTGTGTCAATTTAATTTAATGTGCCCCTCCTCACAGAAATATTGCATCTAGAGTTCACCCTCAGCCTTAAGTGCTGCTTAATGCTGAATGTTTGCCAGATAGTTTCCCAATATAACTGTTAACAGTTAACACTTAACAGTGTGGATTAATGCAGATTTAAAGGTCCCATATTGTACAAAGAGAGATGTCCATGTCTTTTTAAATAATAAATCAGGTCAAGGTGCTGTGTAAATACTGTAAAAGTATCAAAGCGCACAATCCACGAAGAAAAATGTCACAACAAAACAGTCACCACCCTCAGGTATGCCCTCGGCATGGCCTACCTGGACCCAGTGTCCAGCCTTGAAGGATTTATTTCAAGAGTTTACCTGATATCTGCTCTATTTTTATTCAATGACTCAGAAAATAAGTCAGCCAATCAGGAGAGAGGCTCCGAGCTGTTTTTGCCAGAGCTCCAGGGAGAAGCCTGAGAGAGAGTATGTAAAACTACACTGAGATGGTTTTTGGTTCTTAAAACCACAAATATATCTTCTTTGTGACATCAAGTGTACAATAATTAATGTGCAGATGATGCTGTGCTGACGTGGCATCCATGTGAATCTGATAGTGTTCACTTCTGTTCAGTCCTGACATGTTACAGAAATGCTACAGGTCTTGACTTGTAAGGAAATGACCTTCCGTGCTTTTTCAGACATGACACCGTATGTAAATGTGTCAGCACATTAACAGGAACTGTCATTTAAAAGCACAATTTGGCAACATAAAACTCTTTGAGTGTCATTACAGTTAAAGCTCCAGAAGTTGCTGGGTGACGTCTTTGCTTTCTCGTGCAACAGAAAGCTCTTCGTAACCATGCACCTCTCAGCGTGGAGCCGTCACCTCAGAACGCTGTGTTCTTCTCCATCCATTACTCCATCTCATTCCCATCTCTCCCACTCTGCCTCTCTTCATTTCTGGCTTACTCCTCCTCCCTACTCTTTATCTGATAACACACAATCTGATCGGTGTCATCAGTCACAGCATGCTTTCCTCCTCAGCCCAACACAAACACAGACACTCCCGTGCATGCACACGTGCAGGCATGCATGCAGTTACACATGAAGAGATGACTAGTAACTGCTCCCGAGGTTGTCACTGCACCTTCGGAGAAAAAAAAAAAAAAAACAGTTCCAACACATGCACTTCTTCACTGGCATTCCTCAGTACTGACCACCATTTGTTTTAACAGTTTGGGGAGCATGTGGCCCGAGTTGAAGGCAGTGTGGGGGGAGGACAAATGGATGAGGCGGGGGGAGGGGGGGCTGCTGCCTGGACGAAATGGTGTGGAAATAAGAAGCTGAAAAACACTCCGCCTTACATCACAGAGAGGAGCACAGTGACTGGCTTCTTATGGAGCCCAGTTGTTTAGAAAATCCATCTATGGTGTCCTGAAATGAGGCAGGTCTCCACCTCTCATACTGTTGTGCTAAACTGACTGAAATTATCTGGAAGTTTTCATTCTTCATTGAAAATATTTGAAAAAATTGTTTTAGCACAGAAATTGCAATGGTGATGAACGGTGAGGTGAACTGTATGCAGTACAGCTACATTTAGCAAATGTGTCATGATGCTAATGCATTTTCACATTTACAAATATACCCTTTTTACACCAAAATTAGCGAGTATGAGCGAGTTTATTAAATGCACTAAAAAAGGCAATTAACACCTTTTCCACTGCCAGCCGAGTTTGTCTCTCTCCTTGGACTGAGGACACACACACACACACACACACAACTGCAGGGAGCAATGTCATCACATGCAGTTACAGAGGAGACACGCTGATACAGAGGAGAAAGAATGAGCTGCTAGCCGCCATGCAGACTCTCATCTCTGGGTGGGTGCTTCTGCAAATGTTAGAGCCTCCATATGAGATACTTGGATCGGTGATTGTGTGTTTTTGAAACTTATTTCGGAGCTGCGCTCCCTCTGACATCTATGAGCGCACTGTAGCTGCTGTGTTTCTGTGTGTAACAGCACCGCGACATGTAACAAGTCTGTTTACAGTGTTTATATTTACATCACTGCCGATCGGAGCTGGAGCCAATAAATACCCGCATCTACTGCAGAGTCATTTGGCCCGAGCCCGAGTGTGAATGCTGATTGTAGCCTTTTCCATCGCCAACAAGACCCTGGATGATCGCACCCAACACTCTGTTGTGGACTGAAATTTGACATCTTTCTTTTGTCTTTTATTGTGATGCATTTTGTGACATCAGACCTCCAAAGATTCTATGTTAACAAACTTTAACTTTTTATTCAGTAATTCTGTTCTATCAGTTGTACTTTGCTTCCATTTCCTGGCTGGCTCTTACCATTTTATGACTGTAAAACTGAGTAACTTTGCTAAACCCTTCATCATCAGCAAACTTATGACTCCAAACCACAGCCAGGAGGAAAACTGCCTTCAGACTGAATGACTGCTCGAATGGTGGAAAAAGAACCGAGGAAAACTTTAAAACGGATATGAGCTGACCTCCAAGATCAAGAGACAACAGTGTCTCGTTGCACCATATGTTGCTGTCACAGTGAAAGTGGGCTTCATGGTAGAGGAACCACAAGACCCCACTTTTGAAAGAGAAACATAAAAAAGAAAGAAAGAAATAAAAAAACAATCGCTAAAATCATCTTGACAAGCCACAGTGCTTCTGGGAGAATGTTGTTTGGACAGATGAAACAAAATTGGAGCTTTCTGGTCACATTAGCTTTATGTTCACAGAAGCTTTCAAAGAAAAGAACACCATCCAGACTGTGAAACATGGAGGAGGCTCAGTTATGTTATGGCATCGCTTGTATGTCTGGCACAGCCTTGGATCTGTGCAGGGAACAATGAAATTATTAGATTATCAAGGCGTTCTGGAGCGAAACTGTCCAGTGTCAGAAAGCTCTGTCTCAGCCGCGGGTCATAGCTACTCCAACGAAATAATGAGCCAAAACATACTAAAAGCAGCCAAGAGTGGATGAGATGAAAACATTGTGCCGTTTTGAAGTGGCCTGCTATCTGTGGAAAGAAATGAAATCACATTTGGGAGGAGGCATCATTCAAACCTGAGACAACTGGAGCAGTTTGCCTGAGAGGAGTGGACCAAACTTTCAGCTGAAAGTGTACCAGTCTCATTAAGAAGCACTGCAGTCATCGCCTCAAGACTCTGTGCTACAGAATATTAGGTTCAGGATCGCACTGTTTGTTATGTTGTTTAAGATAGATAGATAAAATGTTACATGAAAAAATCAAAAAGGAATGTCTCTCTTTTATTAAATATGTAACAAGAGTGGATACCAGTCACTTTTTGTAATTTTCAACTACTGAGAAAATTGTTTTTTTTTCTTTTTTTAAGCGGAAGAAGAAAGAATTAACATTTTGTACATTTAAAAGTGACAGTGTTGCTTTATTGCTTTTATTAAAACTCATTGTTACATAAAACAAATTCATAAATGACCTAATATGGGAGAGAAAGAATAATAAATAACAGGTGTGTCAAGCAGGAGGTTCAGAATGCATGGAAAAGAAAGCCGTGGAACTTCGATCCACTGACCAAAGGTTTATTCTCAAATCTCAGAAGAATTGCATTTCTACATGAAGGGGAATAATCTGAAAGGAAACAAACAGAGATTACAGATTCAATTTAACAATAAATCAATGTAGTCTAATATGTCCTCCTTAATAAATAAGGATAAATAAAGTTCCCAGAGACTAACATGGACATACAGTAGTATAAGAAATTCAGAGCTGCTGCCCCATGCAAAGATGAAAAAGAATGAATGAGTGGGAATCTAGAAAGTCTTGTAATAACTCAGGAGTGACCAGGTGAAGAAAATACAACATGTGTATTCTTTTATGCTTTTGAAGGTCGTGAATCATCTAAAGCTAATACATGGGATTCCATACAGAACTAATATAAAAATCAAGGCTCCAGTCAAACTAAGCTGGAATGACTCAAGCTCACACTACAAGATGCATGTTAGAACAGATGTTAAATAGCCCAAATTATACTTTCCACATCTGCGTGGCCGTGATGATCTGCAGGGGTTTGCACAGAACGCCTCCACTCCCCACTCCAGCAATTATATTATACTGGGAAATTCTACGCTAATACCTCACATCCAAAGCCTATGTTCAGGAAGTAGGGAGTCCTTCATGCAACAAAAAGGAAATTAAGGGTGTGGGGGTGTTGGACACTTTTAACTCAAACCAGTTCACAAATGCCTTTTTTGTTGGGTCACATATCTGTATCAGGGCTTTATTTTCCCTTATCAAAGCCAACAGGAACAATAAAATGCTTGTGATTTTTCATAACCCAACAGTTGCTCAAACTCAGACTTTGTTCTGCATCATAACAAAATAAAGAAATTAATCAAAGAAAAAAAAAAAAGTCAGGTTGAATGTGTCTTAGATACAGGACTCAACTCAGCACATGACCATTTGGAGGGGTGGGACTAAAAACTACACAGACACACACACACACACACACACACACACACACACACACACACACACTAGAACAACCTGAAACAAACAAGCAAACTGCATCAAAGCCATCTGCTCCTTCTATCAGACTCTATAACAGAGGAGGTGATCCACAGAGGAGGTGGGGCCTGTGTATAAGTAGGTAGTGTGATGAAGGGGTGGGGGCCATTAACACAGGGCCATTTGCTCCCCTGTAGGCTCACAAACTTAAGCAGTCATTTGGTACGTAACTTAAAACAAATCAACATAGAGGCGCTCACACACAGAGCTGGAGGAAACAGAGTCACCACGCTCTGTACCAGGTGATGGCTGTAATGCATCATTTTGTGATTTGCCAACTGGAGGCGGCAGCAGAGGAAGAAGAGATCTAACTGTTTTCCTACAGTTTGGGGCTATGTGTTGTAATCCTGAAAACAACAGGAGGTCTTATTCACACAGAGACATTTTTACTACAGTGCTCTGGGCAATGTGACTCGAAAGTACAATGACAGTCAATCAAATGCAGATATGATCCAAAAGGCCTTTTAGCAATTCAGGCTCTTCTCATTTAAAGTTTGCAGCAAAGAGGCAAGCGTACAATGAGCGCTGCAACATGTTCATACATTATCCATACCGCTTATCTGTGCAGGGTCAAGGGCTGGAGCCAATATCAGGGTACACCCTGGACAGGTCGCTAGTTTATCACGGGTTTGACATATAGAGACAAAACAGCCACAGCAACGGGCAATGTAGAGTCACCAGTTAACCTAATGTGCATGTCTTTGGACTGTGGCAGCTGCAGCACCCAGAGGAGAACATGGAAACTCCACAGAGAAAGGCCTCAGATCCAGAACCCTGCACAGCCGTGCCCTGGGTCACCTGCTGCAAAACAGCTACCCACGGGTAGAAAAACAAAACTCATTGTTTTTAACCACTGTTCATATATATATATATATATATATATATATATATATATATATATTCCAATATATTCCAATTCCAGTGACCTGCTGCTCACGGAGCAGGGAGGATCTGCTGTGTAGTCTAACAACTGGAGCAGCAGCAGATAAGCAGGGGACATAATGGAAACAGGCTCAGATTGAAGTCCAGATGGAAACCCAGTGGAGATCACTGAGATGGTCCACACAGAGCTAAGCCGTCAGCCATTTCAGCTTTATCTCATCCTGTTATGTACAAGGGGAAAGTCTGGCGACGGCCGATCAGGATGATCAGGGGAAAGGAGGAAAGAACGATAACAGGAGAATAAAACCATTCCCACAGGTGACTCCCTGACTGACTGATTAACACGGTAGCTATTTTAAATGCACAACTGATTCCAGAGTGACCACCTCAGTCTTAATGTAATCTGAATATGAAGAAGCTGACCATACATACATGTATATAGAGTACAGTATAAATAGGTCACTGAGGGAGAATCTTTTCTTAGATGAAGCAACGATATAATTTCCCCTGATGATGTGGGGACATGTCCTCTCCACTTCTCAAACCCCCTATTTTACAATTTACACTTGAGTTCAAGTGAATCATTGATGGGATCTTCTTACTGTCCTCACATCGTAACTGACTGCAGATGGCTGGTATTTAATAAAAATGCAGAGACACAACTCTCAGTCACCTTCAGCTGTTAATCTACACTCAGAGCCCTTCACAGTAGCCTGAGTTTTCACAGGCTCGATTTCACCCACTGTAATGATCATTATTGTATTGTTAGCTGTTGTAAGAAATGCAATATCTCTGAGTCGCTCAGTTGCTCCGGTCTACACAACAACATACGGACACGTTCTGGGCTATTTCCTAATTAAAGGGAAAATAAATCAACCTTCTTTCTTTAAAATAAAATGTCAATCTCATATATGTGTGTTAAAGTGACAGTTCAGGTTATTTGAGGTGGGTTCTCTGAGGTACTTATCTATAGTCAGTGTGTTACCTGCAGTAGATTCAGATCAGTGTGCTGTCTGTTTAGAGAAGCAGCCGGGAGCGCCGGCACTGAAGCTGAGCTCGGTGCTGCTGTGGACGGGGTCAGCAAAAAAAACGTATTATAGCCACTTAAAAAATGCCTACAGAAAAAAAAACCAATATCACTTGAAGTGTACACTTTATTTTGAATATTTTCACCTTTTTTTATCTGCCCTTAAACAGCCCCTTCCTTCGGAGCTACATATTTCAACTGTTGAACTAGGCTTTTGTACAAACACATGGGCATTTATTTTAAAAGTGGTTAAAATATGTTACCTCACACAACCCCACCTCAAATAACCCACACTATCAGAGAGCTGGAACCATTTCTTGATGAAGACCAGTCGTCCTTTACCCTTTCACTCATAGTTTCTGTGTAATTATTTCACCATGGGTTGCCAGATGTGGTCAAAAACAGTCAAAGTGCTAAACCTGGCAACCTCACTGTGACCGTAAGTCAGTTTTTTTTGTTTGTTTTTTTTTTTTTGAGGGCAAGAGTTCAAACATGAATCAACACAACAACAGACAACTACCAACTCAGACCAGGATGTACAACTCAACAAACTCCATGTGGGTGAGGAAACTGTTCTCATGAATTTACCCAACTTATCAGTTCATCCCTGAGCATGATGGGAAATGAGGGTCATCGCCACAATATATATGTGCTGAACTTTACAGCACCAACTTAAAGGCTTATTTTATACTTAACAAAAATAAAAAGATAAAAAATACTGCATTCTGGGAAATTGCAGTCAGACCTGCTGATGTTACTTTTCCCTGAATTTGCAGCTGTGCTGCTGGTGAGTGTGTTTTGGACAGAAAAGATAAGGGCTGTGACAACGCTTCACGGTGATATGAGTAGGAGGAGGAAAGTGTTCAAAACAATGTAGTAGTGCTTGGTAGTTCTAAATGTCAAGCAAACAACTTTTCTTTTTTTTTTTTTTTTTTGCAGAGAAGCAGAGGCAGATATAAACTTGTTTTCCCCTTGATGAACAATGTGGTGTGATCCTGAATGACCCCTAAGGAACCGATGGATCTGCTCACTGTCAAACAGCAGAGGACGTCTGTTTTAGTGAGGAGCTCCCACTCTGAGTATGTGTTTAAACACTGTATTTGCATTAATGCAGTCGACTCATAGATCTTGATAAGCTCCATTTAAACAGCAGTTGTGTGTTTCTACTTGCTTCTGCAGTTTCTCTGTTTTCACCAAAAAGGCAAATGGAGGCCTCAAACTTTCTGTCAGTAGTGTAAAAGGGAGTTCAAGCAGCAGTGTGGTTGCTCCGTCTCTACTTCAACTTCTTCATCAGGAAGCAAAACCAAACACTGTGAAGTTTGGCTTTGGATGGAAGCTTTGCTTGTCGACACCCAGGGGTGTTCCTGGCTCAGCTCAAACATCTAATAATGACATTGCCGACTGTTGTTCTGTTGTGAAGGCAAAACCACAAATAACAGGTCAACAAGTGACACTCACCATGAGACTGCACCTGAGCTGCTGCCCGAGGCCTGAAGTTCTGGTTCTTTGTGCCTTCTCACAGGAACAGATGCACCTGCAAAATTAAACAACAGTCAAAACAGCTAACAGCTACCAACACGTTCTGGGTGTATTTTTAGGGCTATATAAAATCAAATGTTTTTCCACGTGGCTATCATCTATTCCCCCTTACATTCCACAAATCAAGCCATACCTTTGTCTCCTCATTGGAGGGTGGGGGTGGGGGGGTCAGCAGGAGAAAAGTAAAAGTAAAAACGGTTGATTTTCCTTTTGGCTTGAGGTGTTTTTTGTTTGTGTGCGAGTAACTGTTTTTTTTTTTGTTTGTTTTTTTTTGGACTTTGTGACTTTGTGACTGTGGGACGTCTGTAAATGTACAAACATTTTGGTTCAGCAGTAACATTTTGTGCTTGTGCTGTTCTTGAATATAGTCGGTCAATGTTAGGGGTGGGGGTGGATGGGGTGGGTGGGGTGGTGGGGGGTGAGAGTTTGCATACTTTGTGAAGTTTAATGAAAACATTTTCAAAGGGAGTAAAACTACCAACATAACAAAACTTGATGAACCTTAAATATTAGGTGAGAAGAGAGACCTGGCTGACACCCCCCAATACAATAAAACAATAAAACTCAGAAAACACAACATCAAAAGTCAAATTGTCACAACGTGTCTGATTTGGTCAGCGATTCGAATACGTCTGGTGTTGTGCCTTTTTCTATCAATTAAAGAAAACAGCTGAGCTTTACAGACAGGATTAATGGGGCTGTCATTCCCCTGAGTACATTCATAGTGGGTGATTATGAAAAACTGGTTTAATGAGCCAAATGAAACAGTGAGGTTCACTGAAAGATCGTGGTTACAGTGAATAAAAATGTAAATTCCAGGTCAGGGATCAGATGCAAACTCCAGAATCCTGCATGCAAGTCTGACACACTACACTCTCATCCATCACCTCAGCCTCCACGTCTGTCACTCTACATTGCTACATATAGGGCACTCTATATTATAAACCAATATGAGCATAATTTCTGGACAGATACTGGACAGGATAGATAGCAGAACAACAGGTTACGGACTGAGGTAAATTAACCTGTAGAGAAGAAAAGCTCTCAGTTTACTGCTCCTGGCAGCTGCCACCATTCTTGGCTGGATGGACACGTCAGTCTCTGCTGATGCGTTAGGTCAAAATAAAACAACACATACTGAGTGTTTGAATGCAGCAACCCACACTTCTAGCTGGCAGCGTGAACTGTGGTGTGTCATAGGAAGACTTTTGCTTTGGCAGGCAAAACTCCCAGTTCTTACCAATGTTTAGAAGACTCCATTGTTTATAAGACATCAAGTCAATAAAAATGAGATTCCAGCTGATTTAATTGTAGGCAGAAGTTTTAATCTTTTCACCTGTAGCTGAGCTAGTGACACGAAAATGAAGACAATGAAATTTAAAACAGATCCACTGCTGTGTGGAGGATGAACACGTAAGGAAATAAAGGTTAGAAGCTCTAGTGCTAAACACTCAGGCAGCTTTAGTTGCTAATCTATACTTTGGAGCTCAGAAAGATGATGACCCGCCAGTTTTCTCCTGAACATATGGGCTTATGCATTTAGAAATATAGGGCAGGACTAATCCATTCAATGCCTTATAGGTAATCAGTAGTATCTTAAGATAGATTCTAAAGGTGAAAGAGAGTCACTGTGAAGTGTTCTTGAGGACCCCAAAGCTAAATCCTTTGGGTTGCATTTGTTTCAAGTGATCAACTTCTGTGTTCCCGGTCAGAACTGACTAACCCATAATAACTGTTAATAAATCTCTCATGATACATGATGACTACCTGATGTTATGTTTCATCTATTTTTTATTAGCTTTTTATTTCTAATTGTGGGACCCACAGTAATGTTGGCATGTTGATGGGCAATAATATATATATAATATTTCAACTCATGCATGCCTGGAAGTCCCTTTTTGTGTCTGAGTGTGCAACATAATAATTATAATACATTTCTCTTTGGAACTTGTGGTTTTTTAGGCCTCTTTGACCTGAACATATCCAACTTGTTTTTTAGTAAAATGAATATTATTTATGGATTATTTAACTGTTAAATACCAGAGGAAACATATTGTGCTGCTTATCTGAGATTACTTGCTGCCATGGTATAGACAAGACCTTGATTTTGAAACCTCATCAAATTTTAAACAACAGTACAAAATATCACCTGTGGTTTTTCTGCTCAAAACTGACACTGATATTATATTTTTTATCAATCAAAAATGGATTCCAAACTTCCAAACTATTTACACTTAATTTATCTACACATAAACTTAATTACAAAATTATAATTTTAACATTACATTGCAATGATAATAATAACAGTATCATTAAATATAAAATCAGGGCTCACAATTTGTCAATCAACCAACCATTATATGGTGGTAACGTTATGTATGTGTGTATCACTGACCATATGTGATGGTTTTTTGGGGCTTTGCAAATACAGTGAATTTGAGTATTCTATTTAACATGTTGCAGCCTTATGCTTAAACAATTTAAAGATATTTTTTTTCTTTATCAATCTACACTCATTACCCAGTATTGACAAGGCCAAAGCATAATTTTAGATTTGTTTTCAAATTTATTCAAAAGGAAAAACTGAAATATTGACATACGTTTTCAGACCCTTTGCTGTGAGTCTTGGAACTTAGCTGAGGTTCCTCTCATTTCTCTTGATCATCTTTGAGATCTTTCTGCACTTTGATTGGAGTCCGCCTGTGGTACATTCAACTGATTGGACATAGCTTGGAAAAACACACATCTGTCTAAATGAGGTCTCACAGCTAACAATAGAGAGCAAGAATCAACCCATGAGGTGGAAGGATCTGCCTGCAGAGCTAGGGAAGGATACAAAAAAAATGCTGCATTGAAGGTTCCCAAAAGCAGAGTGGCCTCCATCATTATTAAACTGAATGATTTTGGAACAACCAGGACTGTAACTAGAGCTGGCCTATGCAATTATGCAGTCAGAGCAGAGGAGCCTTGGTAAGAGAGGTGACCAAGAACCTGATGGTCACTCTGGCTGCACTCCAGTGATCCTGTGTGGAGATGAGAGAAACTTCCAGAAGGACAACCGTCACTGCAGCACTCCACTGATGTGGGCTTTAAGGTGGTTGGATGGAAGCCTTTGCACACAACGACTCAAACTGCACATGTGAGGAACACAATAGATACAGAGATGAAAGTGTGTTGTAATTCACAGTTTATACTCTGTCAACTGCATCAACAGAATGCATGGATGTGGATACCCCCTGCACTTACATGGCTTCAAACTAAATAGCACACGTTCTTAACACTTTCCCATCATCCGCTAATTGGATGCAATGCTTTCCAGCTACATAACTACTAGGACCAGAACAGACTTTAACCCTAGAACACTAACATTAAAATTAGTAACACCATCACTAACGTCGGGTGAAAATCACCTGAACGCATGCCTCTTGAAAAAACCATAGATGGGAGGAGGGAAACAAACATACCATTAATGACATCAATGAGCAGCCTGAAGCTACCCAAGAACTCATGCAACTGAGACAGCAGCAACACAATGAAAATCACATGACAAGAATTGTGTTAGTGTTAGTGTTCTAGGGTTAGTGTTTTTCACTAAAATAGTGTTTTTACACTGTATTTCTGAAATTAAGAAAAAAGTCAAGGTTACTTGTTAGTCTTATCCCTAACCCTTCTTTCTGTCTTGGAGTTCCAGTTACAACCATTCTACCCATAACTCTGGTGGGATCCATAATGGAGAGATGTCAGAAGATACCTTTATCTCTTGGCCCTGGTTGTAGGAGCTGCTTTATACTGCAATTACAAACAACTGTCTTATTTGATGAAATGCAAACTATAAGATATTACAGTAGTCAAGAAGGTTGAAAAAAATGTGCAAATAACTTTCAGCTGGCATTGAATGACTTTTGAAATAACTTTGAAATGGTAAAAAGAAGAACTCTTCAAACCTGGCTGTCAGGGTTCAAATTTAGGTCAAAGATGACTGAAATCAAAGTTAATGGCTGATATCGAAGTCAAAGACGAGTAACATGGCCTCCCCCTTGGTAGTGTTAAGGTAAGTGTTTCATGTAGAAGATTTTTCATGCAATTCCACAAGTAAATTCACTGATAGGGGAGGAAAACCCGCAGACCAGATGCAGTGATAGTAGAAATGACAGCAAAACAGAAACTGACCACAAGATGTTCTTTGAATATTCAGTTACTGTGACATCAATTTTGGCCCAGACATGCAGAAATCCTGCGTTCTATCCCCAGCCTCTGCCCAATCATACATAAAACTCATGTTGGCTGTGTTTGATGGTGGGAGGCTGGTGAGGGATCCTGTCATTGTAACTGGCAACACAGGGAGGTGCAATTAATGGGGAAAAAAATGAAGAACCCTCACTCACTATGTCCTCCTGGTGAAGATCATTCCTGGCAGGTGAAATGGAGCAGCTGGTGCACAGATGTTTTTGGGCTGGAGGAGCTTTTCCATGCTTCTGAGAACAGTTTGGAAGCTTCAGCCAAGTTTGCATTCACAATACAAAAGGTTAGAATACGCCCTCTGGACAGGGCGGCTTCTTCATCCTTTGATGCGGAACTGAGGGCAGACTCAACACTACACCAACTCACTACTTCAAAATAGCATTATGAGAAGTGACAGGCTAGCTGGTTAGCATGCTAACTTCAGTAGGAGAAAAGAAGTGATAGAAATGGAAGCAAAACAGGAGTCAATATTGGTGTTGGTTTCCACCACTGGAGACAGCTCTTGGCGAGTAAAGGAATGAAGTTTATTAGAGAACTTGCAATTTTCTTTCTAGACTAGTAAGTAAACAACTGTTAATACTAACGCTAGCTATGTAGCAATATCAAAAACTTAAATACTGCACCTTTAAAAGAGCACAGAATTGGTTGCTGGCGCTAACATTTGCTAAAGGGAGCACCCAACCAACATCGGTGATAGACATCTTACCACAAGACTATGTACAGTGTAAATGAGGGAAATACAGATTGAAAACAGAGGTGCTGAAGTAGGCTAATGTTAACTGTTAACACGTATTAACAAAGCTAAAAACCCAATTTTAAAGCACATTCAAGCCACTAACTTAATCTAAATGTTGATCTCTTTTTCAATTTTTTTAAATTATTTTTTAAATAATAATAATAATAATAATAATAATAATAATAATAATAATAATAATAATAATAATGACAAAAAATAATTAGTTTATTTATGATCACATGGGGACACATGTCATTGGCTTACAACAGCACTGATTCATATTCATATTCCTGTGTCTCATAAAAGAGATGTTAGTGTCAGAAGAGGAAAACCGCAGGCAAAGACAGACTCAAGTATAAAGTCTCATGAATATGCTGAAAGAGCAAGAGAGAGGCTGAAGAACATGCCCAGCTGCAGGCAGAGGCTGCAGAGGCAAGGCCTGCAGGTTGTTTTTCAGGAGGGCCCTCTGACCTTAGGCCGAGGCTTGTAGAAGAGGTGCAAGGTCCCAGTCACCCTGCACCCTGATGTGGACTGAACCCCTCCAGTGTTTTTTTGTGTTGCACACACTGCTTTTGTTTGTTTTTACAAATAATTTGTCTCGTTTTACAGTCAGGTGTTGTGGAAAATAAATGTGGTAGAGTTGTTACCACACCAATGTAGCTGTATGCTTTTTTAAGTAATTCAATTATTGTGCATTCATCTACAGCTGACAAGTAGAAGCCTACCAGTCATGATAAATACAGTGGATCACAATGAATAAATACATATGCATACTTCAGCTTTACAGGGTTTACTTTTAAACATAAAAAAACTCTCCTAGAATTAAAAAAAAAGCCACAATGCAGTTCATCAAGTTCTCAAAGATGTGTGTGATGCTTTGTGTTGTGGTAGGTTATTTGTAGGTTGAGATAAAGCATCCCCTCCTTCCTTTCAGTCAGATACAACTGTTGCCTTTCTCATTTTGTGGTTAAATACCTTTTACTGTTTAGTAAGGTTTCCATTGTCTGGAAAAGGCTTTATGAGTCAGCTTGTCACTACATTTTCAAGGACGTAGTGGCCAATGTCTTGTCCAGTAATGTTCTTGTGTTGTTGTGAAAACAGCTTCCTACTCTTGGCCAGTTCCCATGCAGAACATGCAAGACATTGTGCAAGTGGCACAACAGGCCTTGTCCATCATCTTCTGCCTGCAATACAAAAGAACACCATCCCTTACGCCTGAATTATTCCATCTGGTATTGTTGGGGAGCCAAAATAGGGATTTGTGAACCATCAAGAGCCCCTACATATTATGGTAACCTCCATCTATTATTCTACAGAGAAGCAAAACTCTTTCAAGCAAGTACAGGCAGTTGAAATGCCATCTTCAAACAGATGTGCAACAGGAGTGTTGTACATCTGTTTGGCTTAAGCCCGGTCAGTGTTTATATAGCAAGTTTCTACAATACAACAGCGATGCTTTTTTGGAGAAGATAGACAATAATTAGTATTCATTTTCTCCAAGGTACGCTTTAGACAGATGTGCCGAAAACATTTCTTTGGGCATTTGGAAATTCTGTATCCACTGGTCATCACTAAAACTGGGAACAAGAGTTTTCTACCAGTCACAGACTCTCCTTCTTCTTGCTCTTTCAACTGCATAATCAAAATTTTCACTTCTCCGTTCCAACTCTGTTATTATCATGAAACACACAGCAAACACACATGTCCGTGAACTGCGTCCTGTACCTTGTTGTTGTTGTTGTTGGATAGAAACAGTTCGTGTTGTATGTCAGCTCATGACACTTCAGCATTCCTATTGGCAATGGCACTCCTTTGAGAGTGTCCCCAGAACTGTTTGGTGAAAACTGGTGAAAACACCTAATGCCGAGGTCACTAATAGATGGGCCGCGGTCCAAGTCCAGACCCGGAACCAGAACCAGAACCAGACCCAGATGTATAACCCATAAATAACTGATATTTGTCCAATTTTGACAGAGCATTTTCATTTTAACTGGCACAGCTTTTCTAGCCTTTACGGCACTGGTCATGTGATTCTACTCAGCTGATCATTGCGACTTAAGTCAGTGAGTGAGTGAGACGCAAACACACAGGGCAGAGACAAGATGATACAGCCTCTGAACGAGGCAGTAGTCAGAGAAATAAGTGGAAAAAGTGGGGGGGTGGGATTGAAGTTGGACAGAAAGAGGAAAGGTGGTAAAGCTGTTGTTAAGATGTGAAATGGAGTTATCGAAAAGCAGAAAAGCGGAAATGTAAGTCACACCCCTTATTTGATTTTTCTAAAATCATGCACAAATTTCCAAAACTCTGTTATATACATATTACTTCCTTGAAATGACAAAATCATTTAATTATTTATTCTTTATTATTTATTACAGGGGTCGGCAAGTAAGTTTGGCCTTGGGCCAATTTTTTCCTAACCAATTACAATTTTAAGAAACTGATTGATAAAAATGCAACTTAAATGTACTTTATTGTGTGGCCACAGTCACATATATACGTTTGACTGATCAATTGAACTGATGTTATTTTTTCATATCATATCACGTGTCCACTATTTCAGAGGTTAATCAAGCAAGCGACAGAACCATTGGAACATCCTTTTCATAATAAAAGCCAAAAGCTTGTTTGAACTTTGGAATTGCAGACAAAACAAACATTATTGCGCTTTTATTTTGTGGACAAAATTCCTGAAGAGGAAGTGATTCTGTGGGTTACTGTTACTGCTATGACAGAGATCTATTGTAGAACCAGGCACTGTGCGCTGCTCCTGATGTGACACGGTTGTGTTTGTCACTCACTCTCAACGTGGACAAAAGCATCATAAGCATCTTCAGGTGGGAGGGATTTCTACATTAGCTGCAGCTGAATGTGAGACTTTCAGTTTGATATTGTAAGATTAAAGAAAATCAGTTTATCAAAATAATATGGGGGGACAGATATTATTGCTGGCGGGCCAGTTTTGGCCCGCGGGCCACCAGTTGCTGACCACTGATTCATAATCTCTTTGTCCTCACAACCATAGAAAGACATGATACACAAACACACACACAAACACGCCCACACAGGTAGGGAAGTGCTATATGGGAAGTAGATGAAAGACTGCTGCTGTTTGTGAGCCTGCAGAATTTGGGGAGAGCAACCGAGGACGACTTTGATGTTAATTTGCTTCATGATTTCTGAGCTCCTCTTCACTTGTACAAATCAAAGTCATAATCTTTATTACTGATTCATATCTTGATGCAATGCTCTGCCTTTTTAGCCCCATAAAAGCACATCAGTCTGCTATTAGCAAGGACCCAAAAACTCTGTGATAGTGGGTGTGTGTGTGTATAGGAGGGAGTTACAATATGAAAGGAGCTGATCTTTTGTGTTTGTGAAAGCAACTTGTCATCTCCAACCTTTCCAGAAGTTTCCAGATTTGGTAGAGCAAAACCACTGCTGTCAATGGATTGGTTATCAAATGAACTATTTGTAATTGGTCCACAAACAGACTTGGACCTAGAAGCACAACTCACGAAAGTTAATTCTTATTCAAAATCAGGCAAATAACAAACCAGACAGAAAGGCAGAGAAAGGCAAACTTATCCATAAGAGGATCCAGCAGAAGATCAGCAGTTAGTTCAAAAGCCAAGCATGTGGCCATAACCAGCAAGGTTCAGGCATGCAGGTAACAGATGGTTGGAAAGAGATGGTGGAAGCAGACAATCTGGCAAGGAATGAATGCAAGTGTATGGTATGTATACTGTGGAGCTGATGGGAAAATGAGTACAGGTGTGTGTGAATGGGCAGGAAAGGTCAGACGATGGGGGATGGCAGAAACACAGGGTTACTGCAGGGTACTTGGGGGAGGGGGTAAAATGACAGGGGAGTAAATGTGTAGCTGGAAGAACAAGACAAACATGAAGGTAATGTGGCTCTAACAGAACCTAATCCTTGTTGGCTGAAAACCTAGATTTTTGGTACAAAAATTCCCCCTGAGCATGTGCACAACACCATTGAAAGACTGGAACAAATTTCTCCACTGTTTGCTGAGTTAGGGTACGGAAACACAAACCCTGAACATTTTTGGCAAATAAAATGTGAGTTGCCAAACTTGAGAGTACTCATTTAACTTGCTAGATTGTATTTAAGTTATCCCCCAGATTTTGGTGGTTCACATATAATGCATCAAAACACTTTATCAAGGTGTAATGGTTCGGAAACATTCGGGGCCTGGTGACTGACAGAGATAGATGACACTTATCACATATTAAGTCTAATATCAGCCTGGTATGAAGCTCTCAACACTTAGATTTTATGCATGCACATTTTCACACACGGGTCCCCTCACAAAACTTAGACTGATTCACTTCAGAGGAAACTATTATGGAAAGAGCAATTGACACATCAGTCCCCGAGGAGTGCTTCATCCATCACTGTCCAATGGCCTTATTAGTGCCTCGCTACAAAGGAAATCCTAAATCACCCCTGGGGTAAAGAGGCTGCCGCTAACTGCATTGTTCATGTGGAAACTCCTATCAATACTTTTTTCATTCACTCGCTCATTCATGCAGGACACAAACACAGGAAGTGCTTCTACACACACACACACACACACACACACAGACAGACACACACACATGCAAACAGATGCCCACACACATACCTGCGTAGAGACAATTGCAAGCCATCTGCAAGCACTGAGCGAAGTGGTGGAGAAAAGGTAATCAACAGCTTGTCTGACTGCTCATTACTTCTTCATTATGGAGCGGAAACAAACAAAATACCTGAGCTTAGAGACAACTCTTCACACACACACACACACACAATGTCATACAGATGAAGAGGGGTTGATAGACAGCTATTATGGTTGGGTCTCTCTTACAAATGCTATAAATGTCAGGCCCATACATCAACAGTATATTATGTTTCGTGCATTTTTTTGCTGTCTCTTTGTGTTATTCATGTAGGAGAATCAATAAATTTGTTGATTAAGAAAATGACTTTTTGAGGACAGGAAACAGACCAGTCCTGTTGGCAAAGTTTCCCTGAGATACCATTAATCAAAGGAGAAGAGAGTCCTCATCACTGAAGCCCTTTCTCTTGTTTAAGTGAAACACATAATATGGCAATGCCTACAATCCCACATTCGTGTAGCTCATCTATATGTCACGTATTTAGGAGTGGTCAAAATCATTTTCTCTGACAACAACTGTCTTTTTGCACTCCCCATCTATGAACGTTGTAATTATTGGCTGTTTGACAGATTTTCTCCATTTCATTTCTGCAGGGAAGACAATGGGAGACGCTGGGAAGGCAATTTTAATCATCATGAATTTGAAAATGTGAAAGCCCTGCAGGTGAAAATGGGCTAACAAATCACTTTCAGGGCTGACTGACTCTGAAAGACGCACTATAAATGGACTTGATAACACTTGGTAGCCTAGCAAGATTAAAGCTACAAACAATCCATAATTCAACACTCTCTGTAGAAGACTATGTTTTGTCTTCCACAATGCACTCTGACAAACATGTTTGATTTCTGCCGATGTTAATGACACATGTCTCTCCAGGTATATAAAGACGAGATGACTCGTAGCAGTGGTCCTGACACCCCACAAGAGTCCGAGGGGGGGCACGGTCATAGGCCTTCTCACAAAGGTTCACACAAACATGTACAGTGGATGAGTAAACTCCCTTGACCCCTCGAGTAATTGGTCCACTGTTCCATGACCAGGACTATATTTGCATCACTCCTCCTGAACCTGACGTTTTGCATTTGGTCAGAGCCTCCTGGTATAAGCTTTCTTAGGGAGGCTGGATAGTTTGATACCTCGATAACACACCTTCTGCTTCCCCTTTTTAAAAATGGGATTCACCAGCCCGTCTGCAAGTCAACATGCACTGCCTCCGAACCTCCATATGACATTATTAAGCTGTGTCGACAAGACAGCCCAAATATGTTCAAAGCCTTCAGCATAGCATTTAAGGGGAAATCTCATCCATATCTGGTTCCTTGATGCTGACACCAGGGCCAGCCAAGCCTTTACCTGAGTCCAGGACAGAAGGACCAATCTTCTGGTACCAAGTACACTTATGAATCACCCTATGCTTAAACATGATGTTCCTTATGGCCAATTTGTGACTAGCACAGAAACCCAATAACAAAACACCCTTAGGGTTCAGTTCAAAGCAGGCCATTCCTCCTAGTCACCCCCATCCCTGTTTGTCCATAATTGCCCACATGAGCATTTAAGTGCTCAGCACAATTATAGAGTCCCTAGGCATTAACAGACCCCACCCAGAGACTCTAAAACAATAAAGTTTTGTGTAGCAATAAAAAGAGTTCCAACAATGGAATGCAGAGGAATACCAAAAGGGTTTTAGAGTTGTTATGTGTGGTCAACACCCAGGAACAGAGCTGATGATTGTGATTGATGATGATGATGATGATGATGATGATGATGATGATGATGATGATGATGATGATGAGCTTTATTGATGATGATGAGCTTTATTGTCACTGTAACAGTACACTGCGCAGCAAAAAAAAAAAAGGGGGGGGGGGGGGGCATGTGGAGAGGAGAGGAGAAAAAAATAATAGAACTATACTCCTGGGGGGGGGGCAACATAAGCACATACAAACACATTTTACAACACAATGTCTCAAGACAATTTGCTCCAGGGGAGGGGGGAAAGGGGGGAGGAGGTGATTCCAGTGCAGACAGGCAGCCAGCCGCAGCCGCTGATGATTGCTGATGAAAGTGATTTTGGGTAGTGACTGGGTACACAGGGTATTAAAGTACCTTACTACACTGATGGGACAGCCAACAGGAACTATTTGAGGCTCAGTATCTTGCCCAAGGACACTTCGACATGCAGACTAGAGGGGTCAGGGGTCGAAAACCACCAACCTTCTAATTAGTGGACAACCCACTCAATTATCAATGATGGATGCATTTTTCAGAGTGTCACAAACCCCCTGAAATGACACTTGTTCAGTCCATTTGGAAAGTCTGGAAGAGCTGTATGATAAATAATTTTATTCCTTTCATGTGTTCAAGGAGTTTGGCCAACAAAAGACCCAGATACACACTCTCAACTGGCTCAGCTGAAGAATGGCTCTAGAGCACATGCTCTATGGGCCCAGAAACTTAGAAGCACAAGGAAGTTCATGGAGAAATGAACTGGGGCAATCTATCAACATGATATCTAGTCCTAATAAAATAATGCATCCATGAGTGTGATGTGTGGCTTCTAGATTGATAGATAGCTACAAGTCCCTACCAAGCAGCGGTTTACTTGTTATTTCTCACATTATATCTGAGGAGTTCCCATCACTATACGTTGTCCGAGCTGATAGAGCCATAGAATTGAGGTGTGTATGCAGTAGCTATGTCCAGGCTGGCACTGCTGGTATTCATGTTGGTGTTCATGGGTGCACTGCAGGTCTGTAAAGTCAGTGGGAAGATGATTTGGGCACACGAGAAGAGAATTATGCAGCCATTTCCCCCAGTTGCAATTTAATGATATCAGTTTCATCTCGTCTTAGTCATAGGGGAAAAAAGGTAACTGACGAATAACAGCAATCCCTTTCAACAATGAGATCCCTTTGATGCTTTGTAAGCTCTCTGCGAACCATGGCTTTTGCTGGAGGATGCAACTGAGCAAATGTCAGGAAAATCCTACTGGGACAGCTGAACTTTATTTGGGGTTAATCAGAGTCATTTTAATTGATGGCAGGTGTGTACCCCAAAAGACTGAATGCTATAATTAGATCAAAAGGTGCTTCATCAAAGTATTAGTTTAAGCGTGTGCACATTTATGCAACCAGCTTGTTGTATGTTCTTTTATGTTTTCCCCCTGACAGATTTGTTTGTTTTTCAGTTGAGTTGTACAGGTTATAGGTCACATTAAAGACGGGGAAAGTTTTGAAATTATTTATCATGGTCTCATTTTTTTTACATCAGAAAAACCTATAATATCAACAGGGGTGTGTACACTTTTGATATCCACTGTACATGATTAGAATTGTAAAATTGTTATGTTTGTTTTCTTTAGGGAGGAATGAAGTTAGAAAAGGACAAAAGGTAGTTTCTCTTTCAAAGGGGCAGCAGAAGCTTAGTGATAGCTGAATGTGAGGGACCCTGACATACTGTATGCAGTGTTAAATAATGCTCATTTGTAGTACTAACAGAATTTAACATGATACGATATTTCAAATGTATTTATTAGCCTGGTATAATGTAGCAGCATGAGGGGGTGTTCAATATCCAGCAGCAGGATGGACATATTGAGAGAAAATGAACAAATAATGAATAAATGAAGTTATTTTTTTATGTAAGAACAATCATGATATTTCAATAAATATGTTAGCAAGTATAATACACTTAAAATGGATGTGGAAATCTTCAGAGGATCACAGAGATGCTTCCCTGCAGCACTGTGGTAAGGCCGAAGGTCAAGAGGGGTGACCTTGAGGTCAGTTTATGACCCCCACCTTCAGAATGTGAATGCTTCTGAATACGCTTTTCATTCTCCATTTGTTGTGTATACATCATTATTGCAGGCACCGTTAATCTCCAGGGAAACTCTGATTGACAGCAGGAAGCAACACAGAGCAGCTTTTTGTGTTGCTTGTTCTTGAAAATTAAAGTTTGTGATGTAACTTGTGCTAAAGGGGGGACAGGTTAACAGTGTTTTTGCATTACAAATCACACACACTTCACCACATCTGGGTAGTTGAAGCTTTTAACCACTCAAAGTTTCAAGCTGTTTAATCTGCAAAAACATAAAAATATCAAGAAAAAAAAGCTTGAAGGTAAGGCTTGTTTCAAGTTGTTTAAAGTGGCAATTGACATGTTTTGCCTTAATATTAACATCATCATTTTGAAGTAAATATTGATGCACAATGCAGAATGTAATGACTATAGAATAACACTATTGGCATTCACATTGGTTCTCTATAAGCCTCACTTTTAGTATGCAATTTTGTCTCCCACCAGGTACAGAATCTTCCAAATGAAGGCTCGATTTATGGCACAAAGGAAGTACATCTACAATTGTGGAGCCAAACAGGAAGAGGATAGTGCTTTTGTTTTCCCCGGTAGCTGATGGTAGTGTAAATACAGGACGGTGGAACAACGAGAGTAACTGTGGAAGCTCTACCCAGCAAAAACAATAGCCCTGTTGTCCAAGGAGGCAAAGAAGGTGAAGAGGGAGAGACAGAAGTAGAGGTAAAACCAGAGTGGACCTAGATCTGACATTCTGTCAAGCTCTGAGAGGGTTCAAATCTGACAATGATTTGGCATTGTTTTTACAAGATTGCTAAGCAACAAAATCTGACTACTTATTATTACAACCATTATCATAGCACTGGGATCGGGGTCTCTGGTTCAAAATGGGTTTCTTCCATTTGTTTCAGTATCCAGGCTGATAGCAGTAGCCATTTTCCTAATGCTATCACTAGCTACCATTTGCAGCCAGAAAATGGACCAGGAGCTACAATGAAACCAGAACAACTCAGAAACAAACTAGCATTGGCATAGCTAGCATTAGCCATGTCGCGAACACTAGCAATCAACCAGGGGTGATGAGTTTGTTCTTCCTGGAATTCAGCCAGTTGGTGATCAAGAAGAGGAATCAATGTATTTAAAGTAACTTTGTGCTAATATGCTAACTCCAACACTGATGCATTTCCCTGGTCTCAGTAGTTGGATGTATTGTTGAGTTTCTGTCACATGTTCCTTTTTGCCTACTTGATTCTGCTTCTGTTGCAGCAGGAACTCCATGGGTATTGCATGGGTAAAGAAACCCAAAGACTGTTCATTAGCTAACATTTTTTTGTGTGTGTATTTATACACTGATCAGCTACAACATTAAAACCAGTGGTTTTAATGCACCACATTATCAGATGTGTATGTGTATATGTGTGTTCACTTACATACAAATGGCTTGCCTGTATACATTTGCTCAGAATAGACTGGGGAGATGAGACTGTGAGATCATGACAGCTCAGATGAAGAATGTGTTCCCTCCACCTGTGTTCAATATAAGAAATTTCAATTAGAAAAGATTACATTCATTTGCTTTGAAAATGTTCTGTTCCTGTGAAGCAATATATTTCTCAACTCGTATGAATATTATTTCACATACATCAATTCTATTTAGCAAATTAGATTTATTGTCATGTCAATGCCGACATATAAAGATTTCATTTTCTTTCAACATTCTGAGACCTAAACCAATGTAAAGTTGTTTTTTTTAATATTCATACAGAAGTGGAGGTGCCTTGACAAATCCTTTTCCAGCTGACATTGCTTTGGATGAAACTGTCTGTGATTTGCCATATTTTAACCATGAAAGTGAGGGCATGCCCTCTTTCCCTGATCACGAGTGAGGTCTGTGTGAGGATGACTTCATCAAGAAGCAGGCAACCATCAGGCTTTATGACAATCTGCAGAGACTGGCCACATTTCAGCAGCTGCCTCAGAAGAGGTGGCCCCACAGCCACCCTATGATGGCCACAGGATTTGATGGTTAACCTCCATTTTTGAGGCGACAATCACATCGAGGGGAACTGGATTCATCTTGGAATCTGTGAGATGAGATTTAATAATGTCCCACTTGATCATTTAAGGCAATTTTGAGAAGAAAAGAAGAAAACAGTGGCAACGGGCACAACTCCAAATCCTGAGTGGGTTACTGTGTCAGGTGCATGGTTGTAGTTCAGTCAACAAGGTAAGACGATGCCAGCATTCACCCTTGAATAGTCTTGGTATTTAATATGGGGCAATCAAAATCAAAAATTTAAATTTGATTGCCCCATATTAAATATCAAGACTATTCAAGTGTGAGTGCTGGCATCTTCTTTACATTGTATTGAGAAGAGGCCGAGTTCCACAGACTGTGATGGGGGTCCAAACACATTGCACTGGTGGTGAAATAGACATAAAGACAACACCGGCACAAGTTATTTTTTTCATTGTGCATGTCTCCTACTCACAGCTCATCTACATAGACATATCATCTGATTGTACCTCTTCTTAATATACCTCTAAAAAAAATTAGCCATTGTTCTTTTTTCCCTTGTCGCTGTAGTTTTGTCCCCATTGCACAGTCTTTGGAGGTGGAGCTCTCCTGCTGAGGTCTGGAGGCTTAATGTTGTCCACCAACCACTGCCATCTGATAACAATTACGCCGAGATAGCATTCCTTTTTAAGTTCATGGACATAGGCATGGTGGCTGGTCTAACGATAAAACTAATTCTCTCTCTGTCTCTCTCATCCCTTATCAGGGGAAGGCAGAATGGACTCACCAGGCATGTGATTTACTGAGAAACAGCTTTCACAGATGGTCATTCATGACGCCTTTCCACCAATTATGATTTTTAAAAATCATATTTTTCAGATTTTTTTTTTAATCTGAAGGCCTCTGTGTTCAGTATATGCAGCTATATGCAACTATTGAGCATAAAGTCTAAAGATAGAAGAGAGAAACTAAGAGGAACCTGGTCATGTGGACACTGCTTCAGGAAACAGTGAAAGAAGTGGTTGTGGATCCCCACAGACAAATGTCAGCATTGTGTAACCAGTGATGGACAAAGTACACAACTCCATTACTTGAGTCAGAATCTACATACCCCTGGTGAAATATTTCTCCAAAACAAGTAAAAGTTCTTCAGCCATGTATTTACTCGTTTTAAAGTACTGGAGTACTTGCTCATTCAAAAGTAAATTTTTTTATGTCAGTGCCTTGTCGTACTGTCCCACATTTACAGAACCTAATGACTCTGAAACAACCTACTGAATGCTCTGATTTGAGTAGAACCTGTAGAATAAAAAGTTTGTAGAATATGACACAAAGCTTGTAGAAATGGTCATAAGTCATTTGAGCAACCAAAACATACACCACAGCTACTACAAAAGATCAAACATTACATGCCTCGACATGCTTCCTCGAGCTGGATGGTAAGATTTGTTAGCCAGTCATGAGGTTTGGTCATGGAAAACACAGCATTTAAATATCTAAAAGGAACACAATATTTCCGTATTTTTTAAATTTCAAACATGGACTTAAGATAAGGCCATGGTGAGAAGAAGAATCTTCTGCCTCATCTTTATCTAACGTAGCCACTGTCAGGACACTGCCAGGTTCAAACTGAGATGGTCAAGAAAAGCAGCAAGCACAACATGACTGACAGTGTAGGAATTGGCTGGAATTGGTTTCTCTCCGGTTACAAACACAGTGTTTAGTCTGTGGCATTTTCAAAATAGAAATGTAGTGGAATCAAAAGTGCAATAAACGTGAGTGTGCTTGTTTCACAAACAAACACTTTGACATTTACTCATATCTATGTAATATTGGTGGTGTGTTGCTGAAACTGCAAAACTTTGAATGAAACTTATTTTCGGATGTGTTGTATTGTTTGTAGATGATGCGGCATGGTGTTCTACAGCACCTGAGGGCCCACCGCCAGTGGTCATTCAGTAGCTGTGACCACCATCCCCTAGATGACAGGACCCCTGATAAGACATGGATGGTGCAAGGTAAGTTCAGTCTTTTCTGGGCTTCAAGGTGAATTTGGTTGTAGTACATGAAGACAGGAATAATCACCTACTCCTAGTTTACCTTTATGGTATTGTTTTCTGCAGGTTCTTCTGCACAATAGGCTCTAACAGCAATTGGACTTGAATTGAAATGCCAGTTATCAGTTCTTCCAGTTCCAGACTTGAGGTGATATTCTTGTTGTGCATGTTTTTCTTGTTTTTCTTGTAGTGTATTATCTGTCCTGAACTTGTAGAGTCTCTATTTATGTACATTTTTTTAATGCAAGACAACCTTTGGATTCTTTCCAAAACCGTATTCTCATGTACACTGGAAAATGTGTCTCATACAGCCCAGTATACACAGCACGGGGTCTTCTTGCTGCACAACTTTCCTGTGACAAACACGAGATGTGAGTAACAAATGCTTTCATTTGGTCATAGGAGATAATCTTATTTTTGTGTATTTCCTTTGATTTGAGCATGTCAGGTACAGGGAATATGCAGTGTAACAGGTCTTGTGCCCAAACCAGTGTAAATACATGAAAGCAGAATGATGCATCCTAATTAAACTCTATTTGTGTGGTGTCGCATAATAGGTGACATACTGTACTTTATGTGCAAGTTATCCTAATAATATAAATCACCCATGTTCAAAATCAAATTCTTGCTTCCCCACCTGCATCTTTGTTTTCCTACATTTTGAGTCCAAGCAGATACTAACTTTTTTTATTTTATCTCTTAGGAAATAACCGGTGCTGCAACAAGAAGTGTGAAAGATGGAGTGTCTACACCATGAAGATCCTGAAAGACTACAGTTACACCCCTGGACCGCAGAGAGCCATCCTGCGGTCCAGGAAGGGCTTTCCAAAGAACAAGATAATGAGGCCTGATGATCCAAGGAGGGTTGGTCTGCTCACACACATACCACCAGCACCTAGTGCAGAAGTGGCCAGGACACACGGTCCAGGAGAGGCATGAGAGTACCGCTGAAAATTAGTCACTTTTCTCTCTTGTAAGAACGACTATACAGAGATATATTGCATGAAGCAGCAGGCGTCAATCATTACCGAGCCATTTATCTTATATGTGATACACAAGGTTGTGGGAATAAAAACTGTACTTATAATAATCCATACAAACTGCACTCATATATAATACCACACTATTTACAGAAACACACAACACACCTACTGTACAGGCATGAAATCACTATCCACATATTAATTCATGCAGTGACCGCTGAACCCTGTGCGTCGTCCCATTGGGTCTGCCACAGCAGCAATTCCCTTCACCTGAACAACCACACTGCTGCAAAACAAACTGTCTTAAGACACTGTGTCTGTTTTGCTGCTGTTTTACCCCCCCAGTTCCTGTCATCTGCAATGTCAAAAATGTCATTTCAGAGGCTGCATGGGCCAGCTGTAGTTGCTGGAGACTTTTGAAAACTCTGGGGTCGTGTTGTAGTCTGGACGGACAGAAACAGAAAACTTTGGAAACAATAACGCAGACACCCACGGGGGTCTCATCAGCCTCAACTACCAGTGTGAAAACAACATGGATAATGAATTATTATTGTTATTATTATTGACCTTGTTGTATTTGGTAGCAGCTGTAAATTCTGCAGTTTAAGCCTACAGCTCTGTTTGTTGTTCCTCATTCGTAGTATTTTGTGCAACTAATCAACTGCAGACTAGATGACCTGCTTCCTGTTGACTCTGCCTCGTACATGCCCAGTGTATGAGAATGGTCATGTATTTATGCGCTTTCTGGTGTGTTAGTATGGATGGAGATTGCCTCTGATGTGGAACTAAAACGGTTGTCTGGACAGAGGTTGTTTGGTGTGGACATAGCTGGTATGTCCCTGCAGCTGGTGCGTGTACACCATGGGGGAAGTGCACTGTCCAGGATGTGTGGACCAGGGCAACTTTTAATAATTCACATGGAGCTGTCTTTCTGCTTGCTGGACAGGGCCTGCACATTGGCCTGTGAAACAGAAACACTAGTGAAAACCTAGTTTGGTGACTTCCTGCTCTGAGCACATTGTATGGTTTGGGAGTAATATGGACATATTAGAATATACGTGACAGCACATGTGCTGTCCATGCTGGTCCTGAGGATTAACATGGTCTCTGGCCTTTGCATGCCCTCTCCCTCTCTCCATCCCTTTCACACTTCCCCTCCCCCAACTTCTCACATGTCCCCTCCCTCTGGCTCTTCCCCTACCCTGACCTTTGGCTCCTGTCCCCCTGGTTCTAATTCAGAGGATGAAGGCATAGAAGAAATATCTGAGTGAGCAGCCATACAAGTGGACACATGCGGACACATTTACAAAGGTTCATTTCACTTGGAGAAGTGGGGTAATATCTGTTCATCCTAGCAGACCATTTGAAACATGTTGTAGGAACATTTGTGGGTGGTGTACGTCAGGCCCAAACTCATCCGCTTTTTTATTAATTTGTTATCGGCCAACTCCCATTTTAAGTATTATTATTATTACTATATGATAAATGTGGACTATTGCACATGCAAATCTAACCCTACTATTACTATTACTACTAAAACACTACTTATATCCGTGTGTGCTATACAAAGCGACTTACAGCAAAGTCTCCTACTGCACTGAAGCTTATTGATGTCGCTCACTTGTAAGTATTAAGAACCACATCTATTTAACAAGTGCAAGAAGATTGTGTAAGGGAGTGCACCAAAAGTGCATAGTAAGTGCTAGTTAGACATGTTAGGGTTTTTAGGACAGGAGGTGCTCTCAGAGGAGGTTCTTGAGGATAAAGAGGGAACCACAGACAAGAACAGTCTGGACTGAGATTGTCTTGTGTGCTGTGATGGCCGTGGTGATTCTGAAGTTGATATCGTGATGAAGAGACTGATTGGCCAGGCTGACTAAGAGTTCAGTCTTAGAGAGGTTTAGTTTAGAAGGTGATGTTCTTTCATCCATGTGGATATGAGATCAGCACAGAGAAAGTGAGGTTGTCTGGTGGGAACGACAGGTAGAGCTGGGTGTCGTCATCATAGCAGTGATATGAGAAGCATGTGAGCGGATTATTGGACCTGAGGAGCTGGCGCATATAGCAAAGAGGTGTCTTTTGTTTGACATAGGCTGTGTTCGGACCCACCTACTAATGTACTGCCTGCTACATATTCACTGAGTATATAGTGTATACTAGCTACTAAATTAATAAACTAATATGCCATTATCAAGCTGTGTTCACACTGAAGTATACAGCCAGTATCCCAGAATGCATTTTGCGTGAACTGGCAGTGACAGCGGCGACTGCCAAGGATTTTAGAGAAGGCTCAAAGCTATAACAATATTCACTAATAACACTGTTCATTGGCCACTTTTTAAAGTTTGAACATTTTTTCAGGGTATAATTTAACCATACAGACTTACAATTTACTGTCTGTATATATAAGTAACGTCTATTTGTAAATCTGCTCTGACGATTTAGGAGATTTGGGGAGGGCAGCCGGCCAGGTGTAATGTACGGTAATGTCCTGGGTCCAGAAGAGCCACAGTGCATCATGAGGCAATTGAGTATGTCCAGTATGCTCACAGAGCATACTGAGAAATTCTTGCTAATCTAGTTCTCACAAACACAAAATTCAAACACTATGCAGCTGGAACCCACTTCACACTCATTTTGACATCACACTTAGTATGAATAGTACGTTAGTATGCGGCTCTGAATACAGTCATAGTCTGTTAGATGAATTTGGAACAGTGTCAAGCAACTAAAGTGTCCTCCAAAGACTCCAGCAGCAAACTTGTTTTTAGAATGAGTCTATATTGTTTTTCAACTCTGATTGCTTCAAAATTTGGGCCACACATTACTTTCTCTATAGAAGCAATGTTCAAAACTGCAGAATGACAGTTTCCACCCAGTTAAGGCCTGAGATGTGCAGTCATCAGTCTCTAAACAGTACCTCATGACCCTCCACAGGAAGTCAAATGTGTACTACATATGGCAAGGGTAGCCTTCTCCAGATTAAGGCAGTACATGGTCTCAATTAGCAAAAGTCATGAAGAATTATTGTCTCCTCTCCCACCACAGCCATGCTAAAGATTTGCAGAGATAAAACATCACGCAGGACACTTTCATGTCCAATCTGGAGTCCAACAGACATTCTCCTCATCATGACATCCAGTGTTTCATCATGAGGCTGAAACAAATGTATCAGTCTAATCCTAATGAACATTTTACTTACTTACAACTTCCAGACATGAGTCAAATGAAAGTTGACAACCCCTACAAAACTCACAATAAGGCAAGTCAATAGAGAACAAGTGGATTGAAAGAAAAAGAAAAAGTTCACAACTTAATGGATCTGTCATATTTTCCAGTGTAGTCACCGTCACTGCACTGGAATATATTCCGACTACATTTTACCTTAGAAAAACAAAGAAAAAAAAAAAATCCAAACTAAAGTAATGTGATAAGAGGAAGCTCTGGATATACCCTTATCACTCTGAATGAGGTATTAGCCTGTCTCTCGGTACTGACCAAGCATCAACCTTTGTGGGTGAGAAATTAAGCCAACATGGAGTTCCTCAAATGGCTACTTGAAGCTGTCTATTTTTATTAAGAGTTAAAGTAATACATAATTGAGGAAGTTGCCACTTTGAGTGACAGGTGGGTGAGCGTAAACTTTCCTCAAACCAGCATGAACCAATGTCTCACCTCCACACACGCCCCATGTCTTTGCCCATTTTGGTTTTCGGAATCAGGCACTGACATGATGGCATCAGTAGAACAGCCCACTCTGAGCTTCAAAACTGCTCTTCAGAAATCTGTGGGTGACGTCATGGACGCTACATCCATCTTTACACAGTCTATGGTACTGACTGACTGACTTTCCTATATCCTGTCTGTGGCTCATAGCCCCAAGCCCGCTGTCTCCTTCCTGAAGATATAAATCAAAATTACATCTTAAATGTTTTTGTCTCAGGAGTTTCTTGTTCTTAGCAAATGTACGAACAGCAGGTCAGTGCATTTGTTACGGACTATTTTCAGCGGCGGATTAATCCACATTTAGTGCTCCAGTGAATATTTGGGGCAGCAGGACAGTGCATGTAACATAAATTTTAGTGTGTATGTTCATTGTGATGGAGGAACATGTCACTGAACCAGTGCAACAGTGTGGTTCATTTATGGGCTTGTGGACAACAATGGAGCTTTGTGGTGCAGAGGAATGAGATATATGAGGCTTCAGCTTACACGCAATACTTATTAGTAGGACACATTCATTGTTTGTTTGGTTCTACACATTGGTTTTTGTGGATGAGAAGAAAAATATGTAATATTCCCAGACCTGTCATCTAAGCCCATTTTCCAATCCTTAAGTCTCCTAAAAACCTTTCAACAGACTTTTGATAATGTCAAAAAAAGCAACAATAAAAAAACACAGTTCATTTCAATGATGTGCACATACATAAACAGTGATGTGACGGTAATTTGTGATTCGTTGTCACTGTGAACATTTCATCAGAAATTGGCCTGCTGTGGAGCTATTAACTACAACACAGAGAAGCCTTTCATTTTCTGATGTTATTTTTTTTTTTTGGAGTTTATATTTTGAATAACAACATGACATTTCTATGTAAATGAAAGTCCACTTTTCTGTTTGCATTCTCATAGGAGCGTTTTAACATTTGCTGCACAGGAGATTTCACATTTCAAAAAATATCACCTCACCCTACACAACCACAGCCCTCTGTCCTCATATACTTTCTTCATGAAAGATCATTATGGCCCATATCCTCTTTAGCAGTCACAGTAAGTGTAATTCTGAGGACATTATGCTTTTACCACATTTTTTTTTCTCCAGTAATTTTTCTTCCATTTCAGTAAAACCTCTAAAAAGGAGAAGCTCTGCTTTTCAAGTCATGTGTCAGTTCTGTTTCCAGCCCTGCAGGAGGTGGACGCTTGCAGCCGCTTCACCGGAACACACGCTGTCTCGGCCATACTTAATGGTAGCTAAAGGAATATGAGTCAACGGGTGGAAATGAAAGTCAATTATTCCCTGTCCTCTCTGTTTAACCCTGTTTTTATTTTAACCACATTAGTGATCAATAGGAAGAGTGAACATAATCCACTGGGCTGTAATTGTTTACCTCCTGCACATCAGCCCTGATAAATATGTGATTGTTCTGAGATGCTGGAGAGCAGAAATCCAAATTCATCTCTTTTCCTTTTAGTGCTTTCAGTGGAAAATCTTTCTCTCTCTCTGTGTGTGTGTGTGTGTGTGTGTGTGTGTGTGTGTGTGTGTGTGTGTGTGTGTGTGTGTGTGTGTGTGTGTGTGTGTGTGTGTGTGTGTGTCAACACTGCTACACAAGTCAAAAGACATCTTGTTCCATGTTGTTGCAAATACCCCGGCAAGGCTAACTATTACTCCTTATAAAAGATTAATTGTGCTGATCATTAATTCAACCTCAAGGCTAACGCTCCTCTGCTGTGAGAGCCCCTTGATGTTACTTTTTCACTCCCTCTTTCTTATTCTGGGTTTATGAAATAGACATAAACTGCTGAGTGTGTGTCTGTCAGTGTGTGTGAGAGTAAAGTGGACTTGCGGGCTATGACTGGTGACTTGGCCAGTCAACCTTCAGGGTGGCTGGGCCGTGGGCAGATTTGTTTCCAAAGGATTTGGTCCTGTCGTGAAGTCAGACCCCGTGCAAATCGTCCCAACGCTGCCCACTCTGAGGGACTGCTCATTGCTTATAGCTTCATAACAGCAACACTGGAAAACTCCTGCACCGCCTACAGTGCAGCATGAGCTAAATGATGTGTGGAGTACGCTTATGGCAGACTACAGGTGCAGAAATTAATGCTAAGTAAAGTAAATAAATAGAATGGACAATTTAAAGGTAAATTTTAATTGGAAAGTAAAGGGGAACAATGTACATTTACATATACATATATATGTTTTTAATTTTACCAAATTTCACTTCAAGTAGTTTAATTAAAAAAAGGGCCCTAATCTCAAACATATGAGGCCATATCATCGTCTGATCTTTCTATTATTTGGAATTTGATTGGACAAAATTGTCAGAGTGCTGTAGTGTTCATCAGCAGAGCTGGCTGTTCATTCAGTAGCTGTAATAATAACAGTGTTTTTTTTTTTTTTGCCCCAAAATATTAAATATAAGAAAATATTAATAACACTGAGGGAAGTCTTGTTTTTTTTTAATAAAATGAAATAAAACATTCAGACCCTCCTCACCTTCACACAGTGTAGGCACCTGTGAGCAGACCTCAGCCACATTTATGTGACATGATTTATGAACATGTCTCTGGAGAAGTCTGGAAATAGAATTCATTTGAAGTTTTTTTTCTTTTTCACTTTTCTTTCATTAAGCAAACAGTATCACGGTGGTATTCTGTCCATGTGCCTGGAAACGCCAACAAGTTAATGAATGTTTGATTAGAAAAGTTTCCCTGCCCTGTGCTTGTGGATTAACTTATGACTTTTTTTTTTTTTTTTTTTTTCCCAAACTATTCCCTTTCTGTTTTCCAAGAAAAGACAAAAAAGATCCATCTGTGAGGGATGAGTTTGGATTTGGAAAGCTGGATTTTGTGCAGTTCAGTGGCACTGGGGTGAATTTATTTCAGTAGCTGGAACAGAATTCTACTGTATGAGTGAATCACACACACACACACACACACACACATATACACACACACTGCACCCCTCCCACTATCCGCACACCCAAACACAAAAATACTCGTATCGCTTCCCTCTGTGAGGACCCTCCATTGTCTGCTCTCATTCCTGAGGCCAAGAACAAACCACAGTCTCAGATTTTCATCAGTTTCTCAGGAAATAATGCTTGGATCTTGATGTAAAGAGTCATATTCATCAGACATATTTATGGTGCTGAGATCTATGATAACAATCCAGATCTGGTGAAGAAAAAGCTTTGCCTTGGAGTTTCAACATGTTCTCATTGGTCAGTGAAGAGTATGATTATTTTATATTTCAATCTACAGGTGCTGGTCATATAATTAGAATATCATGAAAAAGTTGATTTATTTCAGTAATTCCATTCAAAAAGTGAAACTTGTATATTGTATTCATTCATTACACACAGACTGATATATTTCAAATGTTTATTTCTTTTAATTTTGATGATTATAACTGACAACTAATGAAAACCACAAATTCAGTATCTCAGAAAATTAGAATATTACTTAAGACCAATACAAAAAAAGGATTTTTAGAAATGTTGGCCAACTGCAAAGTATGAACATGAAAAGTATGAGCGTGTACAGCACTCGATACTTGGTTGGGGCTCCTTTTGCCTGAATTACTGCAGCAATGCGGCGTGGCATGGAGTCGATCAGTCTGTGGCACTGCTCAGGTGTTATGAGAGCCCAGGTTGCTCTGATAGTGGTCTTCAGCTCTTCTGCATTGTTGGGTCTGGCATATCGCATCTTCCTCTTCACAATACCCCATAGATTTTCTATGGGGTTAAGGTCAGGCGAGTTTGCTGGCCAATTAAGAACAGGGATACCATGGTCCTTAAACCAGGTACTGGTAGCTTTGGCACTGTGTGCAGGTGCCAAGTCCTGTTGGAAAATGAAATCTGCATCTCCATAAAGTTGGTCAGCAGCAGGAAGCATGAAGTGCTCTAAAAGTTCTTGGTAGACGGCTGCGTTGACCTTGGACCTCAGAAAACACAGTGGACCAACACCAGCAGATGACACGGCACCCCAAACCATCACTGACTGTGGAAACTTTACACTGGACCTCAAGCAACATGGATTCTGTGCCTCTCCTCTCTTCCTCCAGACTCTGGGACCTTGATTTCCAAAGGAAATGCCAAATTTACTTTCATCAGAGGACATAACTTTGGACCACTCAGCAGCAGTCCAGTCCTTTTTGTCTTTAGCCCAGGCGAGACGCTTCTGACGCTGTCTCTTGTTCAAGAGTGGCTTGACACAAGGAATGCGACAGCTGAAACCCATGTCTTGCATTCGTCTGTGCGTGGTGGTTCTTGAAGCGCTGACTCCAGCTGCAGTCCACTCTTTGTGAATCTCCCCCACATTTTTGAATGGGTTTTGTTTCACAATCCTCTCCAGGGTGCGGTTATCCCTATTGCTTGTACACTTTTTTCTACCACATCTTTTCCTTCCCTTCGCCTCTCTATTAATGTGCTTGGACACAGAGCCCTGTGAACAGCCAGCCTCTTTAGCAGTGACCTTTTGTGTCTTGCCCTCCTTGTGCAAGGTGTCGATGGTCATCTTTTGGACAACTGTCAAGTCAGCAGTCTTCCCCATGATTGTGTAGCTACAGAACTAGACTGAGAGACCAGTTAAAGGCCTTTGCAGGTGTTTTGAGTTAATTAGCTGATTAGAGTGTGGCACCAGGTGTCTTCAATATTGAACCTTTTCATAATATTCTAATTTTCTGAGATACTGAATTTGTGGTTTTCATTAGTTGTCAGTTATAATCATCAAAATTAAAAGAAATAAACACTTGAAATATATCAGTCTGTGTGGAATGAATGTATACATTATACAAGTTTCACTTTTTCAATGGAATTACTGAAATAAATCAACTTTTTCATGATATTCTAATTATATGAGCAGCACCTGTATAAATGAACTGAAAGGCTACATTAATGACACACGTGGGACACATGCAGTATGTGCTATTGAGGCAGCAAAAGCTCCATACAGTTAGTTTCACTTTCTTATGTGCATTGTGTCTTGTTTTTTATTTAAAAAATGCTGTTGACAACTGACATATTTTATAGCATTTTGATGAAGTGTCTCTTTGTTTGCAGGAGGTGATGAAAGTCTATCTGTAGAAGGAAAAAGAAAGATGGAGGGAGCATCTCCTCAGCGCTGCCCATGAAGAGCATTCCTCCCCGCTGCTCCCCCTGGTCCTGTCTGGTGTGGATGATAAAGTATCCAGGCAGGAGGTCTGTCAGTGTGTAAAGGGCCCATGCCCAAGCACCTCTCCTGGGGCACAGTGAGGGAGGGCAGGGGGGCTCCAGCTGGAGGCCTGATGACAGATGAGAGGTAAAGGAGCCTCTCAATCTATACGCATGCATTCCGCCTCACGCTGAGCTCACCTTTTCTGCTTCCTCCATCACTTGTGAAGTTTCACTCTGCACTCGTTTTGTCACCGCATCCTTTACTTCTTCCACATCTGTCTTCCCGTTTTGTTTCTCTCCACATTTCTTCTGCTCCCTCATTACTCCCCTCACCCCCACACCCGACCCCTCCCTCCCCACACCCTTCCTCTTTTATGTGAATGCCCACATGGAGTCCTCTCCCTGTGTTATCACAAAACCCAGTAAAACACACACACACACATGCACACACTCACACTTAGAGATTGAAAACACCACGGGTCATTACCTTGCTGAAAAAGTGCTGCCAGCCTGCCTGCCTGCCTGTCTGCCATCTATCTGTTCCCACTCTTCAGATGAATTACACACTTTCTTCCTGTCCCTCCCCCCGAAAGCTCAACTTCCTATTGGCCGTCTGAGATGTCATAGGGTCACTGCTGGAGGGGCCGGAGGTGTATTGACAGGGCACTGACAGGCCAAGATAGAAAGGTCTACTCGTTTTGTATCCCAGCAACTCTGGCGTGGGAGCTCGACACATCTGGGAATTGCAGAGTGGGTGGGTGGATGCTGTAGGAAATACAGTTTGTTTGTTTTTTTCAGATGCAAAAGAAATGAAGGCACTACTTTCTCCTCATTTATAGTGGACAAGGAGAGTATATTTTGGATTTGGTGGGGATTGATGCCATTTTTTATGTTCCTCCAGCCGCAAGAGCCTTGATGGTCTTCCTGCTGCACAGAGTGGCCCAGTTGCCTCGGGCTCAGGCACCAGTGAGATCCCCATGACACCGCTACTTCTGTAGCTGCGCTGGTTCATTGGAAAAAAGCCTTAGGGTGCCAATTTACAGGACCTATCTGTCTTTGAAGTGAGGTACTGAAGTCAAGAACTGGATGGCGCCCTCTTCTTTATCTTGAAAGCAAAGCGCAGCACTCCCATTAAGATCTGAGAGCTACAAATGCCATATATGGCTCTCTTAAATTCAAAGGGCATAGACCATCACAGCCTTCATTTGAAATGAGCAAGGCCTGCTGCATATGAAATGAAGACACTGGGCGGGATGGCTCCTGTGGTTGGAGGTGTTTATGTTTTTATTTTTTTATTTTATTTATTTTTTTTAATGAAAATATCCAATAAAAACAGTCAAAGCAAGCGGAGCACAACTGCAGAGTGAAGAGCAGGACTGATTTGTTTACTTACCTTGCAGGTGATGAAATAGTGACTGGGGACCTGCTTGCACCATTCAACAGGTGGGGTGGGTCACCTGTCTTAAAGGGCTGCTGAAGGGAAAACTATTTTATTGATCTTGATTAAAGGGAGAGACTCAGTGTTGCATGATGGTCTAATGTTCTTTTGAAGGCGAGATCCTCAGTCTATCTGCGCTGACTCAGGGTCAGTGATGTTTAGCAGTGATGACTCCCCCTCACTGGTTACTGAAGGTATTGTTGTCTGCTCTGTTGTGATGTGCAGTACAGTTACTTCCTGGTTATAAGCTCAGTGAAAGGCTTCCAAATCCACAGAAACAACCATGATGTGAAAGTGATGTTGCAGTTAACTGGTTGCTATGGTTTTGCTAATAAAATGCGACAAAACCAAATGCAAAGAAATTTGATTTGCATCTAACAGCTGTAATTTGGTTTGTGCGTCAAAGTTTTTCATTTACACTTTTTTACACATTTCTTGAAACCTCTCAGTTTGCCTTTGCACCTCTTTGTTTTTTCTGGATTTGGTCATTACAGTAAATAACATTCCTGGGGTTCACCTTGGTACTCTTCTGTCAGGAAACTGTCAGTCATATCCTGCAAGGAACCTAGCTACAGCTTTACAACAAGCTCATGAAGAGTGCCTGTAGAGGCCCAGTGTTGTCCTGAACACAGCAGATCACTATTTTATGTCCAAACTGATGCACAATTGAATTTTGATGCGATGACTACATGATCAGTGGCTACAAACGTTTCAACTTAACAAAATTATGCTAAATTAGCAGAAAAGTGATTCATAGGTCTGACCTCTTACTTGCACCAAAACCGGATCATTTCAGCCTCGCAAATTGTGACCACGGGCCACACTGACTCTGTACTCACCACCTCTTTTGTAGAGATGTGGGGAAACGAGAATTGCCACGAGCTGCCAACAACTCTCCAAATAAACATGGTTTTTACATGAATCATTTCAAATGCTCGTTTCTGATTCTGACCCAACGAAAACACAGGAAGTAGGCATCCGAAACAGCCATATGGCGAACTGCATATGGATCTGCAGGAATGTTGAATAGTGCTGGCGGAACCCCCCCCCCCCCCGCCAGAAAAAAAAACAAAAACATATCAGGTTGAAGCAGAAGCGACATATTGCAGCTAAAGCCTTCCTCCCACACTCCCTGGGTTCATTTCAGTTTTGGCCTCTGTGCGACTCTGCAAACACAACAAAGCGCAAGAAAAATGAAATCCTAAATTCTCCCAGATTCCCCTGATGAATTCACAATCCATTGTTCTGTTCCCCCTGATGAGCACTGTGCCTGCATCACTGTCTGCATCCACTTATCCCTCCAACCGTTCACCCATCCCTATCCACCTAGGCAGAAATAGCTGGTGCAGCAGCAGGAGATGTGGACTCCACCTCGCCTGTCACATTCACCATGATGGAGGTGCCGCCGAAATGCCAGCGAACCCAATCATGCAGGAAAACACTGAAACACAAAGTAATTATGTTCTAGTGCTTCCGCTGAAGGTAATTAAACAGTAGATTCTCTCTGCAGTGGATACACAGCCTGTAGCCTGAGCAGCTGTGAGCGCACACACACACACACACACACACACACACACACACACTGTAACAGACTGCTGTGAATTTACAGGAAAATTTCAACAGTATGATCCTGTTATCTTTAAATGCAGTAGATTGCTGTAAATGTTTCTTGGTTAAATCACTAATAATAGCATTTCACTGTATTATTGCTTGGAAGAAAGAAAATACTTTACAGTATTTTTTGCAATGCATTTTGGGAAAACAAAGAGTGAGCTATGTATCACTGGACAGTGGAGTTTGAATTTTTCACCCATCTTCATCCTGCAAATGAGAAGCTTTGCTTTGCTTGTTAGCATGGTAAAAATGACAAAATACTTGACAATTTCCATTAAAGTTGTACTGAGGCCATCAAACACAAGCTGTTTTCCTTTAGTCTTTAAGCCGGTGATCTCCTCTTGACTAATCCCTGTTTTTAGGATTCTTTCGCTGTAATGAGTTGTATTCAGAGTGAATGCAAAGCACACTGGACTTGAATTAAGATTTAAGTCATTTGAGATTAGAGTCTGAGCTGACACACACACACACACCGCAGGTGGGCACATACACAAAGGGTCAGTGTGTACTTTAGCGAACGTTAGCTACTTCAAAGTACAGATTTGTACAATTGCTAAGCGGGAAAAATCCTTCAGTTGTGATTTGAAAACGCTGGTGATGCTGGAACGGTAACTTTTTTTATCACCTGTGCCTGTGGCAGTTTCTTGGTGTGATAGAGAGAAGCTGGACTCTGATTCAGGTCTTCCTCATTACAGTTTGAGTTTCATCTTGGTGTTACTTTGTGTTTACATCAATCAATCAATCAATCAATCAATCAAAATTATTTATATAGCCCTTTACAACAACCAAAGGTGCCCAAAGTGCTTTATAGTAAGATCAAGATGCTTATGAATTTATTTAGATGACCTTATTACAATAAACAGAGCAGACATAGGGTGGCTCTTCCATAGTTCAGCTCTACATTACACCACCTTATATTGTACATAACAAAAAGAACAGGACACATCTGTGGATGGGTAAAAGGATTGCAGTTACCCTGGCAGTGCGTCACGTGCAGTGTGACAATGTCAGTGCTGGTTTTTCAGGTGAAACACCAGGAAGCTGTATTCACCACTTCACCACAGCATTAAGGATCGTTTGTGAGGGCACCCAACCAGCTTTGTATACCTGGCTCTCAGAAGTCTTCTCTACTTAATACACAGAAAAGGTTAGCTTTAAGTATTTCGAGGACCTTGTGTTTCTTGAGTTTAGTCTCACGGGTCACATACCAGCTGTCTAAAACATCTGATTACTGGAGAGTGTTAAGGAATATTTTCTGACACAAATCAAGGCGAAACAAACTGTCCCTTCCACTGCCTTGTGTTTTTGAGAAAATCATCTTTGAATTTAAATACTGTACGGATTTACAGGTGACAATGCCTAACTCCTTAAAAAATAACAAAATGTAACATCACTGACAGCTAAGGTAGTAAAGGACAGTGCTGTTGAAAAAATATAATATGTGCTGTAACAGATTTATATTACTGTGTCCTTTTTCTGAACACACACTCTTGTTTTTCAGGTCATTCATCGGGATAAATCCTGAGAGAGGCATTGAGACTGGTCAGGGAAAAGTCCTGTCACAGACGGGGAATGTCACTCAGAAAAAAAGATGACATCAGTCAACCATGGGGTCTCCAGTCAACTAAAGACTTAGGGACTTTGAGTGGGACTTAATATAAATCAGTTCACACACATGCACACACACACACACACACACACACACATACACTGTACTTTGTAAGTCATTCCTGGTCACTCATTCAGTCAGTCACACTCTCATTTAAAAAATGTAACAAAGCACACACAGACACTGTTCACCTAATATTACATCAAATCACCATGAAAACATTTTTCAACAATGCAGCAGCAGCAAACATCACATATGGACATATGTGATAACTAATTACATACATTTGTAATGCTGTGGAACTAAAGCCCATATGTGTAGGATCACAGATGTAAACTAAACTTGCAGACAGTCAGTCACTTCCAAAAAAAAACTTTAACCCTTGTGTGGTGTTCATATTGTTGTTACTCAGCCAGTGTTTGTGGGTCTGGTGGACCCGTTGCATTTTGTGGTTTTTAATGCCTCACAATCAAACACTTTTATGTTAAAATACTCAACAGATGTTTACTTCATCCCAATTACAAGCAGTGTAAACAGTATACATGGTTAATATTTGCCCTTTACCTTTGTTAGATCACATTTATAACTTATTATTTAAAACGTAATAAAAAAAAATAATTAAAATCAAGATATGAGTGGAAACAAATTTACAAGTGAAGCAAGGTTTTTCAAAACTACTGACTTTTATTTCTTTGCACAACACAAGCTGAACACATGAACACATATAGTAAACATATCAGTCAAGACAACACATCAGCTCACATGGCCTTTAGCCACTAGCCTATACAACACATGAGGGGCAGAGTTTTACTGTGTGTGTGTTGCAGATATACTTTTTGCACTTGATGCATGTATATTGTGTTTTTCTGTCCATCTTGGGTCCGCACACTTCGCACCGCTTCTTCTTGTCGCTGGTGTTCACAACCTAGAATAATGAAAAGATCAGGAATTTTACTAACACCTCTCTCTCTCACAAGACATGAGTGCCAGACATGCACTGCAACAGCATCACACACTTACTTCAGGCTCTGCAGATTGTGGTTCTGTAGGTTGGGTGGATAGGCCACCAGCATTCTCCTCCTGAATCCTCCTCACGATGGCTGCAGAGGCTGGGGTTCTGGGGACATGTTGTCTTTCCTCGATTTGTGGTCTCACCAATGCCTTTCCCAGATCCTCGAGAGAGAGGCGTCTCTTCTGGAGCTTCCCTCTGTTCCACTCTGGGTTCAGTGCCATCCAAATGACAAAGGCGTTGTATGCTGAGATGTCCAACATGTCAAAGAATATCACCAGTGGCCAGCATAGAGTCCTCCGTTTGCAGCTGTAGGCTGTCACCAGCTTGTCCATGTTGTCTACCCCTCCTTTTGTGGCATTATAATCCATGATGATCTCTGGTTTGTGATGTTCCTGGTCACAGATTCTTCCATCCCCGTGCAGTGTACTCATGAGTACCACATTCTTGTCTTTCTTTGGCACATAGGATACCAGGGATGTGTCAGCCGTGTACGCAAACTTGGAAGACTTGACAGGCCTGTTCTTTGAAGTCAGCAGTTGAGGTGGGAGCTCTGACTTGTTTTTCCGTATTGTTCCCACCATGGTCAGCTTCCTCTTTAGGAGCTCCTGTCTCAGCTTGTGCGAGGTAAAAAAATTGTTGCATGTGATGTTGTGTCCACTGAGTCCCTGAGACATGTCCAGGACAACTCTCATTCCTTGGTTTTTCTCGGGGGCTCCTCCATCAGGTTTCCCTGTGGAGACTTGTGAGTTCCAAGCATATGAGGAAGTGGCATCACAGGCAGCCCAGATCTTTATATCATACTTGGCAGGTTTAGATGGTATATACTGCTGATCGGTTGTGATAATAAACCACACTGGCAAAGCTATATTTATAGTGTCCCACCTCCAATTTGTAGCAGATAGAGTGTGAGAAAATAAAGATTCCCGCAAGACAGAGGGTCAAATGTGCGGGAAAACCAGAGCAGACAGTGTTGATGCTTGAATTTTGCAACAATGATGCAACCTTGTGTGGGAACCACAGGTGCAGAAACACAAAACTCACATTTACAGTCACTCTTTCTCTCTCTCTTTGTCACTCTCTCTCTCTCACACATACACACACACTAACAGCAGGCCCAGACAGGAGGAGGACGGAGTGTAGGTACACAGAACATCAATTTCCACACTTCTACTATCCCCGGGTCCAGTGGACCCGGACATCTTATATGTAATAGAAATGTGTGGGGGGGGTGTATGGTGTGTGGTCATTAAAAATGTATTCTGATATATGTTCCTCACAGACCCGAACACCACATAAGGGTTAAATCCTTAACATGACCTTGATATCTAACCAATCAAGCCGCTGCAAATTCAAAAGTAATTTTACTGGCGTTTTTGTTGTTGTGGTTTCATGACAGCATCTAAGCATTAATTATGTACAGAAACATGTGTTGGATAGCTGGTGAAATGTTTTTCTGTTTTAAACTGAAAATTCACTGTTGTATTATTGGCTAAGAGCACACACACTGACAACAGCCAATATGCATAAAAACAACAAACAAACGAGCACATAAATAACCCTTTTACACCAAAATTGGTGCATATAAGCAGGTATACGACCTTTAGTGGCAAAGTCGCCTAAGGATGGACGGGTCACAACGACCCAGCGTGTACGGTTGTTCAGGTTGGAGGACTTGTTGAAGAACAGGCGACTGAATTCTTTCACGCTGCCAGAAGAATTTGCCTTCCTGTTCGGATTGAGAGGACACAGACACACAACTGCAGGGAGCAATACTATCACATGAAGTTACAGAGCACACACACGCACACTCACACACACACACAGAGATACAAACAGTGAGCTGCCAGCTGCAGACTAGTAAAATGGATCCATTGTGTCTTCTCCTGGGGTGAACCGTGGTGTTGGAGCCTCAGTATGTAGCGCTTCCATCAGTTATTGTGTATTTTTTAAACTTAGTCCAGGTTTGCACTCACTCTGGCATCCCCGACCACACTCTCAGTGGAATGTGGAAGACATTTAACAACCACTTACTTTTGCTTTCTAGCTGATTTCTCCTAATTACCTACGAGCGCAGACACGTGTCTTGTCCTGGACGTGAGCTTCAGAATCAGCTCGTCATCTGCAGCATATTGAGCTGCTTCAGAACTTACCAGCAGATGTCAACATCAGTAAGTTTAGATGTAAAGCTGTCTTGTTCTCATCCTTCAACCCCACTGCTAACAAAACAGTCTGTTCTTGGCTTGGAAGCTACAGTTTGAGTTTGGTTCTCAATGCCCCTGCCAGCCTAGCTGTCAATCAAACTTATATATGACTTGGAGGCTAAAGGAACATTTCTGATATGTCTTTTTTCTGTAATAATATACATATATATATATATATATATATACATTACAAATATATATAAATGCTTCTGAGTTTTCAGATGGACTTTAATGAGGTAAACTCAATGGAGCCTCATTGGTTCCAACCATTGGGCCCATAAACCTCCTGGCTAATATTACAGTTGCCCTGGCAAGGCTGTGTTTTACCTGACAACAGCAATGTTACTATGAATTGGTTAACAAGATATCATTACAGAAAAACTGATCAAAGTTGAAGAAAATGTTGCTGCACAATGCAAATGCATGCATGTACATGTAAATACACACACATCTACAACTGTAGTCGAGCAGCAAAACTACTGTACATCATCTTTGATCATTTCCATATTTGCTATTGAGAGTATATTTATCTTCCCCCGCCTGGTTGCCTTCATTACAGTAGCTGCCAGACGGCGGCTGCAATCACAACATTTCCTCGCAGATGCAGGTGTTCACACACTCCACATCCACCATGATGCATCTGTCATTCAGTTCCCATCAAATGCTGTCAGATGTGAGGTGTGAGCGTCTCTCCTTCACTCCTGCACGTGCCTTTCAACTCTCCCCCTTCACTTTATGATCAGCAGGTAGACAGACAGATTTACTACAAAAAGGGAGACACTTTCATGTACACAGAAACACACACACACACACATACACACACACACACACAGAAGCACTCCTGTGCTCCTCCTTGCCATCATTAAGACCATGATGTAAGCTTTGGCAAGGCGGCTCGCAGGCCTGATAACACCAGACATAATCACTTCTGATCCCTGAGCTTCCCTTCGTTCGCTCTCTCACTTATGCCCCCCGCCCCAGCCCCCTACCCTCGAAACACACAACACACACATACATCAACCGCCTTCCTTTCCTTACACAACCACCTTTCCAAAAAAATCCCTGAAGATATGCTTCAAAAAGCTAAGGAGTCCTTTTTTTGGCGTCCACGCATCAGGGTTTGCACTGTGTTGCATCAGCACACATGTAAACACACTGATGGGAGGGGGGGTGGGGTGGGGGTGCTCTGGGCGGTGCTGTTTGTCACAAACACAGTCACATGGCTTAGGGATCCCATCATCCCTTGGGGTTACCTGTAACTGAATACTACACCTGGTGCTATAGCTGCAGGCGTTCCCTCACCGCCTCACCTTTCCCCTCAGACCGGGTGAAAAACTACATCCAGTGATTTCTTCTAAATAATGTTTTGATTATATGACAGTTTATGTTTGTTTTTATTAAGAAAGCCAGAAGCGAAAACTAGGGTTGATTATAAATTAGGTTTTATTTTGATAGTTGTGCACAATGTACTCGTCAGTTGTGGTTGTAGTAGTTGGTTGGTAGTTGTGGTCGGAGAACAGGCAGGCTGCTGCAACCAAGGACCTGAAGTAGATAAACTGACGAGGAGCAGACTTAAAGACCAGCGACTCAACAAGCAGGCAGGAAGGCTGGCACAGACAACAGGTTACTACACGCAGGTAGCAGGTCCACAGGCAAACACACCAAGGCAGCAGCAGACAATCTGACCACTGACCGAAAAAAAAAGGGCTGGGATAAAACCAGGGAGGAGGAGAGGGAGATGAGGAAGAGGTAAAGGAAGGTGACTGAAAATAGGAGGCAGTTGAGCAGGTGGATCTGGCAGTCAGGTGAGTGGGACATCTGAGGACATCTGGAGGGAGGCGCTGGCTGAGGCAGGAACACTGACAGTAGGGGTGGTAGGTCCAGAGGAGGAGTAGCAACATAGACCGACAACAGGTCGTGACCTCATCTTGTTACAGTACTAACCGAAGGAGGTGCTTCCTGGTCATGTGACCCCCTCAAACACGTTGACCCACTGGACGTACTTTTAGTGATGCTGTTTGACTTTGAGATCTCAGTTAATACTTTGAGTATCGTATCAGGTGGGGACCGTCCACCAGTGGGAGAGCTGTACAGTACTGGGGAGGTGGAAGGTGTCTGGAAGGTGATCCCCCCCCGGATCCCCTGGATGTTCCAGAGTTCCCAAACTGATGTTCTTCAGACGAGGGATCCTGTGTAGCTGTCAAGTGTCCACCAGGTGTACCTGATGGTGCTTGACTCGTGTCTTGTTAAATCATTTGGGACAGGAAAACCTGCACTGCAAACCTGTCAGATATGGATTGCTATCGTATTGAATTTCAGAGTGGTAAAGGGTGGTGATTCTGTCTGTGCCACTGGCTGAGGAAACAGACGCCATCGTAACCACAGCCAATAGCCACAGCAGCTAACGGCAGAGTATGCCCTTGACTTTGTTGGATGCGAGGAGTTAGCAGTGATGTGACATTTGGTCCTTTATCTTAGTCACAGAGATGTGCTCTGGATCAAATCCCATCATTTGTTTCATTCAAAACTCTCACAAATATTTGATTATCAGGAGCTGTGCGAAGCTGGAGATTGTCAGTCTTGACTTCAGCATTAATTTCAGCATAATACATGAATGAATCCCTCTGGGTTCTACAGAATGACTTTTCACATGAAGAGGCATCCTTGAAACTCATATAATCCTCTATGGAGCTACACATCTCCAAACAATAAAGCTGCTGCAGACTGAATTCCCAAAAGCAGCTTCCTTGATCGTCTGCTCTCCCCAAGAAAGCCTCTGAAGTTAATATTTACAGCCTCTGAGAATCAACAGCTAATGCACAGCTTTGTGAAATCTGATTACACCCAGCACCTCAGATACAAAACTCAGGGGAATCAGTTTGATCAGTTCTCCAAAGATCTGTGAGTTTAATAAATGTTGTTGTTGAATAAAATCCTGTGGGCTTGGGGAAGATCTTATACAATTGCCTGGGTCACAGGGTCACGGGGACAAAAGGTCAGGGAAAATCGAAGAGGATGGAATTGAAAAGAGATTCACCTGAGCACAGAGGTATTCTGTTTCTTTACATTTGACCTCAAGACATGAGGTTTTCCAAAAGAAATGACAGAGGCTCTGTTTTTCTTGACTGAAAAGTGTCAGTTCTCCTCAGCAGTTAGATTTACAGTTTATGGGTTACAGGTTATGTTTATATGGCTATACATTTTTTTATTTTTTTATTTTTTACTAATGAGCAGAGGTTGGGGTCCAAAAATATTAAAATTTGGATTGCAGGAGGAAAGAGAGCAGAGCACAACACAGGGTCCACATAGAGATGAATAGTAATGGTAATAACTAGAATGGCACTCAGTAGAGCGCATACCTACACCAAGGCCAAACAAAGTGAAGAAAAATAACAAAGTCCTGGATCTGCCTCTTTAACCAGATCTGCACCAAAATGTAATGAGGTCTTCTCTGACCTCTCCCTCATCGCTATTTTTTTTGCGTACTGCTGAAAATTAAACGGACACAGGTGAAAACATGACCTCCTAGGTAATGATAATAGTAAGACTATTAATAATGGTAGCAGAAGGTGGCTGCAGGTCTGAACTCTAGATTGCCACAACATGTCAAATATCAGTCAGATTTATTCAGGTGTAAGCAGCTGCAGTAGTTTTCATTAATGTTGAAAATAAAACTCATCTTTTCATGACCACTTCCTTAACTGATTTCAGTGGCCAATCACGGACTTGCTTGAGACTTGAAGGTTAAGACTTTGAAAAAAAGAATGAACTCTTTAGCCAGTAGTTACGTGTTGTGTAACGTGTTCAGTAAAACACAGCACACACAGTTCAGTGACACGTCGACAAGTGACTGAGCGAAACTCAGATCATCCCTCAGATACACAAACTAACATGAGATGAAACAATCGGAGCAGTGACACACTGGTTTATATTTAACATGCATCAGTGATGCTGAGATCTAAACCAACACAATGGCCAAAAACGTTGGCACGCACTTGTGAAGCTGTACACACACAGTGCTCACTGCTGCTGGCTGACATGAACGCCAGCAGGAGGAGTTCAGTTCAGGGAACAGTCAGTCTGATCTGGAGTCAGTTTAACACTAAATACAGAGGGAGAAATCTAGTTTTCCTTCACCTCTTGGAGGCATTTAAAGAGTGGTCATAACACATTTTGGAAGGGACAAATTCTCATTTTTCATGTACTGGGGAGATGTGACCCCCCCTCCCATCCCCTTTGGTGACTAAATGCCAGCTAGTTAGTAGTAGGACTTTTTTAATGTTGGATTTACTCTGCAGATAAGGTTTGATGATAATAATTATGACCAGACTTATGTATCAAGTAATTTAAATAGACAGTGGGACGTAGTTAAACATAGTCAGTCTATTACCTGCAGTGTTTTTGGATCAGCACCCTCCCAGTTTAGAGAAGTACAGACCAGTACCAGCACAGAAGCTGAGCGACGTGCTGCTGAAAAAACATCAGAAAAAACATCCAACGAAAAAAGCCAATATCAGTTGAAGTGTATTTTCACTGCTTTATCTCGCCGTCAAACAGCCCTTGTCTTTGGAACTACATTTTCTCACTGAACTACTGTATAACTGCACACAACCCCATGTCAAATAGCCTGAACTATCCCTTTAAGTATACAGACAGAGAGGAACTGTCGGGTTGTGATTTTGATGAACACTGTCTGCTTTGTGTTTGGCCACTTTTAGCATATCATAGTTATTTGTGTCATGTCACAGTCTGTGGCTGCGATCGAAAAGTCTCTTTTTCTGCTTGGGAAGGTTCTTAACTGTCTGAAATGGCTCAGAAGTGTTTTAGTGGTGGCCATGATAAGAGCTGGTCGATGCTTCCTATCGTATCTCCTTTAACGTAGGAAACACTGGACCTTCCTTTACAAAAGGAACAGAGAAAAGGGCGTCTCACAGTTCCTTGCCACAACAGCATTTAAAGCGATGCAAATCCATACATACAGATTTCTTCTCTTTCAAATCAGCCCAGATTTCCGGTTAACAATATCATCATAACTAAATACTATATATATATATATATATATATATATATATATATATATATCATCATTCTACTGAATCTACTGTATAAAAATGAGAAATGCCAGGAAATTCTATATAATTAAATCTGTAAGTTCTTCAGATCCTTTGCTCAGTTCAGCACCGTCACTCTGCCAAACTACTGAACAGAAGTAATGAGAACTAACATTAAGTTGCCTGAACAGTTTTCCTGTGTATATCCTTGAGGTCCAACAACCATATTACTTTACTCATAAAACAAGTGCAGTGCCAGTCATTTGGATATTTCTTTTAAACCTGCACAGATGACACCCAGGTCAGCTTGACCTTTTGCTGGCATTGCTCCGTTCTTGAATGTGACTTTTGATAATGCAGCTGAGCTCACTACTCTTGCATTAGCCTATTGCATCACTTCAGCCCATTAAGCTAACAGATGACAAACTCAATTGTGAGCTCTCCAGTTAAATATAAACAGCCCTGTGGGCAGGAGGCTTCTGATTTTCCTTTTTTTTTTTTCTGTGCCCCTCACTTAGTCTCCGTTCAAACTGTGTGACATCAGCTGGTTATGGCAAGCACATCACAAAATATGGCAACAATGAAGGGTCCTGAAGGAGCTGGGCTTTGTTTGCTTTGAAAGCATATTCAGTGCACCCTCGTCTCGCAGCTGCATTGATTCGTACAGCATGGCGTCTGATGTTATGGGAGCAGATTGCACATCATCTGTCACCGCAAATCAGCAATCAGCAGCAAGTAATTGCATTTAATTACTGGAGCGCCTCAAGAAAGTACTCCACATACATTATGGATACATGGAGACAAACATATAACTATAGCCGGCACTCCTCTGGCAACCTGAGTCAAAACAATTACTTCAGCGCCGGTGAAGACAGTCGGCGCTGCGAGAGTGCTGCTGGCAAACGCATAAGTCAACAACACGGAACGCATTAAAGCGACGCGTTCAACAAAGTCGCAGCAAGGTCGTTTAGCTGCATGCCTGTAACGAACACACACTTTGGCTTGAGTTGGAGAAACGCATGCATCAGCCACCCACACAAACTCACTCACAGCAGGTGTATGTCTAAATGCTGGAAGGTGATGTAAATGTGTGTGTACTCTAAGGGATACGCCACTAAACCCAATTGATTATGTGTTGCTCGATGGGAGCTTTGCTGAACATATGACACACCTGGCAGTTAGCGGGACATCTGTTGCACTCAATTACATCACCGAGTGTGTGAACTGTGAGACAGAGAGAGAGAGAGAGAGACAGAGAGAGAGAGAGAGAGAGAGAGAGAGAGAGAGGTGAGGGAAGGCGCAAGTGCCTACACTCACTGCTCCTGTTCTTACTTTGTCCTGAGAAGCTGTTCAGATTTTACACCTTTTGACTGAGGGCACTTTGACTTGATGATGGCACTAAAGCCATTAAGACTGAAATGGGACTTCAGGTGAAGTATAGAGTGCTTATCTGTTCGTATAAGCATTAAAGTTATAATCCTGAAGACTGCAGCTCTGGTTGATTTGGAGGCAGCCATTGTTACTCATGGTAACTAAAAGTTTTTTTTAATGGTATAGTATAGTATTTGGATACAGCAGGAGATAGGCTTGGGCTGATAATATTGATAATATTGAATACTGTGATATTTCCTGCCATATGTGATATTTGTCATAATATCAGACAAAATTATTATGAGTTCGACCCTAATTACACAGCTTAGCTTGTTTGGTGGCAGCATTGCTCATACCTAAAACATTAAGCACAATAATATAATGATGTATTATAAAAAAAATACAACAGAATTATAATATACAACAATATAATTATGTTAGAAAATGCCAATCCCCTCAAAAAAAAAGAGGAGCATTTGTTGTGTCTGCTTTCAGAGCAGCCAGACGAACAGCACCATATTAACAACACCACGGCCCAGTTCCAGCCCTTACACCCTCCCACTCTGTGACGGAGCATAGAGGGTCGCCGGCTCTCTCTAGATGGAAAGAGGAAATTCGTTGTCGCCCAAAATATTTCAGGGTCTGTAATTAATTTCAATGTTTATGTAAAAGATAATCTTATAGACAGCTTTAAAGATGTAGGTGTATGGGCAATGACATGGCACTTATTCCATTCATGGCACAGTCAGCTTGTGAAAGGAAAATCATTAAACTGAATAAAGTGAGAGTGGGTAAGGGGAGGGTGTAGGGTTCATGGTCCCATGTCTGTGTATAAGGCAGATCATTAGCAGCAGCTAGCAGTAGCAATACTGCACTAAAGGACAGTATTGAGCTGAAGGTCATTCACGTTTTGGAAGCACTCATAAATACATTTAACGGGCGTACGGGGTGAGGCCGTAGTTAGGAGCATATGTGTATGAGACAGACGGCTGAAAATGCAGCTGAAACTGAGGCAGTTCCTCTGTAAGAAGAGTAAGTGTCTCCCATTGTTTTAATGAAGAAGATAAATGCGACACCTTCGCGTCTCAATGAACTGCTCCGGCTTCTGTCATCAAGCTTTTGAAATCCTGGTGCATGTGTACACAGCTTGAATCCTGTGTGTGAAATGTTGACTCCACCAAATCAGTACATCGAGGCCATTTATAATGCAAATACACAAAATACTGACAAACTGTTGGCTAAGAATAGGAATGCATATACTGAATATCTTAAGGATTACAACTTCAATCTGTGAAATGTGCACAGATACAAGTCTCTGCTGCTTCATATTATTGGATTATTAATTATTAATTATTAATCTATTGTAATTCCACCTTCAGTTTTTGAACAGTTTTACGTTACACAAGCTTGTTTTTTTTTTTGCTTCTTAGCTTCTAAACACTCTGCTATAGTCATCAGCGGGTTTCTCTCTGTGTCTGTCTGCTGCCAGGTCTGTCAGCTAACGTGCTGTGTGTGTTTATCAGAGCTCTTTGACTGAAAACAAATGAGCAAATGTTGCCTGCTGCTGCTGGAAAACAGGCTGATGAGAGTTGAGTTTGCAGCCTGTAGAATCAAAACAATGAGCCGAACTCTCACCACGTCTCAGTCGAGGACAAATCTATATGGGTTTATCACCCCAAGTGACACTTTTTACCTCCCACACAGTCATTAGATCTTATATTGAAATAGTTTTTTTTTTTTTTATCTATTTATTATTACCAACAACTTTAACCCATTTAATCTAATTTTTTTCTGAGAGAAAATATCCAAAATTGTGTCCTTAGTGTGCTTATATAATAATCCATCATTATTTTTTTTCAAATCCTTATGGAAAACAGGGTAAAAATGTGTGTTTTATGATAATGTGTAAACTGGATTATTGTATTTCTCCTATCCAGTCATCACAATTCTTCCCAGCCAGGTTATTTACATATTTAAAACATTGTCACTGGCAGTACTACATTACCACTGTAGCTGTGTCCCTGTTCAGGGTCTGCATTTAAAGACAGATTGTGTCACAGCTGCGTGACTAGGCATTTGAAAATGTGGCCTTCTTTTCCTGGGCAACAAAAGAGCAAACAGGTGGGTCCGTTGTTGCTAGGTGACAAGAGCCATGCTTTTTTAAGGGCGGGCACAGCTGGTGACGCGTGGCGAAAATCTTCCGTAGACCAGACCGTCTCATTTTGGTTCAGCCTTCGCAGTCATCGACGATGTGGCCTTTCATTGGCTGCGTCCTCCGAGGATGTGGCCCCTGAACTGAAACTTCTAGTGACGATTGTACATTTCAAAAAACACTTATACAACACTGCTATGAATGCTGACACACATTTTTAGAGATAAGTGGAGGTCAAAAGATTTTCCTGTTATGTTTACAGTATTTGAATAAGGTCAGTATATAGATTTAACAGCCTGGCTGGCAAACAGCTTGTCCCACCCTCATTGTCCATATCTGACCCATCGCTCTTCCTCTCCTCTTCCTCGTACTGAGGGATAACAGCACTGTTGCGTGGCACGTCGGGGGTCGGTCACCTTTAAATCTAATACATCTTGACTCAAAGTGAAACTTAAGGAAAGAACAGAGGTGACAGTTTGGTAGAACAAGAACCATGTTTGTGTAGAAGTACTGTTTGTGTACCTACATGCAGTCTTATCCCACCAGCCACTTGTTGCCATCAACATGTTCACTCGTTCTCAGACTGCACTGAGTGGCAATATATATCGCACATGCATATATCAATAGTAGACATGTTAAAGATGATGTGTGCAGGAAATCTTTGTCCTGTCTTTATGTTAACAAACTTCACCAACCTTTTGTTTGAGCTTCGAGCCACTCACTTCTCATGGTGCAACCAGGAAGTAAACAGCTCTGGTCTTGTGACAAATAACACTAAACCTGTGACACTGCACATATTTCATTGAAATCCATCCTGAAGTGAGGTTATGTCAAAAATGCTCAGTATACAGAGTAAAATAAAGATATACCTAATTCACAAATGCTGTCCAGTTTTGGAGAAATTCTACATGGTTTTCATAAATTATCGAAAAGAACAACACACACGCACGCACATACACAGAAAGTACTTAAACTGTTACCCCAAAAAGTTTTTGATGAGCAAGGAATGTTGTCACTGTTGTTTGTGTACGTGTGTGTGTGTCACACAACAGCACAAGGTGTGGGTACAGTTTGCCCAGGACATGACACATCACACCCAATCTGTGCTGCGATGTCCGTGTTCCAGAGAGCGCTCAACTTACTCACTGCCCTCTCACCAACACCGGCTCCAGCTCCGCCTGCCACAGCAACACTCTTATTGATTTCATGTTTCACAATATTAATTAAAATCACTTCAGCAAAAAAAAAAAAAAACAAAAAAAAACACGGTAATATTAGTCTAATTGATACAAGGAAAATTAGCCCAGTTGTTAAAAAGCAGTGCGTGACTTTATTGCTTACAAATCATTACCATCTAGCTGACAAGCGATTCCATTATGATGATTAATCACATTAATGGATGTTTTAAATGCATATGAGGGAAGGCTTGGCCTGGTATTAGGCTGTAATGAACCTCTGCAGTCACCCAGGACCTGGGGGTCGGGCTGGGGAGGGAATGAAAGCAGGACCTTGGGCCCAGAGCTGAAGCTGGAAAAGCTCTGAGATTGCAGGGGGAGAATGGGGAAGATGTAAAGGTCGGGGAGGTTGGAGGAGGTTAGGGGAGCAGTCAAGTCCTTAGACGGGAGCCATACGCCAGCGGTGAGGGGAGGATGAGGAGGGAAGTGTTGGAGTAAGTCTCCAACAGCAGCTCAAGGCCACATAAAAAAGCCCCAGGCTCAAGTCTGAATAAAATAAACCCCAACACAGACCTTGAGCCAAGGACACAGGCACCCTGGACCTGCAAACACCGCCTCCACACGGTCCTCAGGGGTTAGAGTGGGAGGACGACCAAGAGACGGAGCGACACAGACATAGACAGTGAGAAAGAGAGAAGGGGAGTTAGGGCTAGAGGGAGTGAGGAGTTGGGGGGGGGGGATTTGTTTCCCGCACGAATGCACAGCAGTGAAACCCACCGCCTTCCCCTCCCCTTAACTTATGCACCAAGAGGCAAAGTGAAATAGAAGGACTCCAGAGCAAAGTCAAAGCAGTCTTAAAAGTCAAATGGTAGATGAAGGGCTGCACACACTAAAATTAAACTCAAGAGGAAGAGAGAACAGCAGTGGTCCTGTGGAAGAACTGTAAGACCAGGCTATAATTGCATATTGACCACATACACGTCCAGCCATATACCAGGTTTTCACCCAGTCTTATCAGAATCAAGGAGATCAAACTTCAGGATAATTCTTTTTTATTTTTTCCACAGTGTTGTAGTCATCCCACAACACCGCAAATTTATCTCACAGTCCCTTACAGGATCTCAACCCCTGGATCCACTGGTAGCAGTTGTAGCAGTTTTGTGTTCCCATTCTATTTAATACTGTAGTTTGTATTAATAAGGTTACTGACAGGACATGGAGGCACGGATTGCATTATTTATTTTTTTTCCTCTGGTTCCCTGACATGGCCTAAGCTGCTCAAACTAAATCAGACTACTATACTTACTCTAAGTACAGTTTTGGGGTACTTGTACCCTTAATAATTACAATTTCCATTTTATTATACTTCTTACCCCTACTCCTGCACATTATTTCACAGCTATAGTTACGTTTTACATGCCAAACACATGCTGAGCCAGTAAAATCTGAAATATTTAAAAGATTTGTTCTTAAATAAATAACACAACAGCATAAAAGTCTTTCAATTAAGCCCCACCTCAACCAGCTACACCATTAAAATGCAACTTACATGTTGGTATACCTGTATTTTTCCCCGAGAGTTTGACATATAATTTTATTTATTTAATTTTCCAGACTTTGTGTGACTGTCTGAATGTTTTGCCATGTCAGTCTGAAGTGGACACAGTTTATAAACCAGAATCAAACATTGACTCTTTTGTGGAGGGGTTTACTCTCCAGCAGCTCAGGGTGACATGAAAACCAATACTGTAGCACAGCTGATAAGCTGCAGTTCTTTCCTGTGTGGGACTGTCTCTCTGTGTTCTCCCTAAGGTCGGTATTCTCAATATACTTCTCTGTTCAGTCAGTACTGCAGAATCACATGCCGCCTAAGCTCCTCAAAGTTCAGTGCTAGTTTACTGAAGGTGTGCTTTGCAGAGCAAAGATGCTAATTGTGAGTTGTGATCATCTTCTTTTTATGATCTCACATTTATATGGAGGCAAGCAAGCATGAAAATGTGATTGGCTGTAAGGGAAACAAAACACACATCCAATGTGCGTTACCCCTCCTGGTTAAGGTTTCTGTTGTTTACCAGCGGGATGGGCAGAAACTCTATCACACATTAATCCTGGGGCCTTGGCTAACGAGCTTTGGCCTGCGCCACTCTCCAGCCTCATTAAGGAAACACTAACAGCAGCGGCCCGGCACCTGAGACTGATAATAAACTCTACCTACCTACTGCCATGCATGCAGCCAGCCACCTAATACACACGCACACACGCACACACACACTCCTCCACAGCTCATTCAATTAAGACAGTGCGTGAAGGTTAAGACAAGTGTCTGGGGAGGAGGTCAGGAGGAGATAAATAAGATAATTTCCAGTGCTGTGTTCAATACCCATAAGGGGGAAGTTGTGTGCAGTGAGGCTTCACAAGTGCCTGATGGTGCTCGGACCACATTGACCCCTGCCTGTGTTGTTAATGCATGTTCCTTGTGTTATGGTGTGGAGTTTAGATGTGCTACGCAACGTTATGTTCTTAATTGAGCCCCTAGCATCTGATAGCTAATGACCTCCCCTTCTCTGGAAAACAAGCTGCTTTGATTTGCTATGTCTGCCCTCCTCTGCTTGTATCTGTAGTCTTTATTTACACAACAATCACCATCCATTACGCCTTCTGTGTCTGCCCTGGCTGTGAAAAAGGAGCTCAGTGCTTCCAATAGCTCCGGGGGCTCCTAGCAAACAGCACTCCTGAGATAAGCTAAGCTATATCGACTGCAGGAGACTGACTATTCACTGAGTGCACTATGTTAATCTTTTGGACTTTTTCAGTGGAGGAGATCAAGCTAAGCGGCCTTGGAGATGTTAAAAATGAGCCTGACACTCCAAATGGCATATACTTCAGAGGTAATGTGTTTGGTAGTTAAGGCGGCGACAGTGACTTATTCCCCCTCTGTCTTCAGCAAGCCAAGGCGTCTTCCAGCACTGCAAATGGACCATCTGGACTGCCTGTTATAGCTCTCAAGCAATATGACTTGACCATCATTTTTTAAAGGGCTTTTGTATTTCTATATGCAGAAAAAGACAATTTTCTCATTAAGGTTGGAGGAGAAAAAGTACTGGGTTATAAACAGACCTAACGGGCGGAAATTAATGAACTTTTGGAACCTGGAGAAGAAAAAAAAAAAAAAAAAAAAAAACACTAAAAAATCCTCAAAGCTGGGGCCAGGCAGCTCGGAGACAAGCAGGGAGGAAGTGGTCCTGACAGCTGTATCTTCCTGTGCAGAAAAATTGCAGTGATTTTAGAAGTCATTTAAAATTCTGACAGGCCAGTTGTGAAATATAGATCTGTGCAGCTTTTTTGGTGCTCACTTTTTTTTTTTTTTTTCTTCCCTAAAAGTCTTTCAGCATGTGCGAGGAGGTATTTGGTTTCACTCTGCCTGGCTGAAATTGTGTGCCATCTAATATTAGTATTTGTATTAATTATCTTAAATTAACTGTCAAAGTGCTTAATTAGCATTATTAATGTTGTGTGGCATAATCACTGAGTGGTGCTTGAAAAATGGGACAAAATACCTCAGACCCAGCTTCGTAGTTAGTCCTCAAAAATACTTAATTACACTAATTAATAAAACTTGGGGGGGGGGGGGCTAGATTAACAAAGAGGGAGCGAGGCACAAGGCTGAAGTATCCTCAACATCTCTACTGAGGGGACGCGTCATCAGCGTCTTGTTGTTTGCCAACTTCTTCGTCCTCGGACTGTGTATCTGGTGGCAGTGGGACTGTGGACCTGCCACGTGAGGGTCCTCTAATAATCAGTGTCAGATGACACGTGTCTGCTTAACATTTCAGTTACTGCCAGGAAGCATTCAGATATGAACTGTGAAGCATACATCAAATGAACTCATAAGCAGAGCCTTCAGTGGCAACCCGGAGATATTCAGGTGGTGGACATGTATCCTCACAGACCAAAGGTGATACTGCAACAACAAGAACACCAACCCCTGAGCGAAGGCAACATATTTTTTTATCCTATTATTTTCTGTCAGAGACTGATATTTAAATTGTTTTAATATTTTTTTTCTCAATGTCCAAATTGTTTAGTCAGATCACTCGAGTCCACTTGGAAGTGGATCAAGTCCCTCTTTTCGGTTTTGGTCGCCTGGTTGCTCAGTCTACACCAGGGTCCAACTGACAGCTTTCTCACCAGCTCAAATGAACTGTACTAACCAGTAATGATGCACAGATTGGCTCTGATGTCATCTGACTCGGCATGAATCATGTATAAATCAGGCTGAATACAGGCTGTGTGCATTTCTCTGTGGACTGAGGCTTTGATACTTTCACAGTATTAATATACAACCTGGACCTGCTTTATAATCACAAACACATGGACATCTCACTTTATACAATATGGGACCTTTAAAGTAAAAGTTCTCCTTATTTGGATAAATGATAATGGCATCAGCTTTTCCACAACAGCCTGAACACAGTCTGAAATGTTTAATCCATTCTTACTAAATTTCTGTCACTACTACTTCCTGAACACCATTTAAAATCTAATAATAACATTTGGCCGCCGCCCAAAATAATTAAACATAACAAGTTCAGGAGTCCAAACACAGAGTCAATATCGTGCCTGATGAAAAATGAAGCTTAAAATATGTTCATATTTTAGAGAATGTAATTAATATTTTCTTCATACATTATATATTATTTCACCCAGCCACTGTTAATCAGAATGTTAATCTTTATGACTCGGCCCTTGTGATCTGTGGATTAATCACAGTGCCTCTGGATATAACTGTGATCTGCACATCACTACAAACCAGAGTTGTTTTTAACAGGTCAGGAGTGGAAACACCCAAAGGATAGGTTATATTATTTTGGTTAGAGTACATGTTTCTCTGCACTGACTTCGTAAAAAAAAAAAAAAAAAAACCTGGTCTGGAAAATGAAGCATTTTTTATACACAGTATGTACAGTATCTTCACAGGAGTGAAGTCTGAGGTCAGTGCACCATTTGTACCTTTTAATACAGGGAGGTGAAAAGCAAGAGGTGAAGAAGATATCAAACAGCAAAATGAAAAATAGAAAGAAAATCTGAACATGGTTTGAAGAAGCTGTTGGGGTGATAAGCAGATGAAGTTAGCAGCCACAGTGCAGGGAAATCATGTCAAGGATGGGAAGGAGTAAGTACAGAGTAAGAACAGAAGAAGTAAAAATTGAAAGATGAGGAAACTTTTCTTTTTTTTCCTTTTTTTTTTAATTGCAGATTGGTTACGGTCGCCGTCTGCTACTTGAGCCATACAGATGCTGTTCTCTCAGCCTCAGGATAGATGACAGCTCATCAGCCTGAGTGTTGGAATGGGAATGTGGCTAAATGAGGGGGAGGAGGTCGGGCCTGACAATATGCTTCCTTATTCAAGGAGAAAAGATGCATATTATTCGCTTTAACAATCTCCTGTATTGCCATGTTTATTCCATAAATTATTTAGCTCGCTGTCGATCTCAGAGTGACCGCAGAGGCTCACAAGCAGCAGGCAAACACAGCCTCTCCGAATCAGAGCTGACATGGCTGTGGTTTCCCATGTCATCCTCGGGTTCCTTACGTTTGTCCTCTGAATCCAAACATCCTGAATCCTCTATGTCTGTGGAGAGCCAGCGATTAAATATTTATGTCGAGTTGCACAACAGCCGGATCTCACAGTCGCAAGTAGCACAGCAGGGCCATTTATCCGGCTGAGGCTGATCGGCCACTGCCGAAACAAGAGCTGGGATGACATTCTCCCCTGCGCGGGGACCCCCACAGGGTCTGATGAGCTGTGGGGGTGACATGCAGTGTTGTGACAAGTTTACCAAAAAACCGAAATGAGGCATCCATTAGAATCCTATGGAAAACAGGGCAAGGTTTAGAGCCATCTGCAAGCTGAAGACACAAGAAGCTGGCAAGCCCTAAAAAACAGAATAGGATGACCACTCTGAGGCTAGATTCACTCAGTGTCTCACTAAAGAAGCTTAGCTTAAAGTTATAATATTTAACTTTTCCACATTTAATATCTAAAAACATATATTATTTTGAGTTGTCTACTTACATTCTTCCAAATGTTTCCAAGAATTCTCAAACCTAGAGAAATACATGAGTTCAATCACGGTGACAGTCTGTTCATTTGGTCACCTGTCAATGATGTAATAGCCCCCTTAAACGCATGTGTCAGCTCAAAATTGACTTTTATCCAGTTTTGAGCCACATTTTTAAGATACACTTTTTACAGCTTGGTTGTTTTCAGCTGTAAATTTGAACCAGATGAAGGATTTTAGTCATCAGACATCTGGATCTTAAGTTTTCAGAGAAAAAAGCTCAGCTGATGTTAGACAGCTCAGCTCCCAGCTGCTCCCAGACGTCCTATGTCTGTTGAAAAGCATCCGTGAATCACTGATTTTTAAAGTGAAACTGCTTTATTCAGTGTTTCTACAGGTTTTAATTTACTGGTGTGTTTGTGATGGAGAGGAGGAGACCTCTGCGGATAATTCAGCTGCCGGTAAAAGCCACTAAACTGTGAATACATGAGTCTGTGCATCAAGAGAAATTGATCAGTTGTCCAATAATATCAGTTACATCTAGAAGGGCTGTATTACCACACATGTGGTCAGGGAGCTGCTGTCCAACAGCTCAGCTGCAGAATGACACCAGTGCATATGCTCTGTGGGCTCAAAAAGGTGCCTGAAGACTCTCAGAGCACAGTGCTCAGTCTGGATACAGCCATGGTTTGTGCCAGCTACTGTTCCAGCTGTGTAGTTTTCAGTGGAAATTTCAATTGGATTGTAGATTTGAATTTGGTCCATAAATCTGTCACCTCCTTTTTACAGAAAAGGAAACATTACTGGCAGGGACGTGATATTTCTGAAACACTGAATTCTGGTGACTAGTGCAAAAGGTCAAGCGGCTACATCAGCTTCTGAGGAGGAGGTACTTGGTGATGTTGGAGGAAACAGTTTTACTCACCAAGAAAAAGCAAATGTATCAAATGGCTAATAATTGTGTTTGTCTTTCACATACTGTATCGTTTAATATTTCTTCAAATAAGTTTAATTTAATTAGTTTTTTACAGTTTTAATTTTCTTGTTTTTTGTTGTGGAGAGAAGGTTGGAAACAAATATTTATTGTCATAGTTCAAAATTAAAGAGGAACTCTACCAATTGAACACTGATAACTAACACTGGAGATATATTTGTTTAAGAACCAAAAAACATCTCAGTGTAGTTTCACATCTTACAATATTGCAGATTTCACTCAGAGACACTCAGAGAAACCAAATCCTGCAAGGTTGGATGGTGGGTCCAGGTGGGCGGGGCTTGGGGCATGGCTGAGGGCAGTGAATGCTTTATTGTGACATCCCAAAGTTCCAGAAGTCCTGATGGCTGGTTTTAAGGCTCAGTTTCTGAATACAGGCTGTGTGCATTTCTCTGTGGACTGAGGCTTTGATACTTTCACAGTATTAATATAGAACCTGGACCTGCTTTATAATCAAAAGATAATCAATCAATTTATGCAATATGGGACCTTTAAAGACTTGCTGAATGAGCTTCCCAAATTCTGAGAAAATAAGCCTGATGATGTCATAGTGACAGGGCTGCTCCGGCCTTAGTCTGGAGACAGACTTATTGTAGAAAGCCTGTGTTACACACTCAAATGGTGTGAGGAGTTTGAAAGATGAGGGCATTTCCCAGGCATCATGAAAGATGCCACTGAGTTGCTTTATGGGAAAGGTAGAATGCATTAGGGACATAAAGTCAGGTTAACTCTGCCACTGCTGCTTTGATTGTAACCATTCATTTATAGATCCACCAAATGCATGGAAGCACTATACCAAATCACTGACTAGCCCTTTAACACTGAATAGAACATTATGATAGAGGCAGTAATTGATTATTCTCACCCTCCCATGCGGACAATCTTTTGAGCTTTTCCTTCCATTATTCTCGGCAATTATAACTTCAAAGGATTCAGTTTCTCTTGATTTCCAGTCCTTTGTCAGCTCAGCGGCTCCTATTGAATTCCACAAATCTGGTGTGTGGTGTTCATCAGCTGTTTGGATGTCAGTGTGTCCATCAGTGTGACTGAGCAAACAACAACAACAACACAGCCTCGCCCGCTTCATGACGTTTGAGTTCTTGCACACTGGCATTTTTCTCTTTCCCATCGCTTCCTTCCAATTCAGATTTCATTTCAAAAGAGAAGAGCAGTGCAGAGCCATCATTGTTACAGCAAGACAGCCAATCACAGCCTAGCAAACCGAGCTCTTTCATCTGAGACTTATACTCGGCTCTTTTCCCTGAGTGACAATGTGAGTCAATGCAGGCCACAGGTACTGGCTCTGTGTGTGTGTGTGTGTGTGTGTCTTTGTGTGTGAAAACACTCAATACAAAGCAAAGCTCTGTAATATCCACACACACTCTTGCATAATAATTTATGTGTTGTGTGTGTTGCTGCAGGGACATGTAGGCAAGTGTTACAATGAGGACTGAATGCAATCAATTTAACCATTGTACACACAATGTGGTGTTTTTGAATCAGATGGGAATAATAGGCTTACAAGCTATAAATCCATCCCACGTCCAAATAGATTTAGGTCCACCCTGGGGGCACGGAGATCATTTAACAAACAGCCCTCCCTCACTAATTCCAGACTACTTAAGCTCTTTATGGCACAAATATCCAAATGAATGAAAAATAATAAAAAAAAAAAGTGTCAGCAATTGTGTCACAATTCAGCAATGAGCTGATAACTCCACAGAGGAAGCTGAACAATAACAGGCAAAGTATGAATAATATAAAGAGCCTGGCTCTGTGTGATTTGTCTGTTTGGCTGGAATCTGACTCTGCAGCCCTCCCACAAGGCCCTGCCTCTGGAGACTGAGCTGGTTCAAGGACTTGGAATATGTAATTAATATCCAGACAACATCCTCCGCAACCCAAAACATCTAACTGGTTGGGTCCTATTGTGAGAGCAGCTCGTTTTTTCGCTGGCAAAACACGGAACAGAGAAAAGCTTGTTTTCAACCTCAAAGCCTGAGATGCCAGTTCAATCAAATCCCTCTCAGAGCTCGTATTACACTCTAATGTTATTCGCTGTGACTAAACACCAAAACCACCGACTATTTAGACAACAGCAGCATGCAGGCGGTAAGCTGTTTGCAGGAAGTGTTACAGGTAAGAAGTCGCCCAGAGCAGCTTTAACTAACAAGATTCAAGAGTCAATTTAATTATCATCATGCAGCACAAGATTGTATAATGAAATTATAGATGTAGTTCCTTTATACTACTCACGAAAAAAAAAAAAAAAAAAATTAAGTCATAAAAATAGAACAATTTTTTTGGCAGAGTGATGAGGATGAATATGGCTGTATCACAACCAGAGGAAAGACGCTGCTCGGAGGTTCTGTTGGTGCGGCAGTGGACGCCTCGGCAGCAGGGTGAACAGGCTGTGGCTGTGGTGGGGGTCGTCTCTCACTGTCCTTTGCGCTCTTACAGTGAGTTGGACTGGAGTACTGAGTGATGCTAAACACAGGCTACACACAGAGAGGTCAGACTCTGATACTGGCTGAATAAACGGACCAAAGATTTTTTTTATCCATTATTCTGGGTAATTTAGAGGAAAAGTGCAGTTATATTTTTTTCATGTCAAAGTCAATTAAAAGGATGGAACTTCAAAATACAGTATAATGTTTTCTGAGGCTTTGGAGGAGATTGTTGACGAAGCTATTTTTAAATATTACATGAAAATGAAATTAAAAAAAACAACAAACCTTAAAACCTTAAAAATATGAACAAAAAGCCTCAAAATTATTCTTACAAAATAAATCAGCTGGACTGTTGGGCAGACATTATATTCTTTTACATTTTACAGGCCAAACAATCAATGAATGAAAAGAAAACAAAATCTACTGAAGAACTGATGAACTGAGGTATCTACAGGCAGCTGTGAACCCTTCAGCTCTGTCCAGAAGTTTACCGCACTGAGAGGCACAGTTTGTTTCTGTGCTGTTGGATGACTCATTCTTTCTGTCATCAGCTGTATTAACTACAGCGGAGTGATGAAAATACCCCACAGACGTGATTCTTATGTTAGATATGATGTGGTCTCACACACTCACTGCATCACACAGTTCACTGCATGATGTGATTCACTTTGTGTAGCTCCCGCATCTCCTCTTAACTAACCTCATATACTTTGCTTAAATCACTAAATAAATTATATGAGTGACCTTTTGTTGCTGTCAAAACATTTGGATATAAATGCATGTACAACTAGTTGGAGAATATCAGGGGAACCTGTACTCCTTGTTAAAAACAGACTTTGGCATTTGGTTAAAATGGATTTTGGTCATTTGATGTGAGAAGTGAATAGCACATCAACAAAGACCATTTAAAGTTAAAGAATAAAGCTGAATTTATTCTGTCTCTGTCTTATTGTCAGCAAATCCCATTAAAGACTCAAGCCAGCGATGCATTTGTGCGTCTCTCTATATTTTTGTCATCCCTTCTCTGTCTCTTGCTGTTAGCCCCGAGCCTATTGGCCTGACTGAAGACATAAATCTTTAAAGCTTCTCACAAGTACATAGTTTCATTAAAAAAAAACCTGCTGGAGACTGTAGATATTAGTAAGTGCAAAACCAAAAGGCAAAAGGAGGACGTGGTGCACTACTTCAGTGCTGATGGATCAAAGAGTAAAAATATCATGTTTAACATCTCTGCTATACATTCCAATGCTGCTTCCATGTTCAATAATTTGTTGTTGTTACAGTGGCTTCATAAAGTGTTTCACACCTCTTCATGTTTTGTGTTGTGGATTTAATTTTCAATGGGTAAAGTTTCAAGTTTTTGCACAATAACCTACACTCAGTAATTTTTGGAAATTGCATTTAAAATCTAAAACTGAATTATCTCTATTGTCTCTACAAGCTTTGCACACCTGGATTTGAGCAGTTTGTCAAATTTTTTTTCTCACAAATTTTCTCCAGCTCTGTCAGATTTGGGTGGGAAATGTCTGTGCACTGCCATCTTCAGGTCTCTCCACAGCTGTTCTGTGTGGTTTAAGTCTAGGTTCTGGCTAGGTCATCCAAGGACAGTCAGAGGCAGAGATACTCCAGTGCTGTCTTGGCTGTGCACTTCAGATCATAGTCTTGCTGAAAGCTGAACCGTCACCCCAGTCTCAGGTCGTGTGTACTGTGGAGCAGGTTTTCTTCAAGGACCTGTCTTTGGCTGTATTCGTCCTTCCCTCAGCTCTGACTGGTCTCCCTGTTTCTGCTGCCGAGAAGCACCCCTCCCAACATGCTTCTCTGTAGAGATGGTATGAGCCAACTGATAAGCACTGGCTGGCGTTCACCAGACACAGTGTTTGGAATTCTGTCCAAAGGGTTAAATTTTTGTCTCATCAGAGAACCTTTTTCCTCATGGGACCAGAGAACCTTTTTCCTCATGCTCTCAACATCCTTTAAATACCATTTGGAAAAATCCAATTGTGCTAGTGTCTACCATATGCCCTTCACTTAAAGTGGCTTCCATCCAGCCACTCTAACATAAAGGCCCGATATTCATCATTCCAGCAGGTTCTTCCTTCTGTCTCTTCTCTCTTCTGAAGCTCTGTTAGAGTCACCACTGAGGCCTTGGTCACATCCCTGACCAAGCACCCTCTTGTTTGGTTACTGGCAGGACAGTCAACTCTAGGAGAGTCCTGATGTTTCAGAATCAGAATCGCCTTTATTGTCATTATACATAGTACAACGAAATTTGAGCGCTGCTCCCTTGGTGCAAACAATGGTAATTAAATAAAATAAATAAAAACCTAAAGAGAACACAAAATTTAAAAATAAAGGAGGTATAGAAAGGCAAGTAATATGTACAGATATTTACACGTGGTATGAATGAAAACCCGGTTATTGCACTTTAGGCCCGGTTTTATTGCACAGGTAATTGGTAGTTATACAATGTGATCATCCAGTCATCCGGATTTCTTTTTGTCTTTGTTGACTGCAGTGATAGCCCTCGGGAAGAAGCTATCCCTGAGTCTGTTGGTCCTAGTTTTGTGTGACCTGTACCTTCGGCCCGATGGTAACAGGTCAAACAGGTGGTTACCGGGGTGGGAGGGGTCCTTGATGATGTTGCCAGCTCTGCTCAGATAGCGAGAGTTGGCAATGTCCTCCAGGCTGGGCAGAGAGCAGCCAGTGATCTTCTGGGCTGTGCAGACGACCCTCTGTAGTGCTCTCCTGTCAGCTGCTGAGCACCCCGCGTACCACGCTGTGATGCAGTACGCCAGGATGCTCTCTATGGTGGCTCTGTAGAAGGTCACCAGCAGCCTCTCCTCCAGGTTGTTTCTCCTGAGCACTCTCAGGAAGTGGAGATGCTGCTGGGCTTTCCTCACCACCGCCGAGGTGTTCGCAGTCCAGGAGAGGTCGTCGGAAATCTGTACACCCAGGAATCTCATGGTGTGGACTCTTTCCACACAGTCCCCGTGGATGTAAAGTGGGGCCGGGTCCTCTCCGCCCTTCCTGAAGTCCAAAATGAGTTCTTTAGTTTTTGTGGTGTTCAGTTGGAGGTTGTTAACCGAACACCACGCAGTCAGTCTTTTGACCTCATCTCTGTAGTTGGACTCATCCCCCCCTGAGATGAGTCCAACTACAGTTGTGTCGTCTGCAAACTTTATGAGGGTATTTGAGAGATGTGTCGGGGAGCAGTCGGATGTGTAGAGTGTGAACAGTAGGGGACTCAGAACACATCCTTGTGGAGAGCCGGTGTTGAGTGTGATGGTGCTGGACAGGTGGGGGCCAAGTCTGGACGGTCTGTGAGCAGTTTGTCAGGAAGTCCTTAATCCAGAATCAGATGGGGGTGAAGATCCAAAACTTTTTTCCATTTCACTGTTACTGGGGCCACAGAAGTGGTTTTAGATTTTTACCCTGATCTATGCCTACAAGGACGGTCCACACAGAGCTCCTTGGACTTCATGGCTTGGTTTTTGTCCTGGCATGCAGGGTGAATTGTGGGACCTTATACACACTGTGTGTGTGTCTTTCTAAACTGTGTCCAATCAATTCCACAGGTGGACTGCAATCGTGTCCTAGTCACATCTTAAGGATAATTAAAGCAAACATTTATCAAAACACATTTCCACTTTGTCGTTTACTGAGTGTTGATGGGCAGCTTCATACATTTACAATTCAATCTGCAACACAGTAAAGTAAAGAGGGCCTGGTACTTTATGAAGCCGCTGATTTAAGTTGGAATTTCAACTCATAATGATTTGCTCAAAGTTATGAAACTGTCATATGAGCACTAATGCACTCACTTCCTGTTTATCACTGATGCTTATTTCAGCATGTTGTTCCCCTCTGCCTCGTAATGACCCACCTCTGCTGTGTGACTCATGCGTGGTGTTTAATTACCACAAGGGCTGAATCACTTAGCTTTCATTGACTCATTTATTGACACTATCATCAGTCTGCAGCAAGTATGCAGCTGAATGAATGAAACACACAGACATGTCCCTGGTCTGGTGACAGCGTTTGCTCTGTTTCAATTCAGCACATCTGCTCAGTGTTTGTGCTCATTTTCTTTGCAGGATTTCATATCCAGTATGTGTTATACACAACATTAAAGTTGTGAGAGTTTTATTTTTCAAGTCCCTCAGAAGAGGAAGTGCGTTTCTAACCAGCTACACCTGTCAAAGTGTTGCATCCTACTCCTACATTTAGGAGTAAAAGCTTTTAATCAACTTTCTGAACTAAGGATATAATTCCAAAGTAGTCTTAACTGTCAAGAGCTGCAGGAGATTGTGTTCAGGCAATGCAGCTGCATTGCTTCCTCTGTATATGTACACATTCTACTAATAATCGACTCCACCTATACAGAAATGTAATATATGACATACATATACTCCCTATGTCAGGAGTGACATCACATATAAGGGGATATATTATTATCACATATATACATCTTCTGGAAACATGGAGATATAAGTTTATAACATAGATGATTTTTTTTTTTTTTTTGGTATAACATGTATCAAGTTCTTAGCATTTTCCCATCAAGTTTAAACATGTTTGTCTTCCTATTCTAGGACAACGGTCTCAGACTTTTTGACCCTTCTGTATATAACATCAACATATCTTAACAGGCTTTGGGATGTATATATATATATTCATGTAATGTATGTCGACAATACAAACATACATACAAAAACATACATATTTGTACAGGTTAGACATATATGTCAATATAGGAAAATTTTTCCAATTTCTAATAGGTTTCATAATTTTTACATATGTGTTTTTATTTTATGTGTGCACATATTTCATATGGCAATTCATTATATGCACATACATCTTATTTGCATATGGGCAATGAGTTGGCTGACTGAAAGGTATTTATGTATATTTGTAGAAGGTGGGGCTGTGGTATTTCAGAAATATGCTCACATTGTTATATTTTCTATATAACTGAGCTGTGTGCATTAATGAAAGCTTATTTGTAAAGTACCTTTCTAGATCAGTCATCACAAAGTGCTTCACAATAAAAGATAAAAGAAAGACAAAGCAAACAGATTTAATCTCAAAAAGCAGGATTCCTCAGAGTGATTGTGGGACAGTAAAAACAGACCCATGCCTTTGTGCTGTGACTGCGTGAACTGTATTTTATGTTGTCTTGTCATTTAGACATTGTAAAACTGTTAGAGAAGCGTTGGCAGTATGTTGCCAGTCTGCTGTCTGGGCCCAGTCTCTGCCTTCATCCACTGCTGAACACCAAGTGCCAAATGTCCCATGTGTTGGGTGTTCCAGTCTTGTCATATTCTAGCTCACAGATGACCAATAATAATCCACTGATTTACACATGGTACAAACACAATCTGTACAGTTCATCTGTCACCCTCCTTCTCCTCAGACACTGATTGGGACTGGACAATGTGTGATGTTCTGTAGGTCTCGTCTCCTGTGAGACTTAAAGTATAGTTAGTGGCGCTGATGTGAGAGGTCAGCAGATATCGTCCAGCTTAGTCACCAATATCTGGAGATTTGGCTTCAATGAATGATGCAGTTTTGCAGCAGTTGTGACTTGGGTCAGTCATAACATGATAGTTCGATGTTAATAATTTCCAATTTCCATAATGAATCAAACTGATTGCTCTCACAGCACCACAGATAATGTCAGATCAATTCATTCCTCCACCACTTGGTGAAATCGACAAAAAGCAAGCTGCTTTTATGCCAATGGCAGGTTTCCCTGGAGTTGTCGGAGTCATCGATGGCAGACACATTAAAATCATTGCCCCGAGCACAGAGACGGATGCTGATGTGAACTGAAACTGTTATCACAGCATTCAAGTGGTTATGGATGCAAACTGCGTGATCCTTGATTTAGTGGCCGAAAGGCCCAGATCCACAGACAACTCAAGGGCCACAAACGAGAGTGGACTACAACTGTTTGAAAATAATCATGATCCCTCTGGACGCCAACTACTTGCTGACTAAGATTATCCCCTAAAGCGATGGCTGATGACCCTCCTCCCAGGCCAAATGCTCAACTAAACTACAACAGGTAAAACATTAAATTCTATTCAGGCACAGCCCAGATACTGAGGATGAGACTGTGAGGATCTCGTCATATTGTTATAGTTTGTGGTGCATTTATGAAGACTTGGTGACAAAATAGTTCTCTTTTTTCTGTCACCTGCACAGGGCCCTTAAGTTAATGGTAGTTGAGAGGGGAACTGAAGTGGAAGACTCAACATTCTCCAGGGGGAGATGTAACCACTCCCCACAGACAACTTGCAACATCATTGCTGCATGTGCAATACTGCACAATACACAACGTGCTTAATCCACAAACGACCAACAACCAGAACATTATTGATTTGACATGTATCTGAGATGCCTGACAGCCTTAAGAGGAATAATCTGCTTCAAATATGTTGCAGGTTTTCAAACTGTTATCAGGGGGAGATGACACTGAGCGACAAATATCTGACCCTGCATGAATATTACCAAGGGGCTACCGATCCACTAGACTAATCTATACTGTAACTTTTAAAACGTGGCCTGTGAGGGATCCATTGTTACAGAGGTACCTCATGGGAGATCATAATGCCTACAGTTCATTCCAGTACCAGTTGTTTATCCAACTAGAGCTGCTATCTATAACCAGCGTCTCACGTTTTCACTCTAAGATCAAAGTTTTGATTAAGACCTAAATGTTTTTAATGACCTGTCAAGATGACTTTTTTTTTTTTTTTTTTTTCACTGCATACCAATTTTATACATAAACTTCATTTTACCAGTTGGCTTTGCTGGTACAAAACTACAGGAAGAGCTTTGCAAAGTCTGAGAGGAGTGATGTCACCAGGGTTGCCTCAGTTTGGGAGACTGCAAAGTTTTAACAGAAAGACTCTGAGAGACTGAGGGATTACCAAACAGCGAGGGTCTCGTGAAAAGTTTTAGGAAACACGTTTCATGTGTTTGTGCAGGTTGACCGAAAATGCCAAAAAACTGTGGCTTTGAACAAGATAAGACATAAAATCCTATTATCCTATTAAATCTAATATCCTGCCATCAGTAATGTTAAACATATATGTGCAACTCTGCCCTGGTCATTATGTCAGTAATACCTGACTGACCTGTACATGTGCAGGATGAGTTTTATGTGTGGTGGCTCGTGTGTTGCTTTGTAAGACTGTACATAATTATTGTGCTTAGATTTGGTGTCGGATCAGTGATGCTCGATGACGGTCTACAGGAGTGCACGTTCAGGTCAGTAGCCTCTCTTCCATCATTTCCTGGTCTGCACTGAATGCATAAAGCTTAGCTCTGTCCATCAGCACACAATGAAGACTTCACTGCTCTCCCTGATCACACACATCAGGTGAAACAAGTTTTCATTAAGTGTATGTCAGTCACAAAAAACTGGATTTTAAAATAGATATATGATATATATACCGAAGAGCGTCTGTGAATCACTGATTTTGTGAAAAGTGAAACTGCTTTATTCAGTGTTTTTTTATGTTGTGGTCCATATGTCCTGGAGAGGAGAAGACCTGTGGATAATTCAGCAGCCAGTAAAAACCACCTGAACCACTGACATTGAAGGAATCCAAACTAGGTGAAGACAACAACTCCCATGATCCCACACTATTTCATGATGTCACCCAACACCATCTTTTGTTACTGTTTTAATTGAGAGACCCTATCATCAGAAGTTACATACTGTGTTTCATGATACGCTATATCTAACTATATTATATGGGTCTGTCAGCTATGTTGCCATTTTTGACCCCTCCTATAGCCACAGTGTAATCTGCACACTGATGCTGACCTATACTAAAAGTCAGGATATCTCTATTTCTTTTTTAGTTCCCCAACTTTATGCAAGTGCAAGACTCAATTGCTGGAATAACCCTTTAATAAACCATCAGTATATCCACGGTGCTTCATCTTTACATTGTTTTATGTTGCATTGCTGATGGAATCACTTTCTCTTAGTCCGATACACTCTGATAGACTGCATATGTAATTATTGCACACACACGGCTGAATACCAGCTATCCCAGCTCTTTGTGAGTTCCTGTGAAGAAAGAGAAACTGCTTTCCAATCACAGAAGCTGTCTTTAAAGCATTCACCAGCCTTTGAAAGAAAGCCACTGTTCGGCTGAAGAAGCAGAAATAACCTTTGAGTTGCTATCCAACTCCTCAGATGTGATAAGTGTGGTGTCCTCGCAATCACAACATCTCGTCAGCCCTCAGACGCTTTTAGACAACTCTCGTCTTTCTGCTCTTGCGGTTTAAAAGACCATCAGCTGCTCCAGCTGAAATCAATTCCAACTATTATGACCCCATCCATAACTTTCTCAGCTGACAAAGATTTAATTTTTCATAGGCAATGCCTTTCTCTCTACCTGCTTCATTTCTCATAGCCAATCAAAATATGCTGTCTGGCTTTGAAAATGAAGTTAAGTGCAGGAGTTTAGTCCACAATTCTCTTTTCAATATCTGCTGCTCATAAAACACATTTTTCATATTTAAAGGACCAGTGTGAGGGATCTGCCGGCAGAAATGGAATATAATATGCATAATTATGTTGTTATTAGTGTATAATCACCTGAAACTAAGAATTATTGTGTTTCCGTTAGCTAACCTTTCATATAGAGCCGCCATATTGTACTGCCGGTTTCTACAGTAGCCCAGGATGGAAAAACCACATCCTGAAGGGCACCATAGGTTTCCCTTCACATTTGGAAAGGGAGGGCTGAGGGGAGGGGCATTCAGATAGTTGCAATCTGCAACCTCACCACTAAAATCCTACACACTGGTCCTTTAACAAAGTAAGCCAAACTTCTTACGTCCCTCAGTACTTCTTCAGTATCCTTTCAACGCGTTCAGTTTCTTCTGTTTACAGGGTTATGTGGTTGTCACAACATGTATTCGCCAGGTGTTATTCATACCTTTAAGAAACAGTTTTTTTTTAAAACAATTTACATGTGTTTAACAGCTAAACTGTCACAGTTTTACATTTTATTTCCTTTAAATTCCCCATAGTATTTAATTTTTTCTTGTTTTTTTTTTTTTTTTCTTTCCTGTAGGTTTTCAAACACCTCCCACATATTTGTATATGGATGGACATGGATGAATAGAGGACAGTGTCAGTGTTCCACAGATGTAAGAACCATGTTGATGGGACATTCTGAGCCTTAGTCATTTTGAAAAAACAAAAAGATTGGAAAAAAAATCTATAGTGTGAAACCCTCTTTGGGCTGTAGCAGCCGTCTTTACAGAGCCGCTGAGAGCAGCTGAGATCTTAAGGTATTGAATGATTTGTGATAAATATGACCATGGGGTCATTTAGCTGAGGACTACAAAAGTGGTTATTTTTCGGCCAGTACTGATCATATTTTGGTGAATCAGCACTATTACAAATCTTACATTAGCCTCCAGCAGTTTCCATTTGCACAGTAACTACATATGTCACCAGGATTATGAAGGAGGCAAGATGTTAAGATGTAACATACTCCATATTTTCTAATTTCTAAGCATGATTTATGGACTTGCTTGATGGACAGCGGGGGCACTGATGTCAGTGGAAAATGTGAGTTCTGTGGATTTCAGCAGTATGTGAATGGAATCTCTGTGTTTAATGTTTTGAAGAAACAAGAGCTTTTGCCTGTATAGAATACAGGTTTTATGGATCCTGGGTGCAACAGACACAGTTCAGTCAGAATTCAGAGAGAATATGAGGGTTCATACATTTGAAAGGAAGAGAAGTAAAGGAGGAGGAATACAGGCCGAGCATCTCGTATCATCAGCACATACTACACATTCTCCTCTTGTCCTCATTTAGACTCAGTACAAACGTATTGTCAGGGTGATCGATAACAGTTGGCACAGGCCCCCTTTGTTTCCACATGGAAAACTGCCCTAACTACCAACTTTAATATGTAAACGTCAGCAAGGATGGATTTTTAATCCGGAGCTGGCAGGGCTGTGGATCAGAGCAGAGGGAGGTCCCAGCATCAATCATGTCACAGAGTTGGAGGAGTGCAGGCGTGACAAATGACCAGGTCCACCATCAGCTTTCAGGCTCTGAATCTCCCATTACAGAATGAGAGGAGCCAGTCATTTATATACTGGAGCCCAGCATGGAAGGGACAGGCCCTGCACATCCATTCCTCTTATTACGAATGCTGTCGCAGCCGGGGATTCTTCTATTGGCGTTAGTGAATTATTTTTGCTGAGCTGCATCGAGGCTCCAGGACCGTGACACACACAGCTCTGTCTGTAACTTATATTGGTGTGCTGTGCTAGCTCGTTTGCTGAGGCCACCAATAAATGCATCAGTGCTGCATCTACTGTTCCTGCTGCTATTGCAAGATAATGTTTTAGACAGACTCCTATCAGTGTCTTTAAATGCTGATGCACGGTCCCTGATTGGAAACATACTGTATGTTGAAAGGAGGACATGAGGACATTAGACTGTCTGAGAGGTGGCTGAGAATATTCATGTACAGTGGCAAAAAAAAAAAAAAGGTAAATGAACCCTTTACAATTATCCTCATTTCTGTATAGATTTTCTGAAAATGTGGTCAAACTTTCATCTTAGTTACAATAATGTGCAAACACTATCTATCTGAACTAATCACACACTTATTGTGTTGTTCTTATCCATATTGAAAAAGTAATTAAAATATTCAGTGTTGGCTGGAACTGTGGAGCTGTGAACCCCTCAGCTAAGGGCATCAACTGGAGTCATGTGTCAGCAAACTTGAAGTCCAGCCAATAAAACCAGATTGGGGGTGTGGGTTAGAGACACTTTGACTCAACACTCAAATATTTTGAGTTTGTTATTTACAAAAAAACATCTGCTAATGTGAACCATGTCTCACAAAAAAAAACGTCTCCCAAGACTTAGGATCAAGAATTGTTGACCTGCCTAAAGCTGGAGAGGGTGACAGAGTCATCTCAGAGTTTAAATATTCATCAGCCTACAGTCCGACAAGCTGTCTGTAAATAGAGATGAGAGTTGTGTGGCTACTCTCCCTAAAGGTAGCTCACTAAAGTCTTAAAACATCCCTGGTCACCTGGTTAACATCTTTGTTCTTCATATGCAAATCATGGTGCATGGAGCATGGTGTCCATGGCAGGACATCACGGTAAGAAGCCACACCACATGCATGTCTGGAGATGCATGTCTGCCGAACAGCAGCTTGGGTCTCTGTCAGTCCACAAAACATTTACCCAGTTGTGTTGTGAAGCTGAGGTTGAGTTGTTTGGGAAGAACCATCCAGTCCTCCAACCTGAACAACCATACAGGTCGTTTGTTCAGCCCTCTGATGCGACCTATGGGAGTGTCTCCTGAAATAGTGCCCCTACAGCAGCATGCGTACCGGACCTCGGTTGTCATGGTTACAGTAATAAACATGTGGACTCTACTGAGTGTGTTGTAACTACTATTGTCGCCTATTGTGTCATATTCCTGTGTTTTGTTGAACCATCCATCCACCCCAACCACCTGCTGACCTGGACTTTGTCTCTCTATAAACTACGTCACCACACTTTTCCCTTTGCTCCTGTCATCATTATTATGACCACTAGTGGTCGCCTAGCAACAAAACCTAATTATGGGTCATAATAACCAGCTGCACAGACGACCTGTGGGCTCGTTTACAGGACGACAGTCTCAGAAGAACATGCAACTCTATGTTTGGTGTAAAAAAAAAAAAAGTCACTGCATATCAACATGAAAACATCATCCCAAAGGTGAAGTAAAGTGGAGCAGCCTCAGGATTTAAGGCTTTGCTGCCTCTGGCTGAAGCTCAGGAGAAGCTGGTGATGCAGCAGGACAGCAGGACCCTAAACACCAAAGTCAATCTGTTCTTCTATTTAATCATTTATTCGCTGCTACTCTGTCCTCTGCTCTCTGCCCGGGGCGGGGCTGGATATCCACTGCACACACGTACATATACACACACACAAAGCAAACAGCAGAGCAGAGGGGCTGTGGTGGACACAGAACCAAGTGAAGTAAAGATAACTCGAAGATCACTCGAGTTTAGTGTAATAGAAAGTAGAAGGCCAATGAAGACTTATCAAACCACCTGTTCCACAAGTATCTAGAATGTTTTATTTTTTTTAAGCAGCTTTGTCTGCAGTCTCCCATCACATGTTACACAACCACAGCACACTGGTGAGGCTAACAGCTAATTGTTATGAAGAAGCTAAGACGGAACGATTCTCTGGTCTGATGGGACAAAAAATTGAACTTGAACACTAAGGGCTCTGATTTAATGACCCAAAGTGCACGATCTAAAGCACGTGGTGCACATTTACAGTGTGTCCATGTGACCTCTGCTATTTTAATAACAAAAAGTCGCTGCTCCAGGTGCATGGTTCAGAAGGGTTGTACTAAGTCTCTTTAATTAATCATGGGAGAGTTTTGGGTGTGACATACAATAAACCAATCGGAGAGCCATCTCCCATTCCCTTTAAAAGCCAGGTGCACTTGCATCTTGCTATTATAATGGTGCAGTGTTTCACTCAGAGTTAGATTCTATTTGTGGCGAGTGAAGGATGTGTAAGAGATACATCGCCATTCTGAAATAATTTCCAACACACAAGGAGGTCATTGTGAACAAAGTGGGAGATATATTTCAAAATAGCAAAGAAGGCTAAAAGTTATTGGTTGAGTATAAAAAAAAAACAAAAAACAACTCAACATCAGAAGCCACATACTGTGCTGTACATATGTTTTACATACACACATGCTGATAATATGAAGCACACTTAATACATCCTCTGGGTTACTGAGGGCATCTCTCTCTCTCTTTCAGACTCTAAGTTTATTTCTGCACTTCATTGATGAAATGACTTGTGTGGGTTTCAGCTGTGTCTAGTTACCATCATTGAAAGGAAATGTAATGGAAAAAACAGTCGAGCAATTACCTGATTTTCACTGTTGTTTTATTATTATTATTATTATCATTATTATTATTTTCTTCCCTCCGACCTGATATCTTTCTCTCCCTGATCCTCAAGACCAATCAACATATGGTGGCTGCTTTGCGAATGAGGCCAAGTGTTCTGGCAACTAGAAAGAGGCCGCTCATGCACACACACACACACACACGCAGAAAGTCTTTGGAAGTGTTGGTGAATTGTAAGCAGAAGACCTAAAGGAAAAGAAAGCGACTGTAACCTATTTGCAAGGTAAATGCAGCCTCATTACATGGGGAAGCATGAAAAGCCGCGCCTCTGCCACACATCACATGAAAAGGCTTCCATTGTTCCGCCACTACATGAAGACACTCTGTCTCTCCATTGTGGAAATAATAAAATAGACCCTTGTTCTGCGAACCTTTCATTTCAACAAAAGACAAAAAGAAAGCGTCTGATTCGCTGTCTTATTCATCTGAGCCCCGTCGCCCTGCTCCACAGACAGAGGGGAAGTCGAAAAACCTATCACCTGCTGAAATATGTGTTGCAGCTTTGAACTAATCAGGTAGAGGGAATCTTTTGAATTTGGCGTTATTACCATGCGACGCGCTCCTCTCGGGGCGCAGCATGTCAGACAAATTCACACAGCAGATAGTGCAAGTGCTGCCTTGAAGAAGGGATGAGACAGATAAGGCGTTTCTTTATTATTTTGACATTATGTTTGGCTTGTTTACATTATATCTACATTATAGGCTTGTGTTTCTCTCTGCCACAGTGTGCCACGGTAATAATATGAGCAGCCGGTAAAGTAGAAATGTGTAGTGTTTTATGCTCTTTTATTTATGTGACAAACAAGCAACTTGTTGTTTTGTCAACTCTCTCATTTAAAAAGGAGAACGGAGACGCCAAAATGTGATTCTCTGGAATAATAAGCCTTCGGTGTCATTTTAAAGAAAAAGACAAAATGAAAATGTCTAAAGATAAATAGACACATATCTTCAGTGATATGACTACATGTGTAGATTGGTAATGATGTAAAATCCATGTGAAGTATGAATACAAATGATCTGTTTGAGCTTTTTTAGGTTTGTCTCTGAAACAAATTAGCAGTGAAGGATTGTATAACCACCCACACGCGCTTCATGTCTGGAGAACTGCACACCTGCGCATCTAAGGTCAATGAAAGTACATGTCACAAGTGTGAGTTCACCATGTTAATTTATCTTTATTGGTGAATGTAGATGTCCCAGAGGTCATCACATGATCTAATGAAACTGCAGTCACATGATCACAGGGTAGAGGTGGTAGCCTCGGTCCTTGTTTAAAGATGGTGTGAGTGGTTTTTTGTCTGGCGACAGCAGACATCCAGGCAACAAGGACCGCTCTGATCACACTGAACTGAAACCACTGACACTGCCCGACCACTGAGGAGGGTTCAACACCATGACCACCAGGCCAACGACTGCAGTACATAAAGGAGGACATGAGTATAAGTACATAAAACACTGCATTCACCACTTCACATCTTCAAAGTAAAAGTCTTTTTGCTTCTTGTACCCCTTCAAGCTCATGACTTTTACCCGAGCAGCAATATCCAGGGCTGAATATGAAGCCAGCAGGTAAGTGATCATATGTGGAGTCAGGCACTGTCAAGATGGTGATGGCGGAGCAGCTCAATCTGCGATTCAAGCTGCTCCTCAGAAACCTATGGGTGACATGATGGAGGCTACATCCATCTTTATATACAGTCTGTTTTTTCACCTCGATGAGGCGAGGTGGTGAATGTTTCCCAAAACCTTGAATAAATGTCCTAATAGCCTGTGTCAGTATTCAATTGTTGTTGATGCAGCTGTTTGTTCTATTTTGATTAAAGCACAAATCAGACTGCAGCAACAAGCCAGCAGACTACCTGTAGACTGCTGTGGATGATCACTGCATGACCAAAAATAAGTGGACACCTGAACATTGCTCCACCTGGCTGGTTTCATCCTGTAGACCTGATGCTGAAGCTCACAGCGGGGATTTTGCTCTTATTCAACCATGAGAGCATCACTGAGGTCCAAGGCTGAGGATGGGGTTGAGCACAATGTGCTGTGCAAAGCATCAGGTATTATGGAAGTTGCAACCACAAAAAAAAATATGTGGACAGCGTAGAGATAAAACATTAGACAGAAATTAAAACAGACACATAAATTATATGTATAATTTAAAATAAAATAACCAAGAAAATAAAATAATTAAGACCAGCAACCAATCAGTAAAAATACAAAACAAAATAAAATAATTAGCACAATGAAGTATTGAGACAAATAAAAGCTTATAAAAGGAATAAGAGTCAAATCAAATGGTAAAATAAGACCAGTAAATCACTACTGGAAAAGCTAAAAAGGAATGTTTAGATTTAAAGGATCACCTCTAATATAACCAGGGGCGAATGTTCCAGTGGCTTGGAGCATTAAAACTGAAGGCAGTTTCACCAATTTTTGTGGAGACCTAGGGAATAACCAGACCATCTGTTCCAGTTGGCGTGACGGATCTTAGGTGGTTAGTAGCTCACAGGCCGCTCACATATCAGAGAGATACCAAGGTGGAATACCATGTCGGGCCGTAAAAACAAGCATTGAAATTTTAAAATCAATTCTAAAATTTACTGGGAGCCAACCCAGCAACCTCAGCACAGGTGTTATATATATGGTCTTATTTCCTTTTTGTCGTTAAAACTCTGGCACATGCATTGGATATTCCTGTTAGCAGAGCTTTACAGTAGTCTCACCGACTGGAAATAAAAGCATGGGAAAGTTTTTCTGCATCCTCCTGGAATGAAACACTCCTTACTTTTGCAATATGTCTTAATTAATAATATGGTTTTGACTGTGCTGTTAATATGGCTCTGAGAAGAGAGTCAGCATCCAGGATAATCGCTTGGTTTCCAGCCAGTGTGACGGTTTGTGATCATTTAAAAGTCATTTCATGTCCATTACTTTTTACCCTGATAACCATGATCTCTCAGAGACATCCAGTTATCAGTATCACTGATGCATTCTAATAGTGTATTAATAGGGTTCAGGTCATTTTGGGACAGGGAAATACATGACTGTGTGTCATCAGCATTGTTATTGTAGGGTAAGCTGTGTTTTGAATAAGTTGACCCAGAGGTAATAAGTACAAATTAAACAATAGTAGACCTAACATTGACCCCTGGGGAACACCACATGTTTTTTGGAGCTAAAATTCCCCAAGATTAACTGTAAAATCATGTCCATTAAGATATGATGAAAATTGCGTCAAAATCCTTTTCTTAATAAGAACATTTTGTTGCCAATAAAATGCACAACATGGTTTTACCTCAATCACCTCCATAATTAGAACAGGAACAGAATCTGAATTCAAAGAAAACCCTACACAACGTGCTTATTCTAATCACAATACCACATATACTACCTGAGAAAATAACCTTTTTATCACAAGGTATGCTATTGTATCAAAGTGAGATATTCTCTCCTTATTTTTATCTCTGTATGTTTTGATGCTTTTGTCTTGTTTGACATGAAGACTGTGTCATTGTGATGATAAGTTTGAGTAATAAAGTATATTTATGTTGAAGAACACTGCAGCCCTGCTTTGTCATTGCTAATAAAGAATTCTTGATTTGAATCTTGTCATCACAAGATGAGTCAGTGAAGCCTGCCTCTGTAAAACTGAAATAAGTCATTAACTGAATGTATAATACTTCTTTGTTCCAGCCTAGTGCATGTATTCCACTGTAATGTTTTAATGTATTTAATTCCTTCACTCCCATTGGTCAGTTGTGTTCCTGTGACTAATGTTAGAGTCCACTGTCAGTGACTCAGAGGGACAGATGACGCTCCACACAGGCTGTTGTCTGCTCTCTAACTTGACCTTTGGTTCATCTTCTCACTCTGGCCAACTGTCATGTGCTGGGGAGTGTGTGTGTGTGTGTGTGTGTGTGTGACGTGCATCGGTGTGTATGACAGCTGTGTATGCATTCCAAAGTTGATGTCCACCATGTTACAATAAATTGCATTGGTGTGTTTGTGTGCGGGTTCTTCTTGTGCGTGTCCCTGTGTCTGCACCTCCTGAGGTCGGTCTCTATCGGAATTAAACTGACATGTTTCAAAACGGCCTCTGGAGAATCAGAATCAGAAAGAAACTTGTTGAAACTGCTTTGCTGTAATTGCACAACACACAGTCAGGAAACAGGAGGTAAATAAGTAAAACAGTAAAAAAATAGACACTGTCCTCCCGTAAAAAATGAGTCCATAGGTCGTCTGTCAGAAGGTTGTTATGACCCATAGTTAAATTTTGTTGCTAGGCGACATCTAGTGGTCGTAGTGATGATGACAGGAGCAAAGGGAAAAGTGCGGTGACGTAGTTTATAGAGCGACAAAGTCCACGTCAGGAGGAGGTTGGGGTGGATGGATGGGTCAACAAAACACAGGAAGATGACGCAGGAGAGCGGTGTTTGAGAGCGGATGTCATTGTAACCGTGACAACAAAGATTGTCTATTGTTGTGGAAGTTCTTATTTTAACCCAAATCACCATCATTTCCTAAACCTAACCAGGCCGTGACTGTTATTATAGTAACCATGGTGACAAAAGTAGGTATAGTCTGCGTGTTTATTACTGTAACTATGACAACCTGGGTCCGGTATGCTGGCCGCCGTAGTGGCACTACTTCAGGAGACACTTGTATGGGTCGTATCAGGAGGTTGAAAAAAACAGCTTATGTGGGTGTGCAGGTTGGAGGACTGGTAAAAAAAAATAAATAAATAAATGCAAATGTGCACAAAGTAATGCGATGGTATCTTCACGCTTCTTTAACGTTGGCATACAGTAGGTCCAGGGTCACGCTCTCCTCTGGTAGTGCAGTTCACTAGTGACAGTGGGGAGAGTCTTGTTCAGTTGAAGCCCCCAGAGATGATGAAGAAAGCATTGGACTGCAGAGTCTGGAGTCTCACAGGGTGGATGACGTCACATACTGTTTCCAGATTAGTGGAAGGGGGGAATAGAAACAACAACCAAGATGGCATGTGAGAAGAGCCTGGAAATGTAGTACGGACTTGGCTCCGTGGCTAACAGCTCAATGTCACGGCTGCAGAGGCGTGGTATCCCATCCACCTGAACCGTCTGAAAGCTGTCGATGGTAGTGATGGGATCCAGAGTATCTCCCTGTAGCCACAAACACACAACGCAGTCTCTCTCCAAAGCCTCTCCAGTTCCTCACTAGTGCCACTAGCCCGTCCGTCCTACTGTCCAGTGATGTCATTACCCATAAAACATAAACCCCACCAGTCTTTATCAGTCTTCCCTCTTCCTCTGCATCCTCTGTGTGTCTTCCTCCTGTCAGCTACTCTGGTCGTCATAGTGGCTGGATTTTGCTGTGCAGTGGTAGCATAGCTGGATAACAGCATTAAAACAGGTAGCTCGGTGGAAGAGGTAACGCCAGTCACGAGCTGCAGGCACAGCTGTTGTGTTCCCTGTTGCAGGCTGACATGTAAAACCAACATGAAGCGGGAGGTGTTAAATGACCAGTGTGTCTGTTAAACACTGAATACTGAGGGGAGGAAATTAGCTTTCTTTTACGTATGGTGTTTGATGACATTTGTAATGACAGCGATCATTACAAATATTGGGGGAGACTCCATCTGTCATACTCCCCTGTCACAGTACTTAAGAAGACAGACAGAGAACGCCATCATCTCCCAATCTGCCAGAAACGTATACTAATCCTGTACACAGCCGCCACACAACACACTCACACAGACACACATTTATGTGCTAATTGACTGCCTCTGCTAATACACTGCTGCTGTCTGCATTCGCACAAATTTAGAAAAAAAAATGTGTTTGCGTGTGTATGAGTGTGAGGGAGAGAGACAGTGGCATGTGTGGACCGCTACCACAGCGGGAGGCAGCCATTACAATCAGGGCCTTGCATTTAACACGCAGGACAGTAGTTTAGGTGCAATGAAAGGCAGCAGAGTGGCGGAGGACTCAGCAGGAATATTACAATACAATCATATCCCCACACAGAGGGAGGAGGGAGGGCAGCTCCGCCTGTTATCACCCTGCTACGGTTTGTCAAACAGTGCCTCGCTGGATTATAACTGTGCTCTCTCACAGATCACTGACTCACCTGCTTCAAGATACATTTCTATGTGTGAACACATCAAACAAAGAAGGTGCTGCGTGTTAATTAATGAGCTCTAGCGAGTTGGTAGGTGTGTTTTTCGGACAGACCCAGGTTTCCCCTGGTTCCAGTGTTTATGCTAAGATAGGCTAGACATGTCCTGAGCACTGTACTCAACACAGGGACATGGTACTGATGTCCATCCTCCCGTCTCGCTCTTTTAATAAGTATTGAAACAATGTGTATTTCTATAGGATTTGATGCTCTGACAAAAGCTGTGAATAAACCTCAACCATTAAAGGTGGGTTTCCAAGTCAGTTTCCAGCTTGGGTCTGAAGACTAACAGTTTGTGAGGTTAGAAGGAAGTGAGTTCACCAGACCTCTGAAGCCCACTCATCATCTCTGTTTGAAGCTCCAAGCTACAATAACCACTGGAAACATACAGTAGCAAGAAAAGTGAACCCTTGGGGTATATATTATATATATATATGGATATATATTAAAAAACTGAAAATATTACCAAGTCTTTGTGTATGTTAAAGTTATGAATGAACCCTATCCATTTTAGCAAATACAGCACAAATCATCATATTATGCTCATGCTAAGTCTATAAATACATGTCTTATAGTGATACAGTATAAATGTTTAATGCAGACATATATGACACCAGTGGAATTAAATCAATATAATAAAAATATATGGGACATGTGCACAAAATGTAAGAAACTGGAGGGAGATTGTTTCATTGTATTTGGCCATGCAGGAAGATTTAAATGTTTTGGGAAGAGATAAAAGTTATAATTGAGTAAAATTCCTTCAAACTTCTATGCTGGGCTTATTTCCTCTGAAACATAATTATGGTAAAAGTGAACAAGCATTTTTAGACCTGCTTTACACCAAAAGCTGTACTGCACAGTCACGGAAAACCATTGACAGACCAAATACGACTCACTGGACAAGACAGATGTTTCCAAGCCTTCCATTAGAGCAGGGGTGGGCAATTACTTTTTCCAAAGGGCCACATGAGAAACCTGAGCTGTGTTAGAGGGACGAACCAACAATAACCTGAACTGGAGTAAGTCAAAAATACAAGTCATAAACCGGAAAACAATAATGACATCAGTATTTCATTTTATTTTTAACACGTAATAGACTGAATAGTTGTTTTGCAATTAATTAACTTTCTAGCGATTTTGTGGGATATGACATAACTTGCTTTGGCAGCTGCATCCCTGGATGCGAGAAGTTTCGTAAAAAATCCTTGTTGGTTTTGCAGTTTAGCAAAGCATCCGCCTCCTTGACCCGCTCTTCATCAGACAACTTCTTGTATTTTTCTGCATGTTTGGTCGCGTAGTGCCGATTTAAATTGTAGTCCCTAAACACAGCGACCTGTGCACCACAAACTAAGCACACAGTTCTTCCTTTGACTTCTGTAAATAAATATTTTGCAGTCGATGCCTTGTTAAAAATGTGGCATTCGGTATCAATCTTTCTGTTTTTCGCACGAGCTGACATTTAGAGAGTCTGTCGGTGAGCTTTCACCTGCACATGCGTCTGTACGTAAATAAAAGTCACACTTTCAAAATAAAAGCAGCACAGCGTGCATGGCGTGAACTTGTTTTCATTTACATGTCTTGTTTGTGAGTGACCACACACGGGCCGGGCAGGAAGGGTCAAGGGGCCGGATGTGGCCCGCAGGCCGTAAAATGCCCAGGTCTGCATTAGAGACTGCAACCTACATATTAAAGGCTAAACAGTGGATCACAGATAACAGAGGATCATGCAAATGACTCATTTCTTGTTACGATTTGCACATAATGGAATTTGTTGTGGAATGTACAAGGCTGTACTTCATGGTGTAAAAATAAATCAATAAATAAATAAAAGTACTATGCCAAAAAAAGAAAAAAAAATCATCATATCAATCAATCAAACAGTCAGAGTGTAGGCTGAAAAAGTATGTAAACCCCTTGGCTAATGACACCAACAAAAGCTAACAAGAGTCAGGGGTTAAAAACCTGGAGTCCAGTCAATGAAAACGAGTGTTCAGCAAACATTTCTCCACAGGGACAATGCACATGTTCAATGAGGTAAAGACCAAAGAAACCCGGAGTAACAGCTAAAGGCTTAAAGGAATCATAGGAGCTGGTTCATCGCTGTTCAGAGGTCAGAGATCTTTATTGTCCTGCGAGGGGAAATTTGATTTACAGTAGAGGGCACACAAACACAAAATGCAAGAGGACATCAGACATTAATCACAGCAGTTACAGTAAACAACCAAATAAAAAAGATGTATCAGTTCATTAAAGGTGTCAAATCATAGCAATGGTAGCTATAATAAAGAGCTGCTGAGCATTGCAGTCAAGGTTTAGTGCAAATTAAGTACATTTATTGCACTGGAACAAGGAAAATTTAAACCTATTGCTTTCAACCCTGGGGGACCTGTGTCTCCGCCCAGAAAGGAGAAGAGCGAATGCCTCAAATAGTCGGTGGTCAGAGCTGGCCAAGATCAACAGTGCCTTCCTCAGAAGAAAACAGCTGCCTGCCAGTTATTTTAATCATACTTTAATAATGTTAGATAATAGATTTCAACCAATTTGATTTGCACTGCAAGGTCCCCATAACAAGAGATCAAACAGAGGGTTAAAATGGACTCATTGAGGGATTTATATAGTGAAACCATGAATGTCTAAGTGAGTCCATCATGGCCGAATACCAGGGAGGAAGCTGCTCTCCAAAAACAAAAATCATTATTACGTGCCTGAAGTTTGTCAAGGAGCACCTTGACACTCCCCTAAACACTCCTGAGAAAATCAAAGTATCTTAGAGGATAATGTCAGGGTGGCTGCCCACCAGCTGCAGCAGCAGGATAATGACCCTAACCATCGAAAGCAAACCTGTTACCTGAATCTCTGTTGGTAGTCAAGTTGCACTTTGGGTAACATAGCTCGCAGGAAGAAGAATGTTTGAAACAAATATATATATATATATGTATATATATATATATATATATATATATATATATATATATATATCACTGGTGCATAGATATTGTTTTATTACCTGTGAGTCTGACAGTGTTATGTGAGTCCGATGCAGTCCAGTAGGCTTAAAAAAAAGAAAACACTTGAATTGTTTCAGATTTCAGATAAAGATTTATTTATTTATTTATTTATTTTTTACTGACCTCTTTTTGATTGTTTGTTGTCTTACAGTTTTGATTATTCTCACTACTGGTCCTTTTTTCAACAGTTTCCCAAAATGGAAGGTGACATCTTCAAATGTCCTCCTTTGTCTGACCATGACTCCGAAAACCCAAACCCAAAACCAACCTTACTACTGTATCAAAAAAAAGAGAAATAAAAAACCCTGAAATATAAAAATGTCATTAAAATTAACAAAATCATCGTTGATTGATTTTCTGTCACTTGTTAAATCAATTAATCATTGCAGGTCTAAAATCAAGACAACCCAATCATTTACATCCAAAAACAGGAAACCAGGACCCAGAATTTAAATAGAAACTATTGGCAGTTTCATTAATGGACCTGAGGTTAACCTGCATTTCCAGGTACAGTGCTGACTGATGAGGCATGTCAAGTCATTTGCACCACATGTGTGGATGGGACCCAGTCAGACAGTGAGGCACATTCGTGGTCTGTCACTGTGTGAATTACACTGCGCCATGTCACACTCTGAAAATTGGATAAAATAATGAACAGGGCCTTTCTGGGAGGTTGTGAGGTTGTAATAGGCAGAAAGAAAATTTGGCTGCATTAATCACTGTGTTATTAGATTTTTGTCAGATTTTTGATGAGTTATTCAGTAACAAAATGAATTTACTGCAAATATGTTAAAGAAAAAAAAAAAGAACTAACACGAAATGATGATGCTGAGGATATGAGATCAAACTTGTTAATTCCATGTTTAAAAAAAATACATAATGAACATTATTTCTTGTATATCACTGACAACCTTTTCAAACACAGTGGGCTTGTACTAGACCACAAAGATTGAACCGTGTTTGGTCTTTCACTGAATACTGAATTCAGTGATGCTCTTCGTGTTTAGAGGATGATGCTGTTCGTGTTTCATCTTTGGCCGGGGTTCATTCAGAGGCAACGTGTTTCTCGAATGAATGAAGCGCTACATTTATTTACAGCAGCAGTGCTGCTGGGAGGCGGTTCAGCAGGGAGTTAAGGCAGCAAAAGCACTCAGGTCAAGGTTTTTTGTTTGTTTGAATGTACACAAACATGTTGTGTCTGAGGTCAAGACACAACTGAAAAAAATTTAAAAAAATGTCATAATGTTGTAGTCACTATGTTGTTCTGCAAGGTTGGATGTTTTGGTGCAAAACAAACACGTGTCTGTGAACATTTTATTTATATGTTCAGCATCAAGGTATTTGTATGTTAAATAAACAGCATATCCACATTATGTTTACGGAAACAGTAATCTGGTTGTGATCACCTTTCCTGCAAAACATATTTCCTGCTGCAGTTTAGGTTGACAAAGCTGCCATTAACTGAGACTGTCCTGCAAAAAACAAGCCTATGGGTCGTCTGCTGCTGTATGTACTCCAAACCTGATGTCCACCATGGTGCATTACATTGCATATTACACATTACAGTTGCATGTCATTTCACAACTAACAGTTAGGAAACAGGAAGTAAATAAGGTCGTCTGTGCAGCAGGATATTATGACCCATTGTTAAATTTTGTTGCTAGGCGACATCTAGTGGTTGTGGTAATGATGACAGGAGCAAAGAGAAAAGTGCGGTGACGTAGTTTATAGAGCGACAAAGTCCACGTCAGGAGGAGGTTGGGGTGGATGGATGAATATGACCCAGTAGAGCGGTGTTCGATTCCCATGTGACAGTAGCAGTTTATGTTGTTTCTATTATCCATGACCATTCAACAAAGTTAACCACATTGTTATTGTCGTAACCATGACAACAAAGGTTGTCTGATGTAGAGGAATTGCTTAATTTAACACAAATCACCATCTTTTCATAAACCTAACCAAGCCATGACCAGTACCATGCTAATAGTTACTTATTGTTACCATTATTGTTACCTTATTATTGTTACCATGACAATCAAGGTACATCTGCTGTCACAGGGGCACTATGTCAGGAGACAATCCAATGGCTTGTATCAAAGGGTTAAAAAAAAACAAAAAACATATGTGGTTGTTCAGGTTGGACGACTGGTTATTGATCCCTGCCCAGAGCTATCAATGCTACACGGCACCAATCACGCTTCTTGTCGTTGTCGTCGTTGCTCTGACTTCCACTTCTGTGCATTTTCGACCTCTCCTTCCTCCCTGCTACAGAAACCATTCAACTTTTGCTTTTACTTTTGCTTCTTCTACCATCTTCCACTGATTTTAAATAAAATATGATTTGATAATGCTTTTCAATAGGCAGAAAAAAACCCGACTTGGAACATTGTTGGAACATTAATAGATTTGAAACAACCTGAACATACTTTTGCATACAGACCCAGTTCAACTTTTACTGTCTGTTGTGATATCTTTTCTACTTTTGAAGAAGTTTAACTCCAAAGTCAGTGCTCTCACAGCAGTTTTCACATTTCATTAGTGTGTCAGGAAGTGTTTTTTTTTTTTTTTACACCAGGAAAAAAAATGTCTCTCTCAGTACCACAGTTTTGACTTAAAATGTTGCCACAAGCCTCTTCTCTATAAAAATGTCAGCATATAACCCCAAGGAGTTTGACTGTTTTTCACATTTAAACCTTAATTGATAGGGAGAGTACAGTCAAGTTTTAATTCATTCTACATTCACTCACAGTCTGCAGGATGTGTCTCCTCACTGTCTCCTTTCTAATACCAACATGTTCTCTCTTCCTTCAAACGCACAAAGACACATATCCTCATGCTGTTCTTGCTGCTGCCAATACTCTACAAATCTTTGGGCTACAAACATTATTTTTAGGTCAGTCAATTTCTTCTCAACAAAATATCAACTTTTGCTAAACCATATTGGCTTTGTAGATGATCTCAGGGCTGTTCTCACGTCTTTTTACTCACTTCTGGATCCCAAGGTCGGAAGTTTGATCCCTGTTGAGGGCGCTGCTCCTCACCGCTCATGTATTTGTTGGTGACACAGACACACACAAAACTGCCAGACCCACACACACACACACACATACTCATACACATACTGTCCATGTAATCCAACACACAATGCAAACCAAGATAAAGATCAGAATGCGCTTCAGACTCTTATAACTTGCTGCTTATTTGCATATATTTCCCACCGCTGCACTAAAGTTGTTTCCTGTCCTGAACGCCACTGTAGTGCTCGTCTCTCTGATCAAAATGAAACCAACAAAATGGCGTGATGAAGATAAGTCTGCACGTCAGTCCATTCCTGCTCCCTTGTTGAATTAAGTCAGAGTGGCTGCATTAGGAAGCATTGTCAACAGCCGAAACACCGTGGCTGCTATTGTTTTCACATGTGAGTCTGCGCGTGTGTTAGTACATGTGCGTGTATGTGTGTGTGAGAGAGAGAGAGAGAAACCATCCTGTGACTGCACACCCACAGCTGTTTATCTAAATGTGGAAATGTCAGCAGCCTGGTATAATTCATTATTCTTTTTGTTTTTTTTGTTTTGTTTTTTTTTATTAGGCTTTCATTTAATTCAGATGTATGATCTTCAATCAGGTAATTAATAATGAAACTGTTATTATATGATTATAATGGACTGAGGCTGTTTTAGGAATAATCCTAATATTCCTAAAGGCCTGGTAACTGGACGTCTCCATAAAAAAAGCAGGTGATCGAGGTAAACACAGTGACCAGCCGTGTGTCAGGCTCCTCTCACAGACTGCAGATTTAATCTCTCACCAAATCAATAACTATCTGATGAAAAATCTTACATACATAATAAAAATGAATACAACAATAATGACTGGTGTTAAGAGTCACATGTGCACACACAGAGAGACACCTCTGTGTCAGGAGTGGCTGAGTTATACTAATCACACACATGTGGGACCACAACTACTGAGTACTCATGTTGTAATGGAGTTATAAATATTCAATACTCATGTAAGAATGTAAACAATTTGTAGTTATGGTAGTACTGAGTACTCATTTAATGTAGATGTGAATACTTCAAGTTATAACCATAGACCTGTTGCTAGGATACGTCATATTAGACAGCAAGACTGCGCTGTAAACAACTGGGAATAAATTGAGGTGCTATGGTTTTCCTGGAGAAAAAGCACAATAATGTTCACATTTTTCCACTGATTTTAATTTGTCATTTTTATATTCAAGGCTTTATGATCTAAATGGAGTAAAATATAAAAGTCTGGTCGCCAGTTGCTTGTAAATGTCATAATTTAGGATGTAATCACTGTTTTCCATCATGGAGATTATTGGTAGAGTACAGAGAGAGAGGGGGAGTACACTTAAAACTGAATTACACACAAAAATTATTGTAGAAAGATTTGGTCAAAAGCCCTGTATTGTCAAGGACAAATTTATTGTTAGATAATTGCGTTTTGGCTTTTGGCCTTCGGAGTCCGAACACATTACATTCAAGATTAAAAAACACAAAAATAAGTCAAGAAAAGAAAAAAATATATATATATCTTTCCTGTTTTCAGTGCTGCTGCTGCTCTCTGTGACGATTGTGAAATGTTTTTTATTCTTTTATTATACAGCTTACATAACTGGTCTAAAAACATGTTCACAGCTGATGATATATGTTCACACACAACGACTTACAGTGTGTTATAAAGCATTTTTTAACTGCATATACAAATCATTCACAGAAATAAACAATTTCTCCATGGGCTGAAAACTACTGGATTTCTGACAGATGTTTCAACTGCATCAGATGGAGCTTGCTCCAAGGATGTGAGGAAGACATTTCAATTAATAATACTTTATTAACAAATACGAGAAATAGAAATATATCAAGTACTGATACAGATAACAGTTATTTACACACATTCAGCGTCTCATATGTTTGTGTGTCTGTGTATGTGTTGGAGCGCGACCATGTGTTTAAGTGAAGTGAGGAATGGGAGGGACAGACTAATGGAGGGATGTGATATAAATAGATAGACAGATGGAGGGATGGACAAATAGAGACTGATGAAGACAGAGAGACAGAATCAGACAGACAGACTGAGAGGCAGAGAGAATCTCAGTCTGTCTGTTTTCCATTTGTCCCTCTCTCGGCCTCATCTCTGGCTGCCTCTCCATATTTCACTCTGCTCTTTTCTCCCTCACTCAGACATAACTCTACATCAAATGGTCCTAGTGCAGAGCACAGTCACCCAGACAGCCCATACACGTTCATTAAGGACTGCAGGGTACTCAGGCATCTTTATTCAACAGCATTCTTCATCTCCGTCATTCCTCCTCCTTCTGACTTTTGGGCAAACAACCTGTGCGATGTGATGGATTAAATATGTTATGTCACAGTAATTTCATAAGAAAAAGGGCTCATACGTTACTGTGGCTTAAAGAACAGGCTGCACGTGTTTCTGTAAAGAAAACAGGAAACAAATTCATGTGTAACTTCATGATGCCACTGTCCTACCAAAAGCTTGCAAGTTTGATTTAGTTGATATTCAGGCTTAACTTCTCTTCAGGAGGTGGTTAGCCTAGCTTAGACAAAAGACTGGAAGCAAAAGCAACAGCTAGCTTAGCTTTTAGCCTTTCCAACACTGCTGAGGAACCTCTATACAGGAGGCACACTGTCCTGAGTTGTGGGTAACTTGCATTTTGGAAGCGGTTAAAACTGAAAACAGACAATGCAAGTTATGCACATAAAATGCAGGAAAAGAGACATGGAGCATTTAGGAGCATGTATCACAAATTGCGAAGTCGCAAAGTCACCTGCGTGGACAGCTGGAGGCTGACGACTGAAAATCGTGGCTGAAACACTTTCTGTGCAGAGACGCTGTGAGAAATATGAACACATGAATATATATGATATGAATTTAAACCTTACTGTTAGAAACATTAAATTGTATGATATCTAAAACCTCTATGTTCATGTGGTAATCATCAATCTTTTCCTTCATGTTTTGCATAAAAAGGTCATTGTTGTGTTGAGTTTTAGCCTGTGGTATCTTTCAAGTTATTTTTTTTCAGCCTGGGTGGCTATCACTGCTCATTCTGATCATTCCACTGTTAAACACAGCACCTGCTGTTAGTGTGGTCAGAGATGACCTACGATTGCATTGTATCAGTTAATGGCACAGACTAACAAAGCAGACAGCTGTTGATATAAAAATGTCACGGGCTGTTATTTTGAAATTTACTTGGCAGTTGATGGAAACAACTCTTGACAGACTGCAACATGCACAAACAGGCTGACAGACAGACGGGCCCGTGGATAGATGGACAAACAGACAGACAGACGTACAGAGAAACAGATGCTGGCTGATCTTTTCTTGTCCCTGGGGCAATGGACAGATTGGTCTCCATGGATACAGGATTAAAGCAGCATAAGACCATCCTGCTGTTAGGGCATGCGTATGTATATGTGTGTGTGCACACATGCACATGTGTGTGTGTGTGTGTGTGTGCGTGTGTGTGCAGATCCAAGGGGATCTGTGTATTCACCCTGCAAGTATTTCAGAGACTCAGGATGTTGGCAAATTCATCAAACCAACCAAGAGCATCATTTTCACAGGCTGATGTTAAAGGCTAACACTTGTGGAGACTGTTTTTAGAGAGACCCTCAGCAAGCTTTTAACTTTGTTAACGTGTTTTTTTTTTACATCATACAAGACATTAGGTTCAGACAATCATGGTCACCAGAGGATTCATCCCTTTTCTCTGGTGCATTCTGACATTTAGTCTTTTCTTGTGTAAAATATCTACACAGCTATTTGATGTGATTGCCGTGTCATGTCATCATCAGGATGAACTGTGGTGACCCTCTTCACCCAGCACCTCCGTCAGGTGTGAATTTGTCCAATACCAATACCTGCAGAACCAATGAGATTCCCGTCAGCCTCAGCTGTGTGCCAGCATGTTAGCATACTCATTGCTGTGCCTATAGATATTGCCTATCATTGTAGACTCTGCCCCCTATTTTAGTCATCAGGGCCTCATATGTACCACTGAAGCATCCCTCCATCTGACCTGCATTCAGCTGTGATCTCATCTCTCTTCTGCATCTCATCTAGAACTTGTGAGGAGATCATTACGAGAGGTTGTTGTTGTGCCATGAACCGCTAGAGTTATGGGTGGAAACATTTCAGTTACCCCACAGGCAAACCTTCCTTTCAGCTCAGAGTTCACAAATATTAGCATCTAACAATCTTATTAGAACCGTAGATTTTAATCAGGAATCTGAAGAAACACCTGTATCACTGAAAGACATGATAGTCTTACTGGTTGATTAATGAATCGTGCCAACATTTTGTGAGGCTCTAAGATGAAATGTCTTGATGAGGCTGATTGATGTCAGAAATACCATCAAGTGACAACAGAGATCCAAAACAACCACAAATAAATGCAAAACAATTAAATAGCAAGTGGAAAACTACTACAAACACCACATAGACCACAAAGAGATGAAAAACATCAAGATGCAAGACCACAATTAACAGACGGAAATTAGCCACAAACAGTCACAAAATGTCTACAAAGAGACACAAACTAAGACTCCAAATGAGCACAAAGACACTCAAAACGACCACAAAGAGACTCATAACAACCACAGAGACACAAAATGACTGCAAAGAGAGTCGAAACGACATTAAATGATATGGCTGCATCGGTATGACTGTGGGATTGTCGGTTTCTGCTCAGGCTTTTGTTTGCAGCATGTGTTTCATGCTCCATTAAATGATGCTGTGGAGAAGTGTTTGTGAGACCGAGTGTGTACGAGCTGATGGAGGTGGCAGCCCACCCACTAACCTCTAGCAAACAATCACACCCATCTGTCTCACTATCCCATTCCAGATCCATTTAGTTTGGTTAACTTTCAGTTTTGGATGCGGCTGCGCGTTTGTGCAGTTCAAAGTATTCCCAGTCATTACTCAGGGCTGCCCCTCACCCCTCTTGCGTGGAGGATGAGTCATCAAAGGCGACTAGATTGTAACCACATTTTGTTTCCAAATCAGTGACGTGCACACACACACACACACACACACACACACACACGTACACATGTGTGTTAATGTGTGTTAATGGGTGCAGGCAGCAGCCCCCTGCAGTGCCATAGATCAATACTGTTTAAAGCGCTGCTGTGTACTGGCAGGAGGGCGAGGTGAGTGCAGTGAGAGTGTGCTGTAAAATGCCACAGGCCTAATTAAGGATTACTCTGTATGAAGTCATTTGGTTTAAAAAGGAAGAGAACAGGCCGCGTGAGTTCTCCACAACAAAAACAGCTCCCCAGTGGATCTTTAGCTGGCTGTGATTTAGGGAGAGAGGAGTGCAACTAAAATCACACTGTGTCTAACATAACAGTCTGCATCCAACGTTTGGCAAATAGGGCCCAAAGGCCATTGTTTCTGAAATTTACTCTGGCTATAACAATATAAATATGAAGCACATTTAAACCCCAGTTTACCATCTATGGTAATAATCAGTAGTCCTTCAGAGGAGAAAGGAAATCACTTCATTTTAATGAAGCAAAATCTCTATTTCCAACACAAATTAAGACGGACAGACAGACAGAGAGTTGATACTGGAGGATTCAGTCAACCAAATCATTCATGTGGAATGTATAATAATGTCTATAAGCTGCGTTCATTTTTAGCGTCTAGTCTCTGATCTCGTCACTCCCCACAAAGAAACACCAATGTCAGCACGGCAGGTGGCGCGGAGTGGCGATGATCCTCACACTCAGAGCCTACATGTGGATGCTGGGGTGGAGGTGCTACGGGAACAGCAGCAGCCGCACAACATTCAGGTGAGCGGTGTGGCAGCCAATGAATGAGCATTAAAAAGGTGCTATATATATACAGTATAAACACACACACATATATATCCAGTATATATTTCAGTGAGAAGAATGAATGGCTGTATTAATGTTGTGCTGGACAGTTTACTTCTTGAAGTAGCTACAGGCTTCTCTTCATTTGTTTGTTTATATATATTTTATATTCATTAATAATACATTTATGTGAGCAGGACGCCATAACATATTGATTCACATAAAAGTGGGGATTACACAGTTAACTACTGAGGGAAACAACATTATTTCTATTTTAGTTTTCCAGCAGATCTTCTCTGATCTGCTCAGTCTCTGTTTTTGGCGACACTACGAAGGAAATAGCTGATGAGTAGATCACAGGTAGTGAAATCCTGGAGGACACAATACTCTATTCTGAAGTTCCATCTACTTTGAATATCACAGAGCTCCCTCAGGACTGGCCAGTCCAGCCAGCATCCCCCCTCTGCTACACTAAAACCAGCAGCTGCAAAGTTTCCTTCAGCTAGTTTCTCTTAAAGATACTTCACTAGAGATACCCACCAAAAATAATGTAAAATTAAAATCACTGTTCTCTGTGATTACTTTTCCCACACAGCAGTCCACATTTAAATCACAATGACAACATTCTGACCGTATCCAGAGGTGTAAAGTCAATCTAAAAGGGACATGATGTGCCTTTGGCAGCTGCAACCGTGGCTTTGCACCTTCCAGACAAGAACATTGCTTTCCTTTTTGGGAGCTGCTCTGAGGACACTCCATTACAGCGTGACTGTCAGTTCACCACTGCTCGCTGCAGCTGCACCTTCATGCATGAAAATAGGGCCATTAAGGAACAGTCTGGCATTTTGAGATATACAGTGATTTTCTTTCTTTCTGAGAGTGAGAGGAGCACATTGATATCATGATATCACTTGAATGCGAAGTAAGGAGGTGGAGTCAGGGTGTGGTCAGCTAGCTTAGCATAAAGACTGGAAAGAGCCCCGCAACTTTTTTCACCTTGTTTCCAGCTTTTATGCTAAGCTAGACTAACCATGTCCTGACCTCCGCTCGATACTTAGCACAGAAACAGGCTCCTTTCCCGTTCCTCGCTCTCATCTCATCATATTTATAAATATCATGATTTGTGCCTATTTGTAAGTTTAGCTACTGCTACGTAGCCAACATTAGCATTAATTGCTGTTTAACCACCGAGAGTTGTCTCCAGCAGTGGAAAACAACAACACCAGCGTTAACACTTGTCTCTATCACGTTTTTTCTTCTACTGAAGTTAGCCTGTCTCATCACTCTCTGATAACAACTCACTGTAGCCTCCAGGCTACCCCAAAGATGTAGCGCTGCAAAATGTACAAATACGCCCTTTAAAGATATTGCTGACTTTTTGTAGCCTAAAGAGAATATAAATACTCACAGCTCATTGCTAATGGGTTGTATGTTATGTTGCTGAATAAAACATCTCCTGGAACTTTTCAGAC